>NC_058132.1:369887831-370059247 GCF_016433145.1 Gracilinanus agilis
TTTGTCCGGATGTGTACAGATCACAATCAGAATGGGCAGGTGGGGGGTGTTTATTGATTTGCATCTCCTACCCCATCCCTCCTATCCTCCATGGGTTGTTGTGAGTATCAGATTATATATATATATATATATATATATATATAATATCTTGTAAATTTTAAAGAGTTATATTAGTGTGAGTGACCATAATAATTATTATAAGTATTAAAAGTAGTGATAATGGGAAACAAGTCCAGGTAATCTGAATGACTACTCTTAAGTGGCTGCAGAGGGTTGCCTTAAGGGACCATGGAGAGGAGAATCAGGTGGTGGTATTCTGCTGAGCTTCTAAGAACTACAGAATGTGTCGATGAAGATGGGTGTTGTACTGCTGGGGCACCGGTGGGGGGGGAAAGTGCCTAGGATTATGAAATCCTCTTGGACCCAAACTGGCCCTCAACCCCATTCTGGAATGGAAGCCGAGAGAACCTATGCATTCCTGGTCATCAGGCAAGGTTCTATGAAGTCAGAAGTTAGCAGAAATTGGAACACAAGTAAGAAATTCAGTGCATGGTTACTTGTTTGTTATTCTATTAAACCTGGACATAATCAATCAATCAACAAATATTTCTTTTAAACTGTGCATCAGGTCGTAAGCTAGGTAGTTGCAATACACCTAGTACTCAAATGGAGGAAACTCCAAAATCAATTCAACAGGGGTGAGTTTAGGCCTTTCCTTTCCAGACCAGTAATACTGGAAGCATAATGAATTTCAGAAGATGAGCATGGGTGAGTGGGTTCTAGTTAACGTACTTCACATGATGAGATAAGTTAGCTAGGGAGCTGTGACTGTTCTAAACAAAATCTTCTTTCACAAATTTGTCGGGTTGCGTACAGATTACAATCCGAATAGGCGGGTGTGTGTGTGTGTGGGTGTTTATTGAGCTGCATCTCCTACCAGGCCCCTCCTAGCCTCTCGGCTCCCGTAGCTTCAGGAGAAGCTGTCACGGAGGTTGCTAGGAGATCGCGAAGTTTCCCCCCCCCTCCTCTCTCCGCCGTCCCCAGCGACTGTTTCCTTTCTCTGCCTCCCCCCAAATCCCAAGCCTTTCACCCTGGCTTGTGAAATTCTTTTCCGTTTTTCTAAGAAACATCCACATTTAACAAACTCTTACTGGAGAGGAAAGCAAGAGGGGTTTCCAGCTCAAAGAGGTGGACTCCGCGAACTGACGTCAGAGAAAGACACGGAAACGCCCCGTCGGGGTGGGCCTGCGTGGGGAATGTTTGGGGCTGGGGAGGGAGGAGAAGAGGGGGTAGGGAGGGAAGTGTTCTATTTCCGGTCGGGGAGCGGCTTCGGGTTGCTGCGCAGACTCGCGGGCTCGCTCTTCCCGTCCTTCCTTCCTCTCTTTCCCCTCAGCTAGCCCCCTCCCCGGCTCTGGCCCAGACCCCGTCTGCGTTTCCCGTGGTGCTGCCTCCACCCCTGTCCCTGCCTCACCGGAGGAGATGGAGAGGACGGCGAGGTCCGCGCGATCCGGAGGTCGGCGGTCCATACCAGGTAAGAAACATTCAAAAGGGGGTGGGACTGTGGATCTAACGAGAAGGGGGGTTCTCGAGGCGACTGCAGCGGCGGCTCACCCGGCTGTGGAGCCGCGGGTGGGTGTGTGTGAGAGGGAGAGAAAGAGAATGGCAGGGATGGTTCGGGGCTGGAGCCGACCTAGCGGGTCTTCTCAGAAAGGAATCCCGGGCCGTTTGTGTCCCCCGAGCCCGGTGCGAGCTGTCACCCTACCAGGTGCAGCCGCTGCCGCCGCCTGGAGGCCGTGGAGCACCGGTATTTGGCTCGGCTGCGCCGCCGCGGGCTGGCGGGAGATGCTGTCATTCAGCGGCCTGTCAAGCCATCCTCGGCCCCGCCGCCGCCGCCACGCCTCCCGCCGGGATCTCCCTCGAGTCTGGGCTCTCCGACTCCTCTGCTGCAGCCTCTGAGCGGAGCGGGGCACTCCGGGTTTTACCTCTGTCCGGCTGCTTCCCCTTTTGTTTGTCTGGCTGGGAGTATGAAGTGACACTTTTTTTTTTTTTTGGTCAAAGCTTATATAGAAATAACTGTATTTTATGGAAAAGCCCTCCCCCTCCCAAAAGGGTTCATTTTCTTTCCCCTCCCTTTGTTCCTTACATCTGAAATTATTTACTTCTGCTGCCTTGAAGACTTAGGGTAATAGCGTTACTCTTCTACAATCTCTTCTGTGGACAGTTGGGGTTGTTTATTTAATTTTGAAGACTTACGGAGATGGAAATGCTGGCACCTTTCGGGTTGTTTACTATGTAATTTTAAAAATTTAAATTTTGTTTTCTTCTGTCGGCCCAAACTGTTATGTTCCTCTCACCTCATCCCCCACTCCAGGAGAATGAAAGAGAAGTAAAACCCTTGTTACAAAATGTGTAACCAAGCAAAACAAATTTCCCATTTATCTTGTCCAGAAGAAAATACACACATACTCCTCATTCTGTATCCTTGAGTCTTTCACCTATGAGGAGATGGATAACATATTTCATCTTTAAATTTCTAGAATCCTGGTTAGTCATTACCCTGACTAGGGTTCCAAGTCTTTCATAATTGCTTGTCTTTACAATATTGACATTATATATTCACCTGGTTCTGTTCACTCAGCATCAGTTCATAAAAATTTATTATCGGGTTTCTCTGAAACCATCCACCTCATCATTTCTTATTGCACCACAGTATTCTATCACATTTCTATATCATAACTTGTTTAATCATTCCTCAGTTGATTTCCAGCTTCCAATTCTTTATCGTCCTAAAAAAAGGTTTAACTATTTTTGTGCAGTCCTAATTTAGAATTTGTTTTCCTTAGGACTAATCCCTCCCTTAATTTGCCTCCCCCCTCTAAATTCTCTTTTACCCTTTCTTTAATTTCTCTTTGTCAGTCCAGTTGTAGGGGACAGGGTTCAACCTATGAGACAATGAGACAAGAGTAAGGTAATATGCAAGGTTTATTTGAAGCGGCAAGGGGGAGACTGACACCAGAAAAGATGGCTGCCGAATCTCATCCAGGTGGGGAAAGATATAGTATCTTATAGGGTTGGGGGAATAAAGGGGTGTAGGGGACAAGGCAACTTGGATTAATTTCATTGGTTGTTTCTTGTGGGGAGGCAGGTGGTTCTCAGGAGTGGAAAATTCTTTACAGGATATGGTTAGGCTATGCATTCATCTTTGAATTGACAAGTTAAGGAACAGAGTTTCAGTGTTCTGTCATGCAGAACAGGTGTTGCTATGGCTTTTTGTGTCCCATGGTTTCAGCAAGTGCTGGGGCAGGGGGAGGCTGTTGGTTTCTATTGGTGTTGGGGGAAGGGGAGGGTGGGGTTTCTGTCCCTTGATCTGTCACTCATTCTCCCTATTCCCTCCTATTTCTATGTTGAGTAAAAGTATTTCTGTATCCATTTGTGTTTATTTTTCCCTTTGACCATTTCAGATGAGAGTGAGGTTAGAGTGTCAGCCCCTCATCTCACTCCTCTTTGTATAGAGTCTACTTGCTGTACCCCATTATGAGATAATTTTTCTCAAATTTCCTCCTGCTTCCTCTCCCTCCAGTATATATTCTTCTTTTCTCTTTCCACTCTTTTAAGATCAAGACCTAACAGAACCACAAGCTTTCTGTCTAATTAGACTTCCTTTATAACTACTGATGATAGGTTTCAGAAGGGACGCATGTATTATCTCTCCATATTAGAATGTAAGCAGTTTATCTTTGTTTAGGTGTTTGTGATTTTTCCTTCATATCTACCTTTTTATGTTTCTTTTAATTCCTGATTTATACAACTCTGGTCTTTTCATCAGAAATATTTGAAAGCTCTTTGTTTAATTAAAGATCTATTCTCCCACCTTCTCCCCATGATTATTTTTAGTTTTGCTTGGTAAATGATTCTTAGTTTAAACATATCATTCTTTGCCCTCTGGAATATAATTTTCTCAAGTCTTTCCTCCTTAAAGGGGTGGCTTCTAACTCTCATTTGGTTCTAATTCTGATAGGTCTTGATCTTAAAAGAATGGGAAGAGAAGGGAAGAGGAATATACTGGGGGAATGGAAGCAAGAGGAAAGTTAATGAAAATTATCCCACATAATGGGGTACAGCAAGTAGGAAGGAGTGAGAGGAGTGGCTTTTATTTGAACCTCACTCTCATCTGAACTGTTCAAAGAAGATCAGATTCCTAATACTTGATTTCTTTCTGCCTGTGCTTGCAATATTTTGCTTAGGTCTGGAAAGCTCTGGATTTTATTTTTAATATTCCTGAGAGTTTTAATTTTGGGTTTTCAGCAGTTAACTCTTAGATTTCCTCTCTCACCCCCCATTTACTTTTTCTTTTCTGGTTCTAAGAGATCTGGGCACTTTTAAGAAATATTGAAATAGCTTGAAATATCATATCTTGGATCTTGTTTTGGTCATGGCTTGTAAGTAGTCCAATGAGTCTTGTATATATTTTTTTCTCCTTGATCTGTTTTCCAGTTTAGTTGTTTTTTGAGGCAAGATATTTTACATTTTCTTCTGTTTTTTTCAGGATTTTGACTTTCTTTTAATATTTTTTGTTTTCTATTTGGTCTATTGTAATGCTTAGGACATTTGTTGCTTGGGCAAGTTTTTGTACTTATGCCAAGTTGTTAATTCCTTTTCCCTTTCCAGTTCTTTCTTCCATAGCTCTCATTTCTTTTCCATTTACCTCCCTTTAGTCTTTCATTTTATTTATGAAAACATTTTAAATTCTTTTTAAAAGAAAAAAAACCAATGGTTGCTTCATCCCATCTAAGAATTCTAGTTTATTTGTGCCCAAAAGCTGAGTTTGTGTTTGAATTTATGCTTGTGGATGTTTTGGAGCCATTTTTTTTCTCTAAGTTTGTGTCCTTTAACTCATAGTAGCTTTTTATGGTGGGATTCTTGTTTGCTCATTCAATCAGCCCTCTTGTCTTTGGACTTTATGTTAGGGTGGAGCTCTATTAATGTTTGGATGGAAGATCTGGACTGGTTCTGTTGTTGCTTTTGTATGGATATTGAGTGCTGTATTATTACAGGCTTTCAGGGACAGCTCAGACTGGGGACCTGAAAGCTTTCAACACCCCAGAATATTTTATCCAGGGTAAAATGTGATCATTGTCTTCCTTGTTTGAGCTTTGCAAGTTCCTGATCTTGATTTGGGTCTGAGCAATAGTGAACTGCTTTTGGACTTGCCCACTATTAGCTAGCTGAAACACTTTTCTGATTTAGGGTGACAGAATTGTAGGCATACTTTTCATCAGGGATTCCTGCCCTGTTTTTTTCTCTACAGCACTCAGATTGTGTTAGAAGTTAGAAATGAAAATTCTACTCTGTGTCTGAGGTTTGAGCCATACTGCTACTGCTTGCTTATGTTACCAAGCTAAGACCCATGAGCATTCCTCACACCTAGGGCACTCTATGATCAAAGGCTTCCTCCTTAGTCCACTCTGGATCTGTGATCCAGAACTGGGTAGTGAAGGACAAAGCTGCCAGTTGGTCCTTTTTTCTGTAGGCTCTACAAGGTCTCAGTCCTTCATTTGGGGACTATTACCTTATCTTGGCTTGATGTAAAGATTGGATCTTTTTTCATTCTTAGGTCACTAGAATGCCCTGCTTGTCGTTCTCCTGGTCAGATCCCATTCCCATTATCAACAGACTTTTTGGTTGTCTCCCTATGCCAATGTGGGCTGGGAAAAATGGCTGACTGTGACTTTTTCTTAGATTTCCTGATTAGAATTTGATTTGGTACATTTTTTAGTTCTGTTTGTAGGAGTTACGGTTGAGGAGGAACTCTACTTATTTCTTTTATTCCATCATTTTGGCTCTTTCTCTGTATACTCCATCAAATGAAAATATGTATGTAAAATGTTTTGAAATATTGAAGTGCTATATGCATTTTTTACTTTTTATTAACTAATTTTTTGTTACATTAAAATTCTCAGTTATCTCCCTCCTTCTATACCCTCCCCACACTAGAGAAGGCATCATTTAACAACAAAATGTGCATGTATGTATATATTTTCATATAAACTATGTCTTTCATGTTTCTGTCTTTATCTATTAGCTGTGTATAATGTTCTTGTGTTTCTACTCATTTCACTTCCCATAATTTCATGTAGGTCTTTGCATTTTTTAGGTTGAAATTAACCTGCTCATCATTTCTTATGGCACAATAGTATTCCATCATAATCATATGCCACAGCTTATTTAGCTGTTCCCCAATTGATGGACATCCCCTCTATCATATAAATATTAAACATCAAAAAATTGATAAATGAAGTTAACAGCTAATATCCCCAGCATTCTTGCCAGCTAAAAAACATTACTTAGTATGTTCTGACCCAGCTATTTTGCAATTATCTGCGGTGTACAAAATAATTCTAGGATAGGATTTTTTCCTCAAGGGGCTTCCAGTCTGCTTTTGGAATCAAAATAAACATCTGTGAAGCATCCTATTTTTAAAGTCTGACTTAAAAATAGTTTTTATTGTTATCTTTTGTTTTTATGTCACCCAGATTTCTTTCACTTTCCTTCCTTTCCCTGTTCCAGAGGACCATCTTATATAAAAGAATAATTTTTAAAGGAAGAAAAAATATTTAGAAGATGAAACAGAGCAAAAGAAAATAAAACCAATTAATATCAAAAAACATTTCTGAAAATATATGTAATGTTATATAGTCATAGACCTCTACAAAAGATTAAGAGGAAGTGTATTCACACTGCTTTTTTTGTGGTTTGTCTTTAATTTTTTTTTTTAATTTTTTTAAACCCTTAACTTTTTTGTGTATTGATTTATAGGTGGAAGATTGGCAAGGGTAGGCAATGGGGGTCAAGTGACTTGCCCAGGGTCACACAGCTGGGAAGTGTCTGAGGCCGGATTTGAACCTAGGACCTCCTGTCTCTAGGCCTGGCTTTCAATCCACTGAGCGCCCCTTGTCTTTAATTTTTGTCAGAAACTTTATAATATTTTCCATTTGCTTCAGAATATTTAGTAGAATTTAGTTAAATGTAACTAACTGTAACTCCTTAAAATCTGTGGTATTTTAGTGATGAAAAATTGTAAGCAACCTTGAAAGTTCTTTAATTGAATACTTTAGCAATAGTACTTGAGTGACAGGGACTATGCTTATATTTCATTTGTATGTGAAGCTAGGGGTGGGTACAATGCAGATAGATCCTTCGATATTCATTGTCTCAGTTGTCTAGAGCATTGTTAGGGTAAGTGACTTGCTATTATGTGTTTGAGGTGGGGTTGAACCCAGGTCTAACTTGGTTCTAAGGTCAGGTCTTTATTCTTTAGTCCAGGTTACCTCAAATAAAACAGTGGTTCTCAAATGTTGTTCAGGACCCTCAAGGGTTCCTGAGACTCTCAAAATGGGTCTTGAGGTCAAAATTGTTTTCATCTTGTTTTAATTTCTAATATAGAAAGTGTAGATAGCTATAATAATCCACATAAACTATGGCTTTTTGGGACCCTTAGTAAACAAATATTTGAGAACTTTGAAAAAGAATTGATTTTGTTGGTGTTTCTGCTGGTTGAAATGCAGTCATTAGTGATAGCCATCTTAGTAGATGACTTTCATGAGTTGTGACCAGAAAAATTCATTACTTTGTGGCTAATATTTTGTGGCCAAATTTAGTAAGGCAGTCTGCAGGCAGTCAAGTCAGAATTCAAAACCCTTCAAGCTTGATTGGATTTCCCAGAACTAGAGATCTTCTTTCATGACCTTCAAAAACACGGGGTCATCTCCATGCTTTGATAAGGTAAGTCATTGACAGTAAGACTGAAGGGGAGAATACTATTACTTCAAAGTATCTATGATCTAAATAATGTTAGTATACCTTCCAAGAAGAAGTCATTTAATTTTTTTCTTTTTTATTATGAGCTTGACAACATAAAAAATTGAAATTTTCTATGTGTTAAGAACAGAAAAAAGATGCTCATATATGAAACAATTTATATTGCAACTTATTTTAAAGGACTTCTTAAATTTAACATGTTAGTACCAGCAGTGCCTTCTCTATGTTTCCTTTCTGAACTTCTTTCTGTTCTCTTCTAGGCATTTTAAAATTTGTTCATCCTTTTTTTTTTTTTTTTTTTTTTTTGGACCACTATTACTCTCTCTTAACTTTCCTTCTTCCTCCAGATAGATAAGGATCAAACATTTATAAAATATATGGCATACAAGCAGAATAGTTCATAGATAGTAATCTATTTCAATATATGTAAAGCTGTATTTTAAATTATTTTGTGTTTTGATATGCCATTACATCTATACACATTACAACTGGAGAGATGTAATGGAAAAGTCAGATTCAAGGTTGAGCCCTGGCAATGTCATTAACTATCTGTGTGACCTTAAGAAAAGTCACTTCACATCTGTGGGCCTCAGTGTTCTATTTTGTAAAAGGAAATCGAATTAGTTCAGGGATTCTTTACCTTTTTTGCGTTCTGGATCCCTTTAACAGTCTGATATAGCCTTTGTGTCAGAATAATATTTTTAGTAGTTGAAGAACATTAAATTTTAGTAGGAGATTGGTGAAAATAAAGGGAAAATTTTTTTTTTAATTTCCTGATTAGTCTCTCTGACATCTTGAAATCTATTCATAGATAGGGTAGCAGGTAAGGCACAATTTAAGAACCTCTGGATTAGATTATTTCTAGAACTTTTCCACCTTAAACAATCCATACTTCTAAAAAGTACTTGAGGAAAATTGAAGAGGAATTGCAAGATGTAAATAACTTAGTTTTTTTTAAATTTTAAACATTTATTAATATTCATTTTTAACATGGTTACATGATTCATGCTCCTACTTTCCCCTTCACCCCCCGCACTCCCCCCACCCATGGCCAACGCACATTTCCACTGGTTTTGTCATGTGTCCTTGATCAAGACCTATTTCCAAATTGTTGGTAGTTGCATTGGTGTGGTAGTTTTGAGTCCACATCCCCAATCATGTCCACCTCAACCCATGCTAAATAACTTAGTTTTGAATGTTAACTAAATTCCTTTCTTTAGTACAGTATTGTTCTTAATAAAATTAGTTGCCTTGTGGGAGAGGAGGCCCCAATTAGTGGAAAAAGTATTCTCTATCAGCAAATCCCATTTTCTTTTGTTAAACTATAAGGACAGTACAACACTTGGTCAAAATCAAAGTGTTATAAACTTGTATATTGGTTAATATGAATTTGGGATTTGGATTTGGGGAGAAAAGTTTTTCTTTTTCCATAGATTGTTGTAATATTCATTCATAGGTTGACCCCACTTCAGTATACCAAATGACCCTTGGAAATTGTGAAGAATAGCAGATATTGTAACAAAATCTTCCCCTCCCCTCCTCTCCCTTCCCCTTCCCTCTCATCTGTATTGTATTAATTCCAAGGCAGATGAGTAGTAAGGGGCTAGGCAGTAGGATATTAAGTGATTTGTCCTGGGTCACATAGCTAGGAAATATTTGAGGTCAAATTTGAACCCAGGACCTCTCCTCTCTAGGTCTGGCTCTCGATCTGTTGAACTACCTTGTAGTACCCAACAAATAGATTTCTTAGATACCATCCAGGCTGTCCTCTTCATTCCAGAGATGAGGAGATGAGGCCCAGGGAAGCTGAATGCTTTGCCTGAGGAGGCACAGCTGATCATTGACTGACATTCCCTTCAGAAGAATGTTCTGTCCTAGAGTTTACACCAGAAAGAAGACTGGATCAGAAATCACCCATCCTGGGTTCTAATCTTGTCTCTATCATTAACTGACTTAAAAAAAATTAAATTTATTTTTTTGTTACATTAAAGTTCCTATATATCTTCCATTCAGGAGCAGAAGTCAAAAGGCCACTCTCCTTCTCGAACTCACCTTTTAAACACTCAGAATCAACATCCCCTAAATTATTTACTTCACACATAAAGAAACACTATACAGACTAGACATAGCATTGCATGCCTATAATCCCTGTTACTAGTGGGGTTGAGGTTGAAAGATGGCCTGAGCTCAGTAGTTTTGACTTAACAAGAGGGCTAAAACTGATCAAATATCCAAATTAAGTCAGGTACCCCATATGGTGAGCCCCTGGGATTCATTGCTTTTAGACCAAAAATCACAGAATCTCAGTGTTGGAAGAGGCCAGTTAGTATTACTCACGCCTGACCAAGAATCTAATCTACAATATCCACAGTAAGTGATTATGCAGCTTTTATTTAAAAAAATTGAAGTACAGGAGAACCCAATAGCTCCTGAGGTATGACATTCCACTTTGGGTTAGTTCTGTTTGTCAGGAAGTTTATCCTTTTTTTTTTTTTTTAATCAAACCTCAATATACTAATCTTTAATTCTGCCCTAATTCCTAGTTCTACCCTTTTGGGTTCAGCAGAACAAGTCTAATGTTTTCATTTGAAATCCCTTCAAATACTCGAAGGTGGCACTCATGTTTCCCTGTAGGTCTTCTTTTTGCTATGCTAAATATTCCAATTCCTTAATCCTTGAAGAGGGAGACTGTTTTTCTTTTATGGTTCTTTGTATCTCTAGTGCTTGACATAGTTCCTGTCACCTTTTAAGAGCATAATACTATTGATTGGTTGAATCATATGGCAAAATCTTGAAGCTCCTCACCACCTTCACCATCATTTTTAAAAATCCTTTCTTCAATCTTAGAATCTATACTAAGTATAAGCCCCAAGGCAGAAGACCAGTAAAAGCAAGGCTATTGGGGTTAAGTGACTTGCACAGGGTCACATAGCTAGGAAGTGTCTGAGACCAAGTTGGAATCTGGGACCTCCATGTTTCTAGACCTGACTCAACCCACTGAGCCACCTATCTGCCCCCTGGCTTCTCTCTTAAGGATGATCTTTTGGTTATCAATATTCTTTCTTTGTCAGTGCTCTTCTTCAAATGTATTAGCTGGAACTGAAGATGCTTTGCTCTGGATGTGGTTTAATGAAAGCACACAGCAGACTAATTAGTCAACAAGTGTTTACTAATCAGTTCCAGCTAATACTTTTTTTTAAGTTTTTATTTTGAATATTTTCCCATAGTTACATATTTAATGTTCTTTCCTTCTCCCCCAACCCCCCTAACCCTGATAGCTGATGCACAGTTCCACTGGGTTTTACATGCATCATTGATCAAGACCTAATTCCATATTATTGATAGTTGGACTAGAGTTATCGTTTAGTGTCTACATCCCCCAAAATATCCCCATCAACCCATGTGTTCATGCTGTTGTTTTTCTTCTGTATTTCTCCTCCCACAGATCTTCCTCTGAATATGGCTAGTTTTCTTTCTCATAAGTCCCTCAGCCTTGCTCTGGAATCTAGATCCTTGCATTCTAGCTAATACATTTGAAGAAGAGCACTGACAAAGAAAGAATATTGATAACCAAAAGATTATCCTTAAGAGCCACTGGGCTAAGTGATGGGGTAGGTGAGGTAGGGTAGAGGGAGATAGAAGAAAATAAACCCATCCCTGTTCTTAAAGAGCTCATAGTCTAATGAGGGAAACAACATGTAAACAACAATGTATAAACAAGATATATATAAGACAAATTGGAGATGATTGTCAGAGGGAAGGCACTAGCATTAAAGGAAATCAGGAAAGGCTTCTTGTATAAAGTACAATATCTGGGACTTTAAGGAAGCCAGGGAAGCATAAGATGGAGATGAGGAGGGAGGTCTGAGGACATGGAGACAGCCTGAGAAAATGCCTAAAGTCAGGAAATTCATTGTACAGTGTGATTTCAGCATTGAAGTTACTATCACTGGTTAGAATGATGTAAGAAGACTTTTAAAGGTCAAAGTTGACAAGATAATGAAGGGCTTTAATTGGCAGAGGACTTTATATTTAATCCTAGGTGTGATAGGGAGCCACTGGAATTTATTGAAAAGGAGGATGACATGAGACCACCTCTGGTCCTGGATTTTATGCTTTTTTTAAATTGAGTCTAATATCACATTTGAAGTTTTGGATACCCTATCAAAAGATAGACTTACATTGTTCTTCAGATGAAATACTATTTAGTTGTGCTTCCTCCATTTTGTACTTTTGAATTGGGTTTCTTGAATTTAAATACTTTAGACAGCCATATTTAGTTCATTTTAAAAATTAAATGTTTTAATTTTAAACTTAAATACTAAAATGAGCATTCCCTTGCATAGCAGAACATAGAAGATTCTGTATGAAGCTTTTAGGCTATTGATATTTCATACTGTTTGCTTTTAAAAAAGAAATGTGTGATAAATACTAATGTGCAATAAATATTCACTTCTACTTATTATTTTCAAAACTTTCTTGCTTGCTTGTCTTTCCTTCAGAACTCTCTCTACTTTCACTTTTTAAAATTTGGACCAGGTTTTAAATTGCTTTTTTGAATCTTGATTCCATACTTTCTAGTTTTTCATCATAAGCAAATTTGATAGTTTGTTTTATAATATAATACTGTGTATTGGCTCCGAGGCAGAAGAGTGGTAAGGGCTAGGCATTGGGTTTAAATGACTTGCCCAGGGTCACACAGCTAAGAAATGTCTGAGGCCAGATTTGAACCCAGGACCTCCCATCTTTAGGACTGGCTCTCAATCCACTGAGCTACCCAACTGCCCCCCAGTTTAGTCTTTTTTTTTTTTTTTTTTAAACCCTTGTACTTTGGTGCATTGTCTCATAGGTGGAAGATTGGTAAGGGTGGGCAATGGGGGTCAAGTGACTTGCCCAGGGTCACACAGCTGGGAAGTGGCTGAGGCCGGGTTTGAACCTAGGACCTCCTGTCTCTAGGCCTGACTCTCACTCCACTGAGCTACCCAGCTGCCCCTCCAGTTAAGTCTTATTGACTCTTTTTGTCCTGCCTTTTCCAACCTAAAGATTTTTTTTTCTCTTTCACAGAGAAAAAGGAAGCATAATAAAGCTTGATTGGTTCTATCTTCTTTCTGCCTTTTATCATTCATTTTTCTCTGAGCAGTGGCTCTATCCCTTTTGATCTTCTTTGCTTTAATATAACTAAAATATAGGTACCCTTTTAATGCATTCTTTGACAGTGTTAGCAAATTTTGAACTTTAGTGCTTTTGATACTGTTCTTATAGAACTGTCATGCATTTCTGTTCCTCCTCTGTTACTTGCTTTTGTTTTTCTCTTCTTTATATGTCTTTCACATATCTAAGTTGGCTTATGAAAATTTGGTTCATCCATAGTAGAGACCCTTTAGAAAACTCTCCCTTCTTTTTCTAAATAGAATATTTTCTTTGTTTCCTTACAGTTTCATTCATGAGCTTTCTTTGTCCTTCCTGGCAAAGAGACTGAATAGCAAGTGGTGGTGAGAACTGAGTGAACCACACTGACTTTGTTACTCGATTCTGTAGCTAGCTTGGTTCTCTTTCCATTCAGTTATGGGTCTAGTCCAGTTTCTGGCCTATGAGAAAACTTTATTTATTTGGGGAAATTGGGAGAAAATTTTGTTGCATTATTTGAATGTAGCTCTATATGGCTGGGAAGCTAGATCACTTCTCTCTGCTTAAAGATCTTTAATTAGGAACCTAGGTTATTCTGACCAGAAACCCAGTCTGATTCAAAGATTGATTAAGGTGTTTTCTCATAGTTATACCAAACAACCCATATGTTTTATCTGAAAACCAGTTCCTTTCTAATCAGTAAGTTATCAGTATCTGATCAATCATTTCCTTTAATTATTCACAGACCCTTGAGGGGGAGTGAGACACCTCTTTTTCTGATTTCTGGGAATAGGGCCTGTTCATTCTCCCTTTCCCAACTTGGAAAGCCCCTAATCTTTCCTTCAAATCAAATTGCCTTGGTTATAATTGTTTCCTTTTAATTAATTAACCTTATTTGATTAATTTTTTTTAATGTATGTCTCCCCCTGTATTTAGTCTCTAGTGCTAGAGCTGAGGAAGCCTAGTTTTCAATTTGTTGGGCAGTTTGGTATGCATTGCTAATGTTTGGAAACTTAGACCCTTGTTTCCTCATCTTTCACTGGCTACACTGGGATTTCCCTGTTGAATTTTAGTCTTATCCTTTATGTTAACACTTTGAAATCTGTTCTCTTCGATAACGCTTGGTCTTCTTTCTCTGTCAAATTCTAAGATGGAATAGTCACAGTGCTTTCTAAGGATCTCATGATTTTTGTTTAATTTACCACTTTTTCCTCATAATTAAGCCCATAATAGCACTTCTCCTTGTTTCCTGTGCCTTTTTAAAGGATGGAACTGTCATTAAGACAAAATAAGAAACGATAACTTTTTTGCTATTTGAAGATAAGAGATATTTGCAAAATATTTAGACTTAAGTTTGTAGAAACAAGGATTTCTAAGAAATTTTGAAAGACAAATAGCTCTTCAGGTAAAAAAGATAAGTACTTGAAGTCATACTTTTTATATCCTCCAAATGCTGTCAGGACATTGTTATTAAGTATTTAAGTATTTCAGATAAATAATGGAAAAAGGAAAACTTATATACTTTTTTAGTATAAGACATATGAATTATGTTTCAAGTCTATTTCTTATATTTTGGATAATAATAGTATAATAAGAAAAAATAAATATTGTATTTCATTGAAACAGAATGAATTTTAATTGAACAGAATTATAATAAACTTGATCAATTTTAATTTTAAAAGTTTTCTGACCTTGGGCAGGTCACTTAACCTTTGGTATCTTAGTCTGTTCTACAAGGCTGTGAAAGAATGCTCATCTTTATTGGTTAAGGGAATTAACTTCAGGAAGGATTCCCTTCACCTATAAAATTTTAAGTCTTGACCAAAATACTAATGTCGAAAATAACTAGATTGAATTTTTCAAATTTAAAGAAAAAGGATTATAGAAGGAACTAAAAAGCAAAATCAACAACATGTTTGTTTACAGGAATTATATTTTTATCCATAATGATTTCCTAGATCCAGTTTGCAGGTGGACCTACTATTTACTTTGCCTATTGCTAACTCACAAATGATGGGGCATAACAGGGATGATATAAGATAAAATGAAGTTCATACCAGAAAATTATTGAGGGGTGTGCAGAAAACATTATGCACAAATATTCAGAATTTCCCTATGATTCCATAGATAAGATATTTTCTTTCAGTTATGAAGATTTCAGCCCAGATATATATGATAAGCAACTGTATCAATGCCCACCTCTAGGGGGTCAGCTCTGTTCTAGGACCTCTTCATTATTTGGTTGGATAATCTATAGAGAGAGAGAAAGAAAGAGAGAGAGAAAGAGAGAGAGAAAGAGAGAGAGAGAGAGAGAGAGAGAGAGAGAATGAGTGTGTGTATGTTTCTGTGTGTCTGTGAAATCATAGTTCTAGTCCTATTCTTCACTCCAAATTTATGGTACCATAAAAATGATAAATATGAGTACTAGGAGGAAATATGGAAAGACTTATGTGAGTAATGCACATGGCAAAATCAGCAGAATCAGAAAAATAGAATACATATTAGTGACATCTATATGAGAATGATAAAAAATTATGTCAGAGGTATAGCTTTATAAATACACAGAGTGATTGGAAGAATTACTTCTTTGGTTTGATTTGTATTTCCTTAAAACATTTTTTTCCTTTCTCTAAATTTTTTGTGTTTTAGTTGGAAACTTATGTTTGGTTCATTTGTTTACTTATTGGTATTTGTTGTAAATTTTTAAATTTTTTTTAGTAATAATAATATTTAAAAAATAAACCCTTACTTTCTGCCTTAGAATCAATACTGGGTATTGGTTCTAAGACAGAAGAATAATAAGGGTTAGGCAATGGGGGTTAAGTGACTTGCCCAGGGTCATACAACTGGAAGGTATCTGAGGTCTGATTTGAACCCAGGACCTCCCAACTCTAGACCTGGCTCTCAATCCACTGAGCTACCCAGCTGCCCCCGATATACTTTTAAGAAGCTACTTGTCTTTAAATGTTTTAAACCTGACTAATTGGTAGAATGATGGCATCATTAGCCAAAATAGGAAAATCAGAAGGAAGAATAAATTTTGAGAGAAACCATTAGTAAGAAAAGGGTCTAAGTTCCTATTTAAATATTTGTGATTGCATTTCTTGAAGAAATTACTGGTAATTCATGTGTATTTTCACAAGCTAACTACCTGTAATTAAATAGTAACAATATTAAAGCACTTTAAGCTTTAGTATATTTTAGTTTTTAGCCATAGGTATTATCTGTAAACTGACAATTTTGAATATTGACATTTCTTACTTTATGAAATATATTTCAGCAGTTGGCTAGGAGTCACTATTCATCCATCCATTTATTTATTTATTTATTTGTCTATCTGCCTATCCATCCATTTATTTATTTATTCATTCATTCATTTATTTATGTGTGTATGTATGTATGTATGTATGTATGTACCTGTTTATTAATTCATTAATTAATTAATTTATTTATTAAAAACCCTTACTTTCTGCCTTGGGATTGGTCCCAAGGCAGAAGAGTGGTAAGGGCTAGGCAGTGGGGATTAAGTGACTTGCCCAGGGTCACACAGTTGGGAAGTGTCTGAGGCCAAATTTGAACCTAGGACCTCCTGTCTCTAGGCCTGGCTTTAAATCCACTGAGCTAACCAGCTGCCCCCTAGGAATTATTTTTATAGAACAGATCCTCCTATTTCATTGTCATGGTGTTGTCAAAAGGAATAATCCTAATTAGAGTTGAAAACTGTTGCTCAGGAAAGAAAGGGTTAAGCTTATGGACAAGACTGTGCTTTGCTAGGTATTCTAGAAATGGGAGTGCCAACCCCTGGACTTCTTTTTCCTTTCTAAAATCATTAAAATCTTACTTTTGTTCAGAAATCTCTATGGTTATTTGAACTTGGTCTCATCTTTCTTTTGATAGCTATTTTGTTGTACTAACACATTACATCATAGACCCCAAATTCCTTGAATTTTCAAACTTAAGATTCTATAAAGTGCATTAGTTTTCTTTATCAGTTACATAAATTTTGAATGAAATAAAAAGTTTATACAAAAATACTTAAAATACCATTTTATTAGTTTATTTCTCTTATTTAAACTTTGTAAGTGATAATTTTTTGTTGTTTTTGTTTTTCATAGAAACTGTAATTGAAGGAAAAACGAAAAAGGCTTCATCTTCAAATTCCCGTGAGGTATGTATTGTTCTGCCTTTTAACTTGTTCATTATCTTTACAATTCTTCTTGTATCATTAGTTTTGGACTGGGGAGGAGAGGGACATCAGTTATCAACCAGGAATTCCTTTTTTGCCCTAAAACTTGTTTAATATCATTTAAAAATGTATGAAAATATCCTGTATTATAGTTGTTGAATTACTGGATATGTTTTTTTTTAATTTTAAACATTTATTAATATTCATTTTTAACATGGTTACATGATTCATGCTCCTACTTTCCCCTTCACCCCCCGCATTCCCCCCACCCATGGCCGACACACACTTCCACTGGTTTTATCATGTGTCCTTGATCAAGACCTCTTTCCAAATTGTTGGTAGTTGCATTGGTGTGGTAGTTTCGAGTCCACATCCTCAATCATGTCCACCTCAGCCCATGAGTTCAACTGGATATGTTTTAATTAATTTTTTTTTGATAATGAGTATCTGTAAACTCTTTGAGGGCAGGGACTATTTTTCTTCTTTCCTTTGTATCCCTAACCTAGGTTAGTGCCTTGAACGACTCTTTTTTGTTCTAAACTTTTGATTTCATTAGTTCAGGGAATTCCTTTTATGAGAAGTCCCTCTATAGATTCAGAAAATTCAGTGACAATTTTTGTCATTTGGCCTTCTTATTTCTTGGTGGCATTGAGAGTTTAAATGATCTGCCCATGGTCACCCTGCTAAGTCATTGGCAGAGCAGAACTTTTGAACCCTAGCCTGCCTTATTTTATTTAAATTTTTAAATTTAGAATATTTTTTCCATTGTTACATGATTCAAAATCCTACTCCTTCTCTCCCTCCCCCCCCCCCCCCAATCCACTCTTTCCTCACCCCTCCGGAAGCTGACAAGCAGTTCCACTGGGTTATACATGTATCATTGTTCAAAACTTATTTCCATGTTATTCATATTTCCAGTAGAGTGAAACCTTAATCACATCCCCATCGAATTATGTGATCAATCATGTTTTTCTTCTGCGTTTCTGTTCCCACAGTTTTTTCTCTGGATGTGGATAGTGTTCTTTCTCATAAGTTCCTTTGGATTGTCCTGGATCATTGCATTGCTGCTAGTAGAAAAGTCTATTACATTCAATTGTGCCATAGTGTTTCTGTCTCTGTGTACAATGTTCTCCTGGATCTGCTCCTTTCACTCTGCATCCATTCCTGGAGGTCTTTCCAGTTCACATGGAATTCCTCCAGTTCATCATTCCTTTCAGCACAATAGTATTCCATCACCCATCAGATACCATAATTTGTTCAGCCATCTCTAATCAAAGGGCATCCCCTCATTTTCCAATTTTTTGCCACCACAAAGAGCGCAGCTATAAATATTTTTGTACAAGTCTTTTTCCTTATTATCTCAACAGTGGTATGACTGGATCAAAGGGCATGCATACTTTTAAAGCCCTTTGCTCATAATTCCAAATTGCCCTCCAGAATGGTTGGACCAATTCACAACTCCACCAGCAATGTATTGGTGTGTCCCAATTTTGCCACATCCCCTCCAGCATTTATTACTTTCCTTTACTGCCTTATTGGCCAGTCTTAGCCTGCCTTATTTTAAAATTTGACCTTTGTCTACTAAACCTTGCTCTTGTAATTGCTTACTTCATGTGTGTTGAATTGAGTTGACTATTTGGTGTATTATAGTAGCATAGATATATATGTGATATATAGGTGTAGTACCGATATAGACATGAGACATATAGTGCCATGGAAGTTGCTTTTTTGTGAAAAAAATATTTTTAGATTGTAAAAATTATCATTTATTTAAAAATATTCTTTTAAAAATTTTTTAAATTGTGTGTTTAATTATTGATTAACCTAATTGTACTTATTTCTATTTTGAAAGTGTTTTTAACAATGCGTGCTTATTTATAAAGGCATTTTCCTAGAATTTTGTACTTTAAATCCAGTAATATCTGATTTTCTATATTTATTTGATGGTAGTGCCTTTCTTTAAAGAATCCAAGGTTGTGTTTTGAGTTCTGTAGTTTGCTACATTTTATATTATAAAGTTGAAATATGGCTGAATTCAAGTCAAATACCATATGAGTTAGGGAGATAAATATAAATTCTTTCCTTCAGACATCCCTTTCTCCACCTCTCCCCATATCCCCTACACACATAGAAAAGTATACTCAGAGAAGTAAAATATAGTGGTTTTTCTGTTACTTATAGTCTTTTTAATTTTAAGTCAAAATTCCCTATGGAGTTCATTGTTCCTGAGCTCCCTCCTAAATTTATATGGTGTTATTAAAGAAAAAAAATAGACTTTTTTTGTTTTTATAGCATAGTTATTTCTGAATCTCTTCCCTCTCCTGCCCTTCACCTTTTTTTTTACTGAAAATAGGAAGGTGCTTCCTTATCTCTTCTCAGGGTCCAAGATGGGTCATTATAATGACTTTGCATTCAGCTTTATTTTAGTGTCCTTTTCATTTACATTACTGTATACATTGTATATATTTTTCTCTTGACTTTACTTAGCTTACTTCAATTTTTGTTAGTTCAAAAGTTCTTGAATTCTTCATATTCATTGTTTTTTGAGTGAAATGATATTTCATTATATTTGTATGCCAGTTCAATCATCCCTTAGTTGATGGGCATATTTTTTTTTTAATCCCTTACCTTTCATCTTGGAGTCAATACTGTGTATTGGCTCCAAGGCAAAAGAGTGGTAAGGGCTAGGCAATGGGGGTTAAGTGACTTGCCCAGGGTCACACAGCTGGGAAGTGTCTGAGGCCAGATTTGAACCTAGGACCTCCTATCTCTAGGCCTGAGTCTTAATCCACTGAGCTACCCAGTGGCCCCCGGCACATTTTTTTTTAATGGATAATTTGAAAGGGCCTGGCTTCTGCCCCAAAATACATGCCATGTCAGACTTTGAAATACTACTATTAGTTTAATTTTTAAACTATTTTTAATTTTTTAAATTTATTTTTAAAATTATTACCCTCTACTCTTTTGTAATGATATATTTTGAAATATTTCCCCTATGGGAAGGTTAACATATTAAACTATCAGCTATTAGTGAATTAGTCTGAATTGGTTTATTATATTATTTTCCTTTTAAGATAGTTAGCTAGAATGAGGGTAAATGATTAAGGGAAGGAGAACATAACAATTTTTGAGCATGAAGGTATTATCTCTTTTCTCCCGTCTTTCTCATCAAAGATCATCCATTCCTTCTGCCTTTTGTCTCCTTCGTCCTATTTCATATGAAGAGGTAGGCCTTCTTCTTGACAAGGTCAGCATACAAACATAAAACAAGTTTTTCCATTTTATCCAGTCTTCTCAAATAGATTACTCCTTCTATTATACCTATTTTCTTATTTATCTTTAATTTCTTCCTTTCTTATTGTCTGCTACTCTGTTTCCTACAAAGTATGTCCATGTTACAATAAGTCCCTTTACTTTTCCTCTCATTCTCTTCTTAATTCTCTAGTCTAGCTTTTGATCTCATCATTCCACTGAAGCTATCTGCCCAAAGTTACTAATGATTTCTTTTTTTTTTTTTAAACCCTTAACTTCTGTGTATTGGCTCTTTGGTGGAAGAGTGGTAAGGGTGGGCAATGGGGGTCAAGTGACTTGCCCAGGGTCACACAGCTGGGAAGTGTCTGAGGCCAGATTTGAACCTAGGACCTTCTGTCTCTAGGCCTGACTCTCAATCCACTGAGCTACCCAGCTGCCCCTGCTCCTTGGGTATTTGGCAAAAGCTGGACCTCACAGCCAACACACCTCCTTTCCTCTGGCTTGGTCATACTCCTACACCTTTTTTTCAAAACCCTGGCTTCATTCCATTATGGAACTCTCAGGTCTTTAGAGCCAACCTGACAGCCTGGGTGCTACTGCTTAATCTCCCCTTTACACTGTCAAGGGCAGTCCATACTTCTTGTTTCCTTCTAATGCCAGCTAAAATCACATATTTTACAGGAAGCTTTTTCAGATCCTCCATAGTCTTTGTGCCTCCTCTCTGTTGATTGTTTTTAATATGCCCTGTATATAGCTTATTTGAACTAGTTATTTACATGTATGCATGTGTTTTGAATGAAATCATTGATGTGGACCAAAATTTACATATGTATAAAAGACATTCAGCATAAAAGTGTAATTATTTTCATATGACATGCACTGAATTTCTGAATTTGTTAAGTGTGCTACCTTTTTTCAGTTGCTCCTTTTGCTTATCATTCAGAGAAAATGGAATGCCTGTCATTGAATTTAAGTACTGGATTAATATTAAAAAGATGACTTTCTCTTTCTAGTTTCGAATACCAAAGAAATCAAAGTCAAAGCCAGAAGATATTCAAGTTCAGGCGCCTCAGTCAAGATTCAGAAGCTCAGACAGATGGGACCACCCTTTGCAGGGGGTAAATGAAAACTACTTTTTTTTTTTATGTGTACATTTTTAAAAGTGTATAAAATACTTTATTAAAACCATTTTAACTTTCCTATATTGCCCCTTTCTTGTTCTTTCTAGTTATTCATTTTGCAGTTTTAAACTTAGTTATTCTTGCTATATTGTAAGATGCTGACTTAGTCTTGATTCTATCTTCATATATATCTT
Organism: Gracilinanus agilis; assembly: GCF_016433145.1. Lineage (NCBI taxonomy): Eukaryota > Metazoa > Chordata > Mammalia > Didelphimorphia > Didelphidae > Gracilinanus > Gracilinanus agilis. Next base: position 369,909,530 of record NC_058132.1, read on the forward strand.
GTTTTGCATAATTGGCCACTTATAAGTTATTTTATAAATCAATTATTATTTAAATAGGTCAAGTGTACAATTTAAAGTAAGTCTAGAGTCAATTTCATTTTCTTTTTGTTTCATGTTAAGATTTTTCTGTATTGTACTTTTTAAAAGAATGACATAGATAGTTCTAAAAGATTTTTCTGCTTAGGAAAGTAAGACATTTCAAACATTGTGTTCTTTTTTTCATTGAGGGGGAGATAGCTAAAACAGTGAATGACAGAATCAGGATCCAGGAAGATTTCAACAGGCTAGAATGTTGAGTTCAGTCTAATAATATGAAATTGTATAAGGATAAAAATAAAGAAATACTCAAGTTCAGAAGTACAAGATGGGGAATAGTATAGTAAGACAACAGTTTATCTGAAAACTCTCTTGGGGTTTTATAAATCAACAGTGTGTGGCAGACAAAAAAACTAGTGTAGTTTCAGGCTATATTGAAAGTGACATGGTATTCAGAACTAGGGAAGTGATAATTCTGTTTCACTATGTCCTAGTCAGACCACATTGAAATATGATGTTCAGTTCCAAACAGGTTAGTTCCAACCTTTCAGTTCCAACCATCTTAGGAAGGATATTGACAAATTGACAAATTTAATTTATCACTTAGAACATCTTCATTTGAAACAAGCATCCAGAGGATGTTAGCTAGAATAGAGAATGACCTGGAGTTCTTTTTTTGATTTTACTTCATCCTGGGCAATTATCTTAAAAAAAAAAAAGCTTTCTTTTGTTTTTTATATTGTCTTCACTTCTGAAGGCCTTGAGGTCTTTCCATTTGAAGATTGGTTGAAGAAACTGGGGTAAAGACAGAAGACTAAAGGAAGGGAACATGATTGATGTTTTCAAGTATTTGCCTAATATGTGGAAGAGGGATTAGATTACTGCTTGGTCCCTGAGGGCAGAATTAGGAACATTGGGTGGACATCTGAAAAAGAAAAATTTAGGCTGATGTAAGGAAAAACTTGATAATGACTATAGTTATCCAGAAGTGGAAAAGTCTATTTTAAGAGGTAATGAGTTTCCCTCTATTAGAAATCTTCAATCAGAAATGCAGTGACTACTTGACTTTGTTGTAGAGAAGATCCTAATTCAGAAATGAGATTGACTAGAAAGATTTGCCTTTCAAGTCTGAGATTCTTGATTCTTTTAGCCAGTATCAGAAAGTTCCTAGTCAAAAAGACTTAGAATAGTTACCTTTAGTTTTACTTCTTCTTTTGCCATCATATAATTCATGATCAATTAATCGTTTATTCTGACTTCTTCAAAGGAAAAATTTACCAACAGCATTATTTGTTTTAATTTATTAATTTAGACAGAACATTTTCATTTGAAATACATTATGAAATTATTTAGCTGTTTGTCTTTGGATTTAATAAACATATTTCTAGAATTTTATTTTTGTTTTAGTGTCTTAATCTTTCAATAAAAACAAACAAAAACCACCTTCCATGCTGTAATAATTGCTTCTGGAAGGAGGTAATTTTGCATATGGTATAATTATTGTATGTAGGAAATTATTTTAATTGGGAGGGAAGGCACTGGGCCACTAAGATTTGACAATATAAGGTATTGCGTACATCCATAGTTCCAGTATTAATCATTGTTATATTTATAGACAGTTTCCAACTTGTAATTGGATCATGTTTCAAAAGTTCATTTGCAAGGTGTCTTTTAGGAACAGATAAAAGTTAGCAAGCAAAGCCAGGAAAGAGGTTAGGAGTTCTGGGTTGGGATAGAAGGTTCTTGCTTCCTCAACATTGGCCAGAGAATATAGGAAGGAGTAGGGCGACTAGTCTGTTCCCCCCCTCAGTGGCCCATAGGGAAGAGAGAAGAAAAGGAGTTAATCCTCTAGCCTTTAGCTTCCTTCACATAAGGAAGAAAAATGAGCAAAAGAAGGAACAGAACTATCAGGCTCAATTCCTACTGCTTTTTTTGCTGCTAGATAAGAAAGAAGTAGGAACAAGATCAAGAAGTCCCTATTTCCTTCCTGGCACTCAGTCAGCCTGTTAACATTCCTAAACATCTACTGTGTACCAGGAACTGTGCTAAGCCCTGGGGATTCAAAGAAAGGCAAAAAGACAGTCCCTGATATTAAGGAGCTTACAGTCTAATGGGGGAGGAACAATGCAATCAACCATGTACAAACAAGCTAAAGACAGGATGAGGAGGCAAAAATTAATAGAGGGAAGGGTCTGGAATTAAGGAGGATTTGAAAATGCTTCCTGTGGAAGCTGAGATTTAAGCTGGAACTTGAAGGAAGCCAGGGAAGTTGAGATTTAGAGATGAAGAGGAAAAACATTCCAAGGATGGGGGAAAGTCAATTAAAGTTCCTGGAGTTAGGACATAGAGTGTCTTACGTGAGGAACAGCAAGGGTAGCCAGTGTCACAGAATCTAAGAGGAATTGGGGGACAGTTAAATGTTTAAGAAGACTGGAAAGGTAGGTTAGGATATTAAAGCTTTGAATTCCAAAAAGAGGATTTAGTATTTGATACTGGAGGTGATAGGAAGCCTTTAGAGTTTATTGCATGAGGGGGAGGGTATAACATGGTTGGATTTAGCTTTAGAAAAATTACTTTGGTGGTCGAGTTGAGGATGGGCTGGAGTGGGGAGAGCCTTGTGACAGTGAGACTGACTAGTAGGCTATTGCACTTGCTCAGGATTGGGGTGATGGAGGCCTACACCAGAGTGCAGCATCAGAGGAGAGAAGGGGCATGTTTTAGAGATAACTGCAAAAGTGAAATCGACAGGTCATGGCAACAGACTGGATGTAGGAGAAGGCTAAAGAGAGAGTAAGTAGTCAAGGGGAACATGTAGGTTGCAAGGCTGGGTGATTGGGAGGATAATGGTGCCATTGGTAGTAATAGATAAGTTAGGAAGAGGAGAGAATTTGGGGGGGACAAATTTGGTTTGGACATAGTTTAAGATATCTGTGAGATGTCCAATTTGAGATATGTTAAAGGTGGTTGGAGATGCAAGATTGGAGGTCATTAGAGAGACCAAGGCTGTAGAAGTAGATTTGAGAACCGTCATTAAACAGATAATAAGAAAAACAGGTAAAATAGTAAAGAGGGAGAAGAGAGGAAGGCCAGAGGAGTGCCCTGTAGGTCACTTACATTTGGAAAATGTGATCTGCAAATCAGCAAAGGAGACTGAGGAATACTTATCCTTCAGAGAGGAAGGAGGAAAATCAGGAGAGAGTCTTGAAAACCTAGGGAGTATTGAGAACAGGATGATCAACAGTGTCAAAGGATTGAGGAAAGGCCAAAAGATTTGACAGCTGAAAGATTATTAGTGACTTTGGAAAGGGCATTTTCAGTTGAATGATGAAGTTGAAAGCTAGACTGAAGAGAAGGAAGGAAAAAAGTAAAAAGAAAAGGAGTGGAAGCACCTTTTAGTGATGGCTTCCTCAAGGAATTTAGCCACAAGAAGCAGGAGAGATATGGGATGATAATTAATTCATGCTTAGATAGGGGTGTGACAGGATGAAAAGTCAAGGACTAGAACCAGAAGCCTTGCTTACTTTGGTCAAATTAGGTCCCATACTCAGGCTGGTGTCACCTCTCAGCTCCATCATCTTAGAGAAAATGCAGTGACTCCCCATGCCAGATGTGAACTTAGGACTTCTGAAATCAATTCCAACTAAAGTTTCTCTGATTCACACATATTCAAACACCTGTCTGCCACCAGAGTCACTTATGGTCTGAGACTTTACAACTTACTCATTCCTCTCTAGTCTTCTCCCTATTCTACCTACACAATTAGTGAATGCTGTTGCTGTACTAATCTGTGCTGCTTAATTGTGGGAACATCACGAAGAAGGAATAGGGCTCCTGGCAGAGGAGGCTGGATGTAGCTAATATCTTTCTTTTTGTATTTTTTATTTTCTTATTTCCCCTGTTTGAGCTTTAATAAAATAAATTGTTGTAAATTACAGTTCTAAGCTAATCACCTTGAATAAAGTATACTATTGGCATTATAGAAAATATATAGTATAATTCTCACAGTAACTCATTGCCTTCAAAGAAAAACTATCATATAACTCCAAAAATTATAATTTAGCTCTGTGAAAGATCTGCAAACTTTTGCAGAGCAAATATAATGTCTTACAACTCATAAAACCAGTCCCTTTAAGCTCCTACATTCATTTTTCTAGGCTTCTTAATAATTCCTAATACAAAGTTCTACTTTTATGCTTCATTGAGGTATGAAGGTAGCTATGGATCTCAAAGGCTATATGATTAAGTATAAGCTTTGGCAGGTCAAATCATTCTGGAAAGATCTGGACCAAGTCTGTGAATGACTAGCACAGTTAAGTTTGGAGAACATAATATCAGTAGGTTGGCCTCTGTGAGATAAATTCTTTGCTCTTGACAACCCATGAAAAGAAGAAAAATGCAAAATAAGCCTTAATACTGGTAAACCCCTTTGACTTCTCCAGTGAATGATAGTGATAGAAAAAGGATAGATGATGTTAAGAATCATGTTGTTGTTAGATGATTACTAAACATTAATGGTTACAGAAAACATGATATTTTTGTTCAATGAGCAATGAATTGACACACTATTATAAGAATTGATATTGTAAGCTTTTAAAAAAATAACCAGATTATTTAATAATCAGCAAAGACCATGCATTCACATACCAGTGGGCCCCAAGCAGATATTCTAGCATTCTTATATAGGTCTTATAAGCAGGATGGTTACAAAAGAATTTTGCAGAGGGCAGAAGGAATATCTCTATTGCTGTACTCATAGTAAGCTAAATAAGAAAATAAAAGTAATGTGCAACTGGATGGAAGATTTCTTACAGCTTCTCTTTGGAAAAGCAAACAAAGGATTTGGTAGAGTTGGTTTCATTCAGCATCAGAAGGCAACAGGAAATCTTTTTTGGTAATATTATGACAAGGTTAAGCAAAATGATGACCAGAGAAGTAGTTATTGATTCTTATCTAGATTTATTATAAAGTATGGGAAGTAGGGAGAGTCTTCCTGTGACAAACTTGACAAGAATTTTCAAACCCAGTCAACATATATGGTATCATCATGAATGCTGGCATAAAGGAATAAGGATTATATTGGAAAATATGCCTCAGGTTTGAGGAATAAAAAAGATCAAAGGCTTGTGAACAACTCAGAAGCCTTACATTTCTTTGTCATGGATAGTTTCTTTGAGAAGAGAGTAAAGATGCCAGACATGAAAAGCAGTGAACAACATCACAAGGAATAAACCTGATGATATCTCATCAGGAAACAATTTCAATGTGGGAATAATATTGGAATCATCTCTCTGTATGTTGTCAAATAATTGGCTATTTAGAGCAAAGGTCAAAATCAGTATCAAGCTGGAAAAAAATTGTTTGCAGTGTTTTGTTCTCCTATTTATAACAACTTTTAATTGACCTGTTAAAACAAGGTGATGAAAACTTGGAAATGGGAAAAGGTGAAAATATTGACTTTGGTTAAACTTTTCTAATCAAATGGGAGTCACCAAAACAAAAAAATCCCTCCCCAAATCCCTAGAAACCTCATCTATCAACAAATTCTTTATCTTTTTATCTAACTGAGAAAAAAATAACTTTTGGTTTATCATGCAGCCTCATTTGTAAAACATTACAGAGGAAATGATAGAAGATTATGAAAAAAAATTATAAAATAGCAAGTAGCAGAAGCGAAAACAAGATTAACATGAGAGTCAACTGAGTTTTATCATCTCAAGATCATTCATAGATGAGACTGTCAAGAAAAGAGCAAATAGCAAACTATTTCAGTAAATGTTCTATTTTTGTTATCTGAGACAGGAACTACCATATTTATACTCTAAATTCACATTCTCTGGTGTGCTGTACAAAGAAGTAGTAGAGCATTGAAGATACAGTTGGGAAGTATGGACCAGACTAAATACACACAGAAAAAATACATATTGGAGGCAAGCAATCTTGAAAGCTTTGAAAAGATTGTTTTTAACATATCATAGAGAGGGAGATTTATCAAAGGAATGGAAAAAATTACAGATTATATTGCTATCCTTAAAAGATGATCAAGGGAACAATGACTAATACCTGCCCAATATGCCCACTTTATAAAATTTTTAGAATGATCTTCATGTGTATGTGTGTGTGTGTATCTCTTCATGTATATCTATCTTTCTATATCTTCATGTGTATATATCTTCATATATATATATATATGTAGCTATATATATCTTCATGTGTGTGTGTGTGTGTGTTGCTTACAAAAACACTTTTGATTCATTAGAGCAGGACGTAGTCTTAAGTATCCTAGTAGGTAGTGGGTCTCATCTGCATATGTAAGATGATTTAAGATTCCTTTAAAAATCACAGAGCTAACTTTTTTTCACCAATCCTGTGATTAATCATATCAGTCAAATCTCTGGAAGTATTTACTCTCTGTCCTAGATTATGTCCTGAATAAGTTCCAAATGAAAGAGAAACTCCTTATAGAGGATCAGTTCTCCCAGATTCTTGTTTGTGGATGATACATATGGATCATATCAAGGTCCCAAACATTATAAGGCCCACTTATTGAAATTTAGGAATACTCAAAAGAGATAGGCCTAGGGGGCAGCTGGGTGGCTCAGCTTGATTGATAACTAGGCCTACAGATGGGAGGTCCTGGGATCACATCTGGCCTCAGACTCTTCCTAGCTGTGTGACCCTGGGCAAGTCACTTAACCCTCATTGCCTAGCCCTTACCATTCTTCTGCCTTAGAACCAATACATAGTATTGATTATAAGATACAAGGTAAGAGTTTATAAAATAAAAAGAGAGATAGGCCCAACAGTTCTCATAGGGAAAACTAATTAAATTTAAAACGCCTGTTTTCTCTACTATAATGTGAAGTAGGATGGCCTATCTATTGAGTCACACAATATAAGTATATTTATGACAAGCCCTGTGAATGGACAATGGTTTGGGCCCAGAATGGGAAGAAATGTATGGGCTGGATTGCACTTGGGAAACTCCTTAATGACTTTAGTGATGCCAAGCTTCTCTCCATCACAAAGGCCTATATTTTAAAAATAAATTTTCTTCTGGAAGTGCAATATGACTATCACTTTTGGACCAGGATAGTCTCTGAAGAATCAAATTTGTGAGGGACCTCAAAGGCAACAAAAAAGTGCCTACTGGAGATACATAGGTTGTAACATATTTCATTGATGACTTAAGCCAGGGATATTATTGAGGAAAGGGAGCCATGCTGGTCAAGTGGTAGAGAAAGGGATAACAAGTAACCGGAGTGTCTTACAAATTTCTATGAAAGGTACCAAGAGGAAGAGGAAGGGTCAAAAGGTACTAGAGGAAGGTCTTGTGTACATGCAAATACAGTCAGTTCTCTTATAACACTTGTTTTGAAAATACAGTGTTCCAATGCGATTTATATATTAGGGACAGCTAGAACATAATGCAACTTTTGAGTTTGCTCATGCATGATTTCACCTATGAGAATTCAGAAAACACAACCCAGCTGAATGGAGCAGCATTAGAACATATGAAACATGCGCATGTACCTTTAACATGTACCAACCACAGCAGTTCACTGTATGTCTTATTCTACAAGGGAGGGGTTTGCAATTCTTACACATATGTGAACTCAGCTATATAAAAAAACTGTTCATTCAGCATCCCAAACACATCTATTATAGTATTTATTCTGGTTTAGTAGCAACTGTTGGGAGAGGCTGTTCTCACACGTAACCATGCACTACTCCCTTCTAATCCACACTTTCTTCTTCCATGGCTAAGGCAGGGCAGGAAGGCCTTGTTTGATGATTGCCAGGCCAACTAGTGGGAACAAGGGTGCAGACCAAGCAGCAGCCTCTAATATTTATTGTGATGGAGAGAAGCTTAGGATCATTAAAATCAATGAGGAATTTCCTGAATGCAATGCAGTTTATAATGTTTTTCCAATTCTGGGCCCAAATCATTGTCTATCTGCAGTGCTTGTCTTAAGGCATTTATTTTGTATTACAATATTTATTGTAATAATTTGTGTTTCTTAATGATTTAATATATATATAAAATTGTTCTATTTTTACTAGGTTCTTATCTTTATCTTTTGATGTCACTGATGAAGTTTTTGAATGTTACTTCCTCTAACACCATTTTCATAAGCCTTGTGTTTTTTTTGTTGCACAGTTTTGATTAGTGGTATGATTTTTAGAAATGCATTTATCATGTTATAGCAGAGCTGACTGTATGTATATATAACTATGAAAAAGCTATGAAAAGACATAAGGAAAAGATCACAGAAGACAATACAGCACAGATATGGATGGGTTATTAATCAAGTTGATGAGATCAGAGAGTGTTTAAGTATAAAGATTTTTATTACTTTTTGGATTTTCCAAGATCTCCACATTAAAAAAATTAAACTTTATTAAAAAATTCAATGAGTATTTGATTTTCTTTCTCTCCATTTATTTCTTCCTCATCCCCAACTTCTTCTGGAGTCCTAAAGTGTTTAGTCCCTGATATAAGATGAGAAGAATGTGAAGATTACTTTGTCATTTTTTAGAGCTATATCTGTCATTACAGATATACTTAAAAAAAAAGTATGATGCTGACACATGCATCATTTTGTATTCTTAGTGAAACCTCAGTATCTTTTTCTGTAATAATTTTTTTAGATCCAGGCCTACAATTTCATTTATGTGGGGAATGTCAGTGTGGAAATTTCTTCAACCAACTCACATGGGCAGTTGCCTACAACTTATATTCTTGGAGAGTTGTTTCAGACTGACATATTATGCAGTTTGCCTTTTGTCACACAGCTGATACCTGTCAGAAACAGGATCAGAGGTTTCTGGCTTCTAGTATTCCACACTCTTTTTCTTGCTAATGATATATAGTTAGTTATTCCAGAAATTTTATTTGTCTGCCTTGTTTTTCATTCTTAGGAACTTCCAAGTGAACTTAGGAAGTTCTAAATGAATTTTTCTGCATTTTTCTATCTTCATTATCCAGGTATAATGAATATTTTTTTAGTATCTCGAGTGTCATAATAGCATATTACTCTATTCTTTTCTTCTCAATTCTGTCATATATTGTCTGTTTTGTTTTCCAGTGGATAAAGGGGGTAGGAAATAAAGGCAGCAGCTCTTTTTTGCATAAGAATAAAAAGGATTTCCATGGGTGTACTGTCACTTCTAGGCCATCTCCAAACAGGTAAGTTGCATGTGTGTGTAAACAAACAATTAAAATTTTTTTTTTAACCAGACATAAGTAGCTAAGTTAGTACTTTGATTTTGTATATTTTTAAATTTTGAGATCTTGAAACCTTTAATTATTTTTAAACTTAAAGTCAGGTGAAATGTGCCTGCTATTTCTGTTATTTGGAGGATACTTAGAATACCAGTTTTTCAAGTGTTATTTGGCAATAGGAAAAAGAAAAAACTATCCGATCTGGTTTGACATTGATCCTGGCTAATGATTACAAAATAACATGAATAAGTCAACTTGCTATTACTTTTGGGACTTGTAAATTTCTTGAAGATTTGGTGGTTACAACACTAAATATTTATTTAAAAATTGAGACTAAAGAGCAGGTAGATTTTTGTCTTTGGGTAATCTAATCATCAATCAGTCATTCAAATAGGAATTTCTTCTTTTCTCCCTTACTATATGGTTGCTGCTTGCCAGACACATTTTCTTTGCTGAAAGGGAGATTAAGCATGTATTAAAGATATTAGTCAGTAAACATTTATTTAGTACCTGCAGTATGCCAGATTTTATACTTAGTGCTGGTCCTATAAAGAAAAGGGGTCACAGTTTAATGGGGAAGACAACACATAAACAAATATGTAAAAAAGCTATTCAGGATAAATTGGACATAAGCTACACAAGGAAGACACTAGAATTAAGGGGACTTGGAAAAGTTTTCTTGTTGAAGGAATTTTAGCTGGAATTTGAAGGAAGCCAGGAGCCATAAATGAGGAGGAAGAGCATTCCAGGCATGGGGGTCAGCCAGTGAAAATGCTATCAGATGTTACATTTTATTAGAGAAAGAGGAAGGAGGCCACTGTCATCAGCACTTAATTGACTCATACATAATCAGAATTATTGAAAGAACACTGAAAAAAACACATCCTACAGAGATAGTATTCAGTTGTTCAAAACATTTTATGTTAGGAATAAATTCTTATCATTTACCTATTCCTAATATTTGGAAGAACTTGTATGTGTTTCACAAATGGTTATATCTTGTGTTGAATTCCTCTTTTTGCCTAGCATACAACATAACTGTCATTTAATAATTATTTACAATATAATGTTCAAACTATATTCTCAGAGTCATTGAATCTCACAGTTGGAAGGGACTTTGAAAGTTGTTTAGTAGAACCTCCTTTATAACACACATGGTTATCTAGCATCTGCTTGAAAACCTCTAATGACAGGAAACTTACTGTCTCCCGAAGCAAAGCATTTCACTTTTGACCAACTCTAATTTTAAGAAAGTATTGCCTTAGGTATAATTAGGTATAATTAGCCTCTCTATGACTTCCATCTACTGGTCATAATACTGCGCTCTGAAGCCAATCAATCAGTGAATCAATAAGCATTTATTAAACCTCTGCTGTGTATGAGACCTCATGCTAGAAATGCAAATCTAAAGAAAAAAGCAATCTCTTCTTATTAGGAGTCTTCCCCTCATCCCTGTCTCCCCTCTCTCTTCACTTCACTTACCAATCCTTCAAATAATTAACTGTTATTATGCTCTTTCCTCAGTCTTCTCTTGAATAAACATATCCCATTCTTTTATCTAACCATTGTATGATGTGGTTTTTGAGTCTCTTACCATCCTTATTCATTTCTCTGGGTGTACTGAAACTTGCCAATAATCTTCCTAAAATGTAGGGCCCAGAACAGAAATCAGTGCTCTAGATATATAGTCTAATTAGCCTGTCCTCATTTTAAACAATATGATTCTGTTATACAGCCATGTTCAGTTCTTTCAGATATTGATTCAGTGAGCTTGCATGTCACTGCAACAACCACATTTTTTTCCTATGAACTGTTACCTAGCCTTGTCCCCTTGATCTTGTACTTGAATAGTTGATTTGTGACTTTTCAATACAATGATTTGAAGATTATTTAAAAAATTTTAAATTAATTAAAAAATATTCCAGATTATGTTAGTACAATTTTTAAGAACTGTTTTTTGACATTTTGCAATTCATACTTTCCTGATTAAAAATTATTAAAAAATTTTAAATCATGTTAAATTTATATCAGTTATGTATGAACTTTGGGCATATAAAGCTCTTTAGTGATTTCATATTTGCTAATAAACATGCATATGGTTATTTAGAATTCTCTTTTTTGAGAAACTTTTGTTAGCAAGTCAAATAGCTTCCAATAAATGGCAACATGAGTCTAAAAGTGATAAAATTTCCTTTGTCAATAATTTGGTTAGTTCCATTACCGATTCAGTTATTTTAGATCAAGCATTTTTTTGTCAGACCACAAAAATCAGGCTTTTGAAGATGACTATTTTAAACTAGTATAAGAATACTTTGAAAGCTCTAATTAGTTATATCCTTTTATTACAAGTGAGCATTTTGTAAGATTTAGAGATAGAAGGGACATTTAGTCAAATGTTTCCCTTCCTTCCTCCCTACCCTGCTTTATGGATGAGAAAACTGGGCCTAAAAAAGTTTACTGCTTGCCCAGCTCATCTGACTTCAAATTCACCCACTGCTTTTTACCTTATACCTCACTATCTTAATAAAGGTAGGAGAGTATAAAATCATTAAGTAATAACGTAATTTCTATTAGTAAGTTTATTTTCCCCCTTACAATCCTGTGAAGGAGGTTGCAAATTTTAAAAAAATCTTGATTTTAATGAGGAAACTGACTTGTTCAGCATCAATTAGTGACAGGTACAGCCAGAACTAGAATTCATGTCTTTTGATTCCTATTTAGCGATGTTTTCATTACACCTTATTGCCCTTCCTTTTTATTAAGACAATTTTCCCTCACTCAAATTCTTTTTTTAAATTAAGTTTGGTTTTTATAAAGATCTACCTCGTCTCACCTCCACCTCTCCATCTCCACTGAAAAAGCAAAACAAATTCCTGCATTGACTGGCCTCGACCCAGAAAATATATCTTAATCTTCATTGAGTCCTTTACCTCAGTTAGGAGATAGATAGCATATCCTTGGAATTGTGGTTCCATAGTATGGATCAGAGTTCCCAAGTCTTTCAGAGATGTTTGTCCTTTATGGTATTACTGGCTATTATGTAAATTGTTCTGCTTTTGCTCACATTACTCTTCAGTAATTTGTGGAAATCTTCCCAGGTTTCTCTGAAATTTCTCCTTCATAATTAACAAACACAACCAAACATAACCTTTCTGTCACAGAATTGATACAAAGTATAGGTTCCAAGGTAGAAGAATGGCAAGGGCTAAGCAATAAGGGTTAAATGATTTGCCCAGGGTCACACAGCTTAGGAAGAGTCTGAGACCATATTCGAACCAAGGACCTCCCATATCCAAGCTTTTCTTTTTAATAAAGCTATTCTTTTTAATAAAGAATATTTCGCACCCAAAAAAAGTAAGAAATTTTTTTTTTAGCAAACCTTGATCATATATTGAAAAAAAACCCTGACATATGCAATGTTCTACTCCCCATTTTCAAAGCCAATCTCTAGTCTCCATCCTTACTACCTTGGCCCATGAAAAGTCCAGTCTAGTACTTTGCTATTAGACCTGAGGATAGATGAGTATTTTTTATACTTACATCATATCTTCCTGTCTACAATCTAGGGTAGGGCCCATTACACAGGTATCGGACTTCCTGGGACCTAAAAAAACTGTGGTGATGTCTTGATAGGTTCCTTCCCCTACTCTGAGACGATGGCAGCCTCCACTGTTCTACCTGTGCTTTTTCTCATTTATATAATAGGATCTAGAGGTGGAAGAGACTTTAAAGATCAAAGTCCAACCCTTTAGTTTTTACAGAGGAGGAAACTGAGGCCTAAAGAGAGGAAATGCCAAGATCCAAATATTGTGAGTCTTTTAGCTGAGACCCAAATCCCAACTCTACTCTTCACCCTTCCTCCTGACTTTTCTGATTAAAAAATTTTTTTTCTTAAAAATTTGAACTTAAGACATAAGAAAAGAAAACATTTCCATGTACACAGCAGAATACAAAAAAAGGATTTAAAATGAATTTCTATTTCATACTACTTAAAAACACTTTAGTAAATTCCAAACATTACATTCATAATTGTACTGCTTGTACTTTATAAAATTCCTTTTTTCTTTTCTATACATTAAACAAAAGTTACATTGGCCCTCTTTAATTTGACATCAGTATAGATAAATACTCCTACTCTCCAGACTCCTCTCTGTAAAAAAAATGAGAGGATAAAAGAAAAAAAACTTGTAACATGAATTTATACAATGGCCCTGCCCCAAAATTTATGTCTTTTTCTCTATCTTGAGTCTAGTACTACTCTGTCAGGAGTTGGGTAACATTTTTTTTTTTTTTTGTCATAGATCCTCTGGAAACAGGATTGGTTATTTCTTTGATCAGAGATCTTAAGGCTTTCAAAGTTGTTTTTCTTGACAATATTGTTATCTATGAATAAACCGTTCTCCTGGTTAAGCTTACCTCACCCTATTTCTGTCCTATAATTTTCTGAAATCTTGCATTATTTTTTTAAGGCACATTAATATGCCACAGTTTGTTTAGCCATTCCCCAATTGATGAGCACCTCCTTAGATTTCAGTTTTCTTTTTAATACCCTCTTAAAGATCAGGAGATTTGTTTTGTTGATAGTTTTCATTCTAATATTATCTTCTCTTTTCTTCCCACAACCAAATGAGTTTCCCTGTTGAGTTTTATGTATTTTTACACCAAAATATTTGTTCAGCCTCCTTTGTTTTTGGGAAGAGATTCATCAGATACTTACTTGTATTACCCCTTTCTTCATATGTGTATGCTGTTTTTATGTATCCTGATTAGAAATAGCAAGTTCCACTGCCTTTTTTCTCTTGTCTTCATTAGTGTATTCCTCTTATACTCAAATTTCCCCTCTTATAACCTTCAGAACAGAACTAGTTCATCTTCAGGCCCCCTTTCCCCACTTCTTTAATTTCCTCAGTAACCTTTTCAAAGACATTAAGATTCTGAAGGGATACTTGTTTCTTTTCCCCATTAGAATATTAGCACTTTATCATGGTACAGCCCTTTCTGGTTCCTCCAAATAAAATGACCTTTTCAAGATCTTTCTTGAATCTTGTGTTTGCATTTCAAACTTTTTACTTATCTCTGGTCTTGAAAGTCTTTAATTCCATTAGAGGATTATTTTCCTTCTTTAGTAAGTTATTCTTGGTTGTAATCCTATACCTATATTTTTTTGCCCTTTGGAATATTGTATTAGTATAATTAGTGAATAGATACACTATGTCTGAGAAAATATTGAATGGTAAGAAAAGTAAGTCATTGAACATTTCAACTCTCAGGGAATTTTCTCTTTAGTTTAAAATTTGAGACTGTCCTCAAATTGGTCTCATAGAAAAATAGAATTTTAGAGTTGGCAGGGATCTTAGAGAACCTTGTAGTCCATCCTCTTCTTTTTACAGATGAGAAAATTGAAATCCAGAGAGGGTATCCAAGGTCATTCTGGCAGTAAGTGGGTCTTATGGCTCTAAGTCTAGCTCTTGTCAGCTCTTGGCTGTATATCCCATGGTTTTTCTAGACAAATCCTCTGTTCTAGCCATTCTAAATTACTTAATGCCTTTGCAATATCTTATACTTTTCCACCTTTAATACTTCATTTTTCACCCTCCCTAGAATGCCCTTCTATACTTGGGTCAATCTCAAATCCAATCCCACCTCCTCCATGAAACCTTCCCCAATTGCTCTAGCCACAGTGACTGTTTCATCTTTAGGGGGTTTGTAGTTCATATATATAATAGTATAACTGGCCTTTTATTCACTTTCTCTCTCTGCCTCTCCCTCTCCCCAGATAGCAGTTACACAGTAAATGGTTTTTAATTAGACTTTGGAATTAAAGGTGACCAATTATTTCAATGCACTTTGTACAATGAACTTTTCTAAATTTGTCCAGTAAGGCAATAGTAGGGCTAAGGTTATAACCCGACTTCCTGCTGAGCCTTCTTTTTGTTAGATTCAAATAGGTTATTGAGGGAAATGCTGTGGGTTAGCCAGAATACCTGGGAATTAAGATGGGGTAAACTCCTAGAATGATTCACAGAATGTGTGTTTGGCTAGTCAGTGTGAATGGAAATGCCTGGATGGAGGCAGTGTTGAAGGATTAGATGGGAAGCAATCTGAGGTTCCTGGAATTGGCAAGGTTCAAGGTGGAATCTAAGGGATGAAAACAGTAAACAGTTTCAAAACCAAGGATAATTCCACATGAAGTTGTTAAAGCACTAGGAGTCAGTTGGATTCCTCAGGTCTTTTACCAACAGATGATACCGAGTTAGCCTTTGGTTTTTCCCCCAGGTCAGAGTTGTCCTTAAAAGGACCCAGAACAACTGATTTTCTATTATAGAGGTCAGGAATTGGCTTTTAATCCATGTGACTTCAGCATTTAAGTCTAAATGAAAAACTCATTCTAACAACAAAAACAAAAGAAGAGAAACATATAACTGAAAAGCTAACAGACTATATTTTGAAACTCCTAAGGGAAGGGATCTTTATCCTCTGGAAATCCAAGAGTATAAGATCCCATTGAGGACAATCTATATGAGAATGAGAATGAGATATCTGAAAACCCCAAGGCCTGGGGATGGATTAATTCTTTTCCATGAGAAGAAAAGAATTCTTGTTCTTTCTTGTTCTTCCTGTCTTCTTATTTTTTTACTGTGAGCCTTTCAGATATTTGAATTTTACCACAAGATGTGATTATAATACACAGTCCATAAACATTTTTGGAGAAGAGGAAGAAGGAGAATAGGCACTTACTGTGTTCTAGGCCTACATGCACTCTACTAATCTCTGGTTTTACTTTCTCTGCTAGGGAGTGGGAAAGTTCTGACTCATAACCTATAGAATCTTGGAGACAGCTTCCTTGAAGTGCCTTAGGTGTATTATTCATCTCTTTCCCTGCTTTATTTCCCAGGGATTTTTTTTCCACATTTTTTTCCTCTGTAATGTTCTCTGCTGGAACCCAAATTCTCTTTAACCTAAATGTTTTCCTTTTCTCCTACCTAGAGGTTCTTGTTCTTTGCTACATCAGTTACTTGCCCTTGAGGCCTCCCCATCTCCTCCATACTGCCATCTGGAATTTAATAAATAATGAACTAATAATAAATTGAACTACATAATAAATGAGTAAGTCTTATATTTATATATGCTTTCATATCATAGTGTCTGGATCTTGGACTTGGATTGTTATAATTACACAGGACATTTGCTAAAACTGCACTTCTCGTCTTAATATTTCTCTCAATTTCTCATCAAACCAGATGTATTTGTAAAGCTCTTTTTATAACTAAAGTGCTTTGAATGGCTTAAAAAAATATTTTTTAATCCGACATACCTGATTTTGTTTATCTTGCTCACTGAGATCTTGTTACCAGACTTTGGATTTTGATAGTTTGAGATGAAACTGGAAGGACGACTTAATAGGATCCTCAGATAAGTTTTTCTTCTTTGCAAGGTTCTAAGGAAGAGATGTCTGAAGTTTTCTTTATATGCAATATTTTGTTCTTTATAAAAAAAGAACAGTTAAATATGATGTTTCATATTCAGGAACTTAGTGCTCTTTCACATCATCTATGACTGCTAAACTTGTTAATTTCTTCTTGTTTCACCTTCTATGGCTAGAAAGGACTAAAACCTACAGAAATTCTTCAGCCCATTCTCTAGAACAGGGATTCTTAATCTTTTTTGTGTCCTGGATCTACTGGGCTGGCTGGTGAAGCCTGTAGACTCCTCAGAATAATGTTTTTAAATCCCTAAAAGAAAATGCATAGAATTATAAAGAAAACCATTCTATTGAAATACAGTTAACAAAATATTAAAAAAAAGTTTATCTACTCTTATTTAAGGATTCCTGCCCTAGAAACTCAGATTCTATAAATAGGTCATTAAATTGGGCCCCTCAGGTGATTTGCATCATGGTTTTTATTTGTGTTTTTTTTCTTAGTTCCAAAAAACCCCTGAAGGGTCAAAGTCTATTCTGGATTTATTGAAACTCAGGCTTTTCAACTTCAAAGAGAAATTGAAAGTGGTCTCATTGAGAATTTTTTTTACTGTTAAATATTGAAAATTGTATGCTCTGAGGAGTATATCTACATATGCTCCTAAATCCAGAACAGAGCAAATGTTTATGGCTTTAGGCAGTTGGGGCATGCTTTTAGTTTCAGGATCTTTTCTTTTATCAACTCCTTTTTTTTAAATTTATAATCACCACAAACACAATCATAGGCATAAAAGGATTTTTTTTAAAGTATTGAATGGACAATTTTGTTTTCCATTTTGGGACCGGTGTCACTAAAAATGAATACCTGGGCACAAAGTACACTCAAATGGAGCCTTAAGTTTTTGGAAGAGGTGAAAACTAATGGAATATCAATGATTGAATGGCCAGAATCTTAGGGTAGCACTTTCAATGGCACTGGGATACTTTCCTTTACAGACACACACACACACACACACACACACACACAGAGTTATACATAGGTGTCTATATAATGTGTCTATATATACATGTATGTATATACACACATATAGACACAATACATAAAATATAAACATATACAAAATTTGCAGACAGAATTATATAAACAAGATCTATCAAGCTGAAAAGGATTTTGGTGTGAGTGCAGTATTGGACTGTATATTTTTTATCTAAGGATAAATGATCTTAGATAAATTGGAGAGGCTCATTACCGTATTAACAGTAAGATGATGAAATTTTAGTCCACAGCATTAGTTGTGATCTTCATTGGTGGAAGAAGTACTGATACTAACAGAATCACAGATCTTTCTAGAATGTAGTTTATTTTCATGACACAATTTACTTTCTTATATGGTGGAGACTCCTAAAATATTTCAGGCATCCTGACAGAGTTGATAACTTCAGCTGTTCTGTGAAACACAAAGTATTTGCCATTTTATTATTATTATTTTTTAAACTCTTACTTTCCATCTTGGAGTCAATACTGTGTATTGGCTCCAAGGCAGAAGAGTGGTAAGCTACTCCCAGTATTTGCCATTTTAAAAGGAATACCAGGGGCAACTGGATGGCTCAGTGGATTGAGAGCCAGGCCTAGAGACAGGAGGTCCTAGGTTCAAATCTGGCCTCAGACACGTCCCAGCTGTGTGACCCTGGGCAAGTCACTTAACCCCCATTGCCTAGCCTTGTATGAAAAAAAATTAATATAGAAGGATATATATATATATACATATATATATATATGATATTAGGGTTTTAAAAAAAAAGGAATACCAGCCACTTCAGCTGATCCTTCCTTAGGGCCAGAAGCTAAAATTCTAGAGAAAACCCTGGTCTATTCCTAGTCATTTAGTTCTTACTTCCTATTCATTGACATACAAAACATAAAACACAGGCTAATATATAGCACAAATAAATTCTGTACTCACTGGGCATTTACTTTGACTTTCAGAAAGGGTGGAAAGGAAAATGGGGTGATGCCATAGCCAGTATATCTCCAGAAAGCCAAGAATATAAATAACTATTGTTTGTTTTTCCAGTGGTGTTTAAGGCTGCTTTAAATCTTCATCTTGTTACTTCAAATTTATTCTGGGTAGAGACCAACAAATAAAATGAACAGAGAAGCCAAACTCCGGGATTCTTGCAGAAAGACTGAATACTTTACAATATTACATTACAGAAGTGTTAGCACATATTCAACCAAACTCTAAAATTCCATATTTCCAGAGGAAGCTATGAATGGTAGATAATCCACTTACTGAATACACTGTGAGAAGGGTGCTGTCTAGGTAATATAATACATGCATTTGGAAAACCATTTAGAAAAGTTTCTTTTTAAATAATAGCTTGCATTTATACAGCACTTAAAGACTGCAAAATACTTTATAAATATTTCATTTTATTCTCACAACAACTGTGGTGGGGGTAATAGATGAATAAGGCAGGTTAAGATAGGCAGGTTAAATGACTTGCCCAGGGTCACCTACCTACTAGAACTGAAGTTAAGATTTGAACTCAGGTCTCTCTAACCCTATGGCCAGTGTTCTATCCACTTTGCAACCTGGCTGCCTTTTTGAACATTGTTGAACAACATATAGACCAAACCATTTGGCACAAGTATGTTGTCAATTTAAGGTCTGTTGAAATTTCCAAAATATAGCATGGCTATATTTATTGTCAAGTCCAGATCATGTGAAGTAACCATCTCTTCTTTGAGGAAAGCATTTGAAAGAACACTGGTAGGATAATTTTCTGTTATAGGGTATAAAGACAAGGATTTTAGGAATAAATACTTTGGCATAGTCACGTAAGAAGGTTGCTTTGGGAGATCTACTTGTAACTTAATCTACCTAGCAGGAGGGTGTGACAACAATTAGAAAAATACTTTTCAAGAAAGCAATTTGAACTAACATCAATGATTCAGTGGGTTTGAATGTGCTGTATCATCACAGTTTTACTCTCATCATAGGTGAATCTTTTTTTTTTTTTTTTAAATCCTTACCTTCCATCTTGGTTTCAGTACTGTGTATTGATTCCAAGGCAGAAGAGTGGTAAGGGCTAGGCAATGGGGGTCAAGTGACTTGCCCAGGGTCACGCAGCTGGGAAGTGTCTGAGGCCAGATTTGAACCTAGGACCTCCCATCTCTAGATCTGTCTCTCAGTCCACTGAGCTACTCAGATGCCCCCCATGGATGAATCTTTAAATAGGTTTTGACTTTAAAAGATTCCTTCATAACATGAGATGAGAGGAAAGGCCAACCAAGTCATGCCTCATAGGAAAATGTTGAAATTGAGGCAGTATCCATTTTTAGTTAGTTTTTCTTTTAAATTGAAATTGGGGCCATTTGCATCAAGTCAGCTATTGGCAATTGAGATGGTCAGAAATAGAACAAAGAAAATTATTAGACCTGATTTAGCCCACACTATATAGAAAAATTTTCTGTTAAATGAACAATATCCAGTAGTCAACTTTGTAGACCCACCCAGATAACCAGATAACTGCTCAGATACACCATGACCAGATATTTCTCTCTCTTCAGGTGCCAAGCGAAGAAGGAAAGATTCTTCAGACTGGTGTATAGAACCTTTCCATTGTTTTGGGAGATGATGTGAGGTTTCAGTGGAAACTTTATCAGATCCTCCACTGCCATCAGTAAGACTAAGAACCACTTTTGCCGAGGTTAGAACAGAACTCTCGGAATTGTTCCCCTGTAATGAGAAAGCATGTCAGTTTCTTTAAGAGCAGCAGTAAAGGTGGAATTCATAGGAAAATTCCAGTTTTTCAGTGAGTTGCTTACCAAAATTTCTTATCTTGAGGGAGGAAGAGGGGCACAATGGGGAAAGTCTGACATTTCTATCTTATGCAAATTGATCTACAGTCAACCCTACTTGGAAAATTACCTAAACCTGAGATCCATTGACTTGTCATTTGGATTTACCTATTTCCCGAGTTTGTCAAAATTGGAACTGGAATTTCTAGATAGACATAAATTTCAGAAACTCATACCTTGAATACAGGATTGTTGTTAGTCTTAGTACATAGGGTCAATGCCATGTGCTTGTTGATAATTTTATTATCTTTTCTCTTCAATCTATCCCTGCAATTCTGATATGAAAGCATGCCTGATTGCTGTTGAATTTTGTGTTTCAGTTGACCTAGATAAGGCAGTAGATTGGTTGATCCAATGATTTTTATTTATTTATGGAGAGAATAGTGAGCAAATCACACTAATATTTGTAGTTTGTTTCTTGAATATATGCAAGTAGAATTCCTTAAAGGTTAAAATGTTCAAAGGTAGTTGAGAGAGCATATGTGGAAGGAGAAGGACAACACTACTTAATTTTTCCTTGGGGCAATATTGCTTAATTGGATATATTTTGTGGGTTATATGGATTAATTGGAACATCAGATTTTACTGATCATCTTCTTTATGTAAGGTACCCTGCTTAAATGCTATACTTGAGACATTTGAATTTTCTTAAACACGAATTACTTTCTTTTGCCTTAGCAGTTGGCTTCCTGAATTACTTGTTCAACTACCAGTTCCTAATTCTTATAGCAATACTCTGCTTATGACAGTCATCTCATATTTATAATAACTGAGAAATGACTTTCTTTGCATTTCATAAAATTATCTCAGTCTTGGTGCAAAGGATTAATACATCTTTGTTATAGTGGACTAAATTATGATGATTAATTAAAATGCTCTTCTACTAAAAATACAGCTCCGTTGCCTCATTGTGGTGGAGGTGACTGGAATTTAAGATTATGGTAATGAAATACAAACTTCATCAAGACCTACTAAGATGAAGGCTTCAGAACAGTGATTACATATCTGTCTCATGATCAGCCTAGTTAAATTTAGAAAGGTTCATCATTTAGTTGGTTATAGAATGTTGACTTTCTTTCATCATATCTTTTCTTGAAGACTGTCAAGTCATGGAGGGATTGTGAGTCTCTTTTAGTGGAGGGAGTATTCATGATGATGAAATAATGAATATGAAGGATAGGGTAATACAAATATTGCTTATTTTAGTCTGTAGTATACCATTTAGGGAAGAAAGGCAATTAAGTGGCTGTGTTTTCATAAAGCATTTCTAATTTTTTGCTTTTAATTTCTGATAAATTCTTTTAAAAAAAAGAACAGTCTAAATTTGGTTGAGGAAGAAGTAATGGATATCACCTTCAATTGCATATCAATGAACTTAGATAATGGAGAGTTACCCGGATCAATAAAAAGTTAGGTGACTTGTTTGGATCATTTACCTAGTATGTGTTAGAAATGGGACTTGAATTTGGACTTCCTTATTCTAAGGATGTCCTCTCTTCTCTGTAACATGTTTTTAATCTGGAGCTATAGATTTGAGTAATTACTTTGTAAATAAGCAAAGGGTAGCTATATTTTAAAATTAAGTAAATGCTTTACTGTGGAATCTTACTAGTTTGTTTTAAGCAAAAGGCATAGTGGAGCAATGGTTTGAGAGCTGAGACCTGGGTTATAATTCTCTTTCATTGATTGGCTAGGATACAGTTGGAAAGTTAGGTGCACCATGGTCTAGCAAAAAAGAAAAATATGTTGGACATGGAATCAGGAGCTCTGGGTGAAAACTGTGGCTTTAATGCTTATTGGTTTTGTGACTGTGGGAATTTAAACTCTGATTCTCAGTTTCCTTATCTACAAAATAGGATAATATTTGCATGACCTGTGCCTGATAAATCTTAAACTGTTCTAATTAGTTTCTGGCCCTCATATCTAAAATGAAGGGAAATAAATAATGAAGTGTATATATTTACATAAGATATTTTCCTTTATAATATTTTAGCTCCTGATATCTTTTTAAAAATAAAGATTGATACTGTTCGTGATTGGGAAAATAGGCAAATCACTGCCTCTTAGAGACCTTGTATAATCTAAATCTTCCTACAACAAATTGGATAAGAATTTTCTAATAGTACCTTTTAGCTTCAAAGATACTATAATCCTTTTTTTTGGGTTATATATATATACATATATATATATTTAATGAAAAAATTTTTTTTAATTTTTTGCTTTTTTGTTATTTGGGTGATAGCTTTTAAGTAGAATCATGTATTTAAAGCTGGAAAGAATCATTTCATCCAACTCTTCATTGTATGGATTAGGAAACTGAGACTCAGAGATAGACTAAGTGACTGTCTCAAGGTCCTACTAGTGATACATAGGAATGCTAGCATTAGAACTCAAGGTCCTCTGACTCCAAACCTTACTTTCTTTATCTGTTAAAGTGATTGAATTCCATTTTTGTTCACTGGTGCATAAACTTGTACACTTTAATCCATGGCAAAATAATGATTTTTACCTTGCCTTTGCATCAAAATTTTTCTTTTGGAATAGGTTTCCACTATTATAATAAAAGGTGATAAACAGACATTCATATTTTTATAGAATCTACCTTTTACCAAAACTTTTTTTAAAGAAATTCATCCATTTCATAAAGGAGGTATAACTATAGTAATTTTGAAATCTGTTACTTAGGTTAGTAAAAGTATAATGTTGTAGATAAAAAAGAATTGATAACCCCAGATGGCATACTTTCCCCTACCATTTCAAATGATCTAGAAGTATTTATGTGTAGGAAAACTTTTATAAAGAGGAAAGCAGTCAGTTGAGTGGTAGTTAATACAGCTTAAGTTAAAGGAGTAGATAGCTCTTGGTGGTTTTGTGAAGGAAATAGCTTTGGTACCAACTACATACAGTCCCTGCATTTACTGGGGCAGAGTAGGTGGGAGAGAATAATTTATAGTGGAAATAGTCAGAAATTTACAGGACCACAGGCATAAAACTGGAAGGGACCTCAAATCATCTGGGATAATTCCACCATTTTACAGTTGAGGAAAAGTTAAGGTCACACAAGTAGTAAGGATCAGAGGTGGATTTTTGCCACATTATCACTAAGTAAAAATGATTAGTATTAAT
Source organism: Gracilinanus agilis (assembly GCF_016433145.1). NCBI lineage: Eukaryota > Metazoa > Chordata > Mammalia > Didelphimorphia > Didelphidae > Gracilinanus > Gracilinanus agilis. The sequence continues at coordinate 369,933,200 of NC_058132.1, forward strand.
GGCTTCCTGACATTTATTGAGAAAGAATTATTAGAATCATTAAAAATTAGAATATGAGTTTAAAATACAAATATTTGTAAAATATTTGTAAAAATGTATAAAAGAGGATGGCAGAAAATTATGAGAAGGATCATTTCCAGAGATTTGCAGTAGAAGGGAAAACAAGGCTGAATAAAACTTTGCTTGAAACTCATATTTTTTAAACCCTTACCTTCTGTCTTAGAATTGATAGTAAGTATTGATTCTAAGGCAGAAGAGCAGTAAGAGCTAGGCAGTTGTGGTTAAATGACCTACCCAGGGTCACATAGCTAAGAAGTATCTGAGGCCAGATTTGAACCAGATATTCCCAATCCCAGGCCTGGCTCTCTATTCACTATGCTACCTAGCTGCCCTGAAACTCAGTTAAACTGTATTATCCCAAGAATATTCATAGATGAAACTGGAAGTTGGAGAATGAATAGAAGGAAAGTTGAATAGATTTTTCAGTATTTCTATAATCTATTTCTGTCATCAGTGACAATGGAACTACCACATTTGAATTTTGGCAGTTCAAGTTCTGATTTTTTTTGTATTAGTAATTAGAAATGGCTCTTGGGAAGATAGTCAGGAAAGGAAGATGGTTTAGCTTGACTAAGAACAGACTGAAGGAATCTGGGCAGAATTTGACATCACAAAAGCATTGAGAGGTTGTTGGCAAGTTTTAGGGATGAGAATGTGCCAGAAGAATAGAACAAAATCTTGGATGATAAAAAGTCGATCATGAGAACAATGCCTGTTCACCTATGTGCTCATTTTATTATCTTTATAAAGTTTTTATGAGAATAACTTCTATTTATGTTGTATAAGGGTATTATTGATGAAAATCTGAGAAGAGGGTTCTGATAGCTGTTATCTACTGACCTTTAGGATACTCTCCTTCCTTCTACAATGAACACAGTGCTTCATTTGAAATCTTTATCTCCTCCCTAACTTCTGCCCTCATACTAAGAGACTTCAGTATACATATTAGTACTCCTTCAAAAACCCTACTCTCCCAGTTTTTAAATTTACTCATTTTTTAGATCCTCTTCCTCCACCTCACAAATACACTTAGCTACCCAAAGATGATCATACCCTTGATTTTGAAATCACCCAGAAGAATTCCACAACCACATTCATGACTCTCCCCACTGCCTTTGCTTCTACCTGTGTGTTACTGAACAAAGCCTAAGAAAATCACAAAACAGTGCTGACTGACATAACCTTAGCTGTGCCTTCAGCTGCTGCAAGGCAGTCCTTTTACATCTCCCTAATTGATTAACTATCCCACTTACCACTGTGATTTCTTCAAACCTCTCCATGGCTCTCACTTCGCCCATTTTCTCAGCTGAGGTCCAGATATTATCCTTTACCAATAAAATTGAAGTAATTTATTAAACGCTCCATCATCTGTATTTCCATCTCACATCACCCATATGGCTTCTGCCACTGTCTCCTACTTCACCCCCATCTCACATGGAGAAATGGCTTTTCTCTTTGCTTAGGCAAATCTTTCTGCATGCATGAGTGATCCTATTCCACCCTATCATCTCTAGCAGATTTACCTCTCACATCATTCCTACTTTCTCATCAATATAACTTTCTCCTGGCAGTCTGCTGGCTGCTTCTGTGTTGCCTACAAACATGTGTGTGGTTCCTCTGTCCTGTTTGCTCTATCCATCACCACTCCCATGTGTCTCCTCCATTATATGGCTAAACTCTTTGAAAAGGCCACCTGCAATCAGTACATTCACCTCCTTTCCTCCTACATCCTTTTACTCTCTCTCTTTTTACTGTCTGGTTTCCAACCTCTTCATTTAATTGAAACTGTTTTCTCCAAAGTTACTAACATTCTCTTAATTGCCAAATCTAATGACTTTTTCTCAGTGCTCATCTTTGGTATCTATGCAGCCTTTGATGCTGTCAGTCATTCTCTTCTCCTGGATCTAGGTTTTTGTGACTAATGTTTCTTACATGGAATCAAGAAGCATGTTGGGATCTTTGAGGCCAGATAGTTTAATTTAGTCATTTTACAGGTGAAAAAAATGAGGTACAGTAAGGTGAAGATGGCCCAACTAAAGATTATCCAAATAGCTGAAGCTCATGCTCATATAGATAGTTAGTAATGGAGCTTAAATAAGAACCTATGCCTATTGACTACCATTCATTCAACCAATAAGTGGTTTATTAAGCATCTTTTTTTGTACTAGAAATCATACTAGGCTCTGGGATACAGAGACAAAACCCCTGCCACCCAACAACTTGAAATAGCCCTTCCCCATGGAGAAAATTCTGTTGAAGGAGAGGTTACTTACATATGTAAATATATACAAAATAAATAGAAATTATCCTGGGAGGGGCAAAAAAGCATCATATAGAATGTGGCAATCAAGCTGGGTCTCGAAGGAAACTAGGGATTCTAAGAGGCAGAGAGAGGAAGGAGTAAATGCTACTTGAGAGGTCTCTCTGTAATTCTTTTGCTGCTAGAGCAGCATCATCTGCTAGAGTTATTTTACTAACAGTGACAAATACAAGAGGTCCTGGGCCAGTTATTGGGCTAAGTACTGACACACACACACACCCCACACTTGTTTCTCTGTACCTTTTTTAAAAAGGCATACCCGGGGGCAGCTGGGTAGCTCAGTGGAGTGAGAGTCAGGCCTAGAGACAGGAGGTCCTAGGTTCAAACCCGGCCTCAGCCACTTCCCAGCTGTGTAACCCTGGGCAAGTCACTTGACCCCCATTGCCCACCCTTACCAATCTTCCACCTATGAGACAATACACCAAAGTACAAGGGTTAAAAAAAAAAAGGCATACCAGCTATGTAATAGTTGGGAATGAATAAAAAAATTAAATAAATTTTCAATTTAATTGTACTTTTTTCTCTCCCTTCTACTGTGACTCTAACTTTTACTGGAAAAAAAAGAAAAATCAATTATTTGTAATAATGATGCATAGATAACAAAAAAATTTCTTTAATGGCCATGCCCTAAATTTTTTAAATTTTATTTTGGATCTCAAGTCTATAACTTCTCTTTCAGGAGATAAGTAGTATGTTTCATCATTGGAACTCTGCATTTATAGTTGGCCGTCGCATTGATCATAATTCTAAAGTCATTCAAAATTTGGTTTAAAGGCATTGTTGTTGTATATAAATAAAGTGCAATGAGGTAACAAAGTAGATAGAATGTTGTACTTGAATTAAAATCCTGCCCCATACACTTAATAACTGTATGACCTTGGCTAAGTCACTAAACCTCTATTTGCCTCAGTTTCCTCATCTTTAAAATGAGGGTAATATCAGCATCTATCTCCTAGGGTTGAAGTCTCAGCTAAAAAATTTTATAGGAAACCTCTTCCAAACCCCATTCCCTCTTAAATCTGATGCTTCCTTCCTGTTAATTATTTTTAATTTATCCTTTATACAGCTTATGTGGTGTGTGTGTGTGTGTATGTATGTGTGTGTGTGTATGTATGTATGTGTGTGTGTGTATTTATATCTCCTAGAATATAGCTTTAGTTGTTTTCAAGTGGTTTTCCCCATTAGCCTGAGAGCTGCTTATGGGAGCCTTCTTTTGCTTAGCACAGTGTATGCCTGGCACATAATAGGCTCTTAGTAAATACTTGCTAAATGATTGACCCCTGGAAACCATATTTTTGTGAGAAAGAACATTGATAAGCTGTAGTCCTTCCAGAAAAGAATGAACAGAATGTTGAGGAGAATGGGATGATTTCTGTTTAAAGATGTCTGAAAGGATAGTGTTGTTGCTTGTGGTTATTGCCTTCAAATAGCTTTGACATAATGTTATAGTGGAAAGGACTTTGAATGAAGTCAGAGGATCTGGGTTTGAATTTTGCATGGCATTGGGCAAGCCTCTGAAATTTCTCCAAACTTTCATCTTCTCATCTATAAAAAGAATGGGTTTAGGTTATTTCTAAAGTCCTTTCTAACCCTTGCTCTTATGAGATATTTGAAAGGCTTTTGATATTCTTTGATATATATGAAAGAGAGATTGTCTGTTCTGCTTGGCCTATAGGGAAGAACAAGGCACGATAGGTGGAAGTTGCAGAGAAGCAAATTCACTTTTGTATTAGAAAAAACTTCCCAGTATTAAAAAGAGCTGACATATATTTAATGCCTTAATATTTCCAAAGCATTTTATGTGTATTATCGCCTTTGATCTTCATAACAACCCTTTGCAGTAGAATTGCCACATAGGAATAGGACTTGGATTTGTGATTTCATTGATATAGGGAACTCCTGGGGGTGGAAATTCCCCTATCAATTTTGTCTGTAGATTGACACTTTTCAGATGTATAGTTTTAGGGAATTGCCTAGAGAACTAAGAGGTTGTGATTTGTCTAGGGTCTCAAGTCTTCTTGATTTTGAGGGCAACTCTTTGTTCATTTTACCATGCTTCCATAGAACTTTTAGAGTTGTCCAAAAGTGGAACCAGCTAATACTTGAGGTAGTCACTTCCTCCTCATTAATGATTTTCAAGTGGAAGCTACTTGACCACCAGTTGTAGAATTTATAAAAGGGATTCTTACTCAGATAAGGATTTCAGCAAGTGGCCTCTGTTGTCTTCCAGATCCAAGATTTTCTGATGATGTGACCTTTTTTCTCTTCTTATCTTTTGAAACTTATGTTGACAACATTGTTGTTAATATTAGAGAGGAAGGAAAATGAAACTAACTAGTGTTTTGATGCTGATGAGACTGATTTTCTATTCTGGTACTTGAGATAGCTGTTTTCATTTGGGCATCTGACACTTATACTGAGACTTGGAAGATCTGTTAGCATCAATTCTTATCCCTCTAGTAAATATTTAGCAAAGTACCTTACATAGAATAGGCATTCAATAAATCCTTATTGAATTAATCAGTGTATTTTGTGGTTTTGTCATTTGTTTAGCATCTAACAGAAAATGAAGTTGATGTTTCATATGGAATTTGTTAAGTTTCAGAATTATAATCTATTAGTTGTATTTGTAGTTGTCTTATTGTTGCTAGGCAACCAAATCTCCTTTACTGCGTACTCTTTTTATTCACCTCTGACTATTGTACCTCACTTATATGTAAAAGCATAGATTATTGGTACTTTGAGGTCTTAGTAATATTTAGAACTCGGTTGGAGTTTTCTTGTTTTCTTTTTTCTTTCTCCTTTTTCCAGTTCTGTCTTTGTACCTGAGCCTGAGAGTTAATTCAGGAAAAACGTAGAAAGTCAATCACAAAATATCCTTTTGTTCCACTAACATATAGATAGAGGGAGTGCAAAAGAAAATCATTCTCATTACTTCAAAATATAAAATAAATTTATCTTGCCAACTTGTATTTTTGTTTTAACATTTTTGACTGTTTCTTGGAGTCATTGACTTATATTTGGTGTGTTCTCATTTTCAGAAATTCCATTTCTTGGCTAAGCTTTATAACTTCCTTTTTTAAGTGACATTCTCCTTCCATTGATTTTCTTAAGAGCTTTTATTTCATTTTTTGCCACTAGTTTTTTTTATTCTAGCTATTCATATAGTCCTTATATAAAATCAGTTTTTTTTTTTTTTTTACTTTGATCATCCTCTTGCAGTTTTTGTGGAGTTACCTACTTCTTCCATTAGGGCATCTTTAGATTTTTGATAATTTTTTATATTGACTCTTCTTTGATTTATTGATATTTCCAACTTTTTAGATCCTAAACTATGACTTGGTGACAAGGCTGGTTCTGCCTTTTGCTGTGCTTTTGAGTGGGACAGTCAGCCTTGCTTGGTCTTGTCCTGGGTCTGAGTTCCTATGCTTGTCTCCATTACCTAGATAAATCTTCCCTGGATTTTTGAGACTCAGGGCGGGATTTTCAGGATCTTCTTTGGTATTGTAGGGCAGTGTTAGGGATCTCAGAGCCTTTGGGTTCATATTGTCTTGGTCTGAGCAGTGTGAGTTCACATACCAGTTATTACTTCTCTGTTCTTCCAAACTCCTCATCCTGGGGCTTTCTGACTCTCCTTTTCTTTCCTCTAAGACTACCTTCCATTTATACTACACCCACACCCACACCAACATATATATATATATATATATATATATATATATGTATATATATATATATATGCACACACATAAACACACATCCATATATATCTCTTTATGTATAAAATTACTCATGTTTTGCTCTCCCCATTAAAATGTGTCTGTGTCCTTGAGAATGTGGTCTGTGTTTTTTCTTTCTTTATGTTTCTGATTCTTGGGGAACTAGGCATACATGAAACTCTTCTTGAATGATGATTAATTAGATGATCCCTTGGAAGGTAAAGTCCTCTAGAAGTTCTTAGGATGAAGTTGACCTACACCATTGCAGAAGCTTTTGTTTCTGTTCATTCAGGAAAAACAAGTGGATGAAGATTGTCCTAGATGATGACATGTAGCTGAATGGACAATGCAGAGAGCTTGTCCTTCAGCAAGTATTTCTGAGACGAACAGAAGCAGTAGATAATAGATTAGGTCCAGGATTAATCAGAAAGAGGATAATAGGCTGCATTGGGAAATTATCCTTTGTTTTAATGACTCAAAAGTTCTCACAGAAATAAAGCCAATATTTTAAGTGGCCGTGAAACATGAGACACAGTACCTCTGATGAACTGAATGTGAGTATCATGAAGAGGGCAGTGGAGAGGCATGCTATCTGTATGTGTAAGCACTCTACAAGATAGGAAAAGTGAAGAACTTCCCTGAACCTCAGGAGTAAAGGATGCCACCAGAGAAATGTGTGGTACCCAAAGAAGATGAATTGGTTACATAGTGAAGGTGAAGCATGACAGGTGGGCAGCCTGTACCTCTGCTGACATTTTGGGTACGTCAGGAGAAACTGAAAAAGACCTTCAGTATGTTGGGTAGCCTGTAGTGAACTAATGCAAAGACATATATAGAGTCAAACCGGATGGGCAGGCATGGATAGGTTGCAATTTATATTGTTGGAGAAAATACACCATTGATATCACAGATCATTTAAGTATTTTAGTTTAGACTCCTGCAGAAGTGATGTAAGGGATTATCACCAAGAAAATGTATGATTGGAAAGGGAGATAGGTTGGTGATAAGAATGATGGGCAATAGACATATGGCTCTTTGCTCCACTAGGACATGGAAATATAAGTAGTGCTAGAGGAAGATTTCTATAGTATTTTGCTTTGAAAAAATCTGTGGAAGAACATGGGCAAGAAATTGTGTAGAATTAAACTAGGTTAAGTTGCTGTCTGTACCGATGGAGGGAAGAGCTACATAGATAAATTTGTTGACAAAATGAAATACTGAGAAAGTAGGTATATGGGCTGATAGTATCGGATTAACCTCAGTTACCTTTATTTGTGGTGATGATATCATCTGTGACCATTTCCATTCTTTGGATATAAACAACTAAACATTTCACCTACTTTTAAGAGCAAACTTTAGAAAGGGTGCTGAAAGAGCAGTCAGGAAGACCTGAGTTCAAGTTTAGTTTTGCTACATATTTTGATCATTTGGATGCCCCACCTCAAACTAGACATGCCTCAAATTGAGCTCATTATCATTGTTCTTCAGTTTGCTTCTTCTAACTTCATACATTGTTTCTGAATGCCACTACCATTTATTCTTTTTTTTGTTTTCTTTTGTTTTTTTTAAACCCTTAACTTCTGTGTATTGACTCATAGGTGGAAGAGTGGTAAGGGTGGGCAATTGGGGGTCAAGTGACTTGCCCAGGGTCACACAGCTAGGAAGTATCTGAGGCCGGCTTTGAACCTAGGACCTCCCGTCTCTAGGTCTGACTCTCAATCCACTGAGCTACCCAGCTGCCCCCATTTATTCTTAACCTTTGGACTATCTTTGTCTTTTTCCTTTTCCCTCCACAAACCCTTAATCACTCTAGTACTAGGCTTCATTAAGAAACATTTAGATTATTCTGATAGCCTCCTTTCATATTTTCCTGTAACTATTCTCTCTCCCTTCCAATCACTGACCCTACTGCAAAAAATACATTTTCTTATACAAGAATCTGGTCATGTTACTCTTTTGTTTGTAAATCCTGGTTTCTGTTTACTTTCTGAGTAAGGAACAAACCCTTTTGCTGGCATCTAAGGCTCTCTGCATCATGGTGTCACCCTCCATTTCTCTTCTTTTCATATTGTTACCCTTTATGCACTGTATTCTCTAAACAACTGGATACCTTTCTATCTTCTGAATATATATTTCAAGCTTTCATGTTATTATGGCTTTGCTTATGCTATTTTTAACGCATGGAATATCCTCCTTTAGTTTCTTTTTATGATGAATTCTGAGAATTCCTACCCATGCTTGAAAGCTCAAATCAAATGTGACTTTCACTTGGAAATCTTTCTTGATCTCTTGTTTTGTAACAGATTCTTCCCTCAGATGTCCCATACTTTAGTAAATAAATACCCAGAGTAGTTTTGTGTATTGTGTATAATATTGTGTACCATAACTATTATCTGTGTTGGTTCTGTTTCTCCTTTATTGTAAGCTCCTTGAAATCTAGGACCATTTCTTGTCTTTATTTTGAATCTCCTTTGTGAAATCATATGCCATTGTGCTCATTGTTTGTCTTTTGAAACAAAAAATGGTTAAAGCCCAAATAATGTTATTTTAAGGAACTTGAGGGAGAATAAAAATTGTGCCTGCCAATGATATGCTCTGAATCACATTTTCAGTATTACTCTGTGTAAAAAAATTCCCTTTCTAACTAACTGTTTGAATAGGAACTGAAGTGAGCTATGGGTCTGTATTTGGGTTGACGAAGTGTGTATGTAATACCAGACATAAATCTGAAAGTAACTGTAGTTAAAGTGCAGCGTATTTCAGTTTTGGGGTAGTCTAAGAGTTATTGAGGGAGTGTTTAACTTAGCAATAGTTGGATGCAGTAGTCAAGTAATAAATGAACTGAGATTTCTGTCTTGGAGTTCCTAATTCCTCACATTTTGTGTTGAATTTGATGTATTATACAATTATAAGTGCTATATTTATTATGTATTTATATGTACAACAGGCAACTCAAAGTTATGTTGACGAATGTCCTATTGACGGATTCAGGACGAAAATACATTAAGAATCTACCTAGAACTGATGCTAATTTATGTGATACCAAGAAGTTGCAATCAGACTCACTGCCTTCAACATCTGTTGACGGTCTAGAGATACATAAAAAATTAAATCCTCTTCACCAAAGCCTTTATTTATCTGAAAGGTATGTTTTCCAGTAATAATTTTGTTCGACTTACCCATGCTTGAAATAACTTAGCTCTATACTCCTAAGTAAAATTGCTTCTCATAGTCTGCTTATACAGATGTACTTTCTTTATGCAAATCTGATAAATGAACATGAATTTATTAAGTACAAGACTTAGAGGTGATTTTTAACCTTATAAAAGGATTCACCACAGAATTCTTTAGATCACATATTTTCCAAGTGAATTTTAAATGATTCAGTATTCCAAAATTCAGTTTATTTATAACTCTTTAGAAACACTTTATTTTTATGCATTTGTATATAAAGAAAGGTACATCTGCGGCTGCTTCTAGGCTTTATGTGATGTAGAAAATAAGCTATTTAACATCTAACACTTAACCACGTTTTAAATGCTGCCTAATCTATAACTTTATCCTCATCTTTTCACGGTTTGCATGATACCTAAACTTATTATCATCAATGACTTTTCCATATTTTCTTGGGTTTGTAATCTTTGTTAAAAGAAGTTTTTAAAAAATTGTTACATTTAGTTTAACTTTAAAAAAAGCACATGATCAGAATGGTCCGTTTGTTAGAAATTTTCTGGGGGCTCTGGATCTGAAAACTAGAAATTTAGATGGGGAATTTTCAGTCTGTGATTCTATGATTCTCAATTTATATATTTAGGTTTGCTAATCCAATATTCATAAGGCTAATTATTTACTCTTATGCTTTTCTTGCAATTAGAATACTCTCCCACCAGGTAAGTGCTGGTGCTTTAGATATGTGATCCTGTATAGGACATGTTTTTTAACCTAGATTCAGATAAGAACTGAATTTTCCATTTAGTTATCAATTTTTGTAAAAACTGAACATTTTTTTAAAAATAGCAGGACATAAATAGTATTATTAAATAATGTATTTTAAAAAGATACTTGTTTTGAGCATCATTTAAAGAAACAGATTTTGTTAGGCAACTTTCTTGCTGTACCTCAACTGTTACCAGTTATTATCCAAGCTAATCCTACTTTTTTTCTCTTTAAATTTGAGTAGAGCATTTTTCTCTAACTTAATTTGCATTTGAATTTGGAATCAATCTTCTTTAGAAATAAATATTCTCTATTAGCTTGTTTTTAGTCTCCTGGGTTCTTATTACTTTTCTGTCTGCTAGCACAACTTGATTATTCTGACACATTTGATTAAGATGGATTAAAGAAGGAACCTTGTAATTTTCTCTGGTCTCTCTGTTGTCTTTTGTCTTTCCTCCTTCAAAGAGCAGATATTACACTTATAGGTACATCATCACTATAACAGTACATATCCTTATGATCTTAGTTTTTCTTTCCCATTTGGAAGGGAGTAAATTTCTATTATCTTTAAAAAAGAGAAATTCTCCTTAAGGAATCACTGGCTGCTTAGTTGTTAAATGACATATAAATATAATAGGATTTATCTTTGCATATGGGATGAAATATTAAAAAACATTTTGATAGAAGTTCTTTTTCTACTTCTGGTATACACGCAGGCACAATTCATTCACTATTTATTATATACCTACATTATGCAGTGCTAGGAACTGGAAGGAAAAAAAAAGTAGGATAAATGGGAAATAATTAATAGAGGTAAATTTGAGAAGGTTTTGGGGGGGAGGTGGGATTTTTGGATTTGAAGAAAGCCAGGGAAGCCAGGAGGTGGAGATGAAGGAGATAGATGCATGGGGGAACAACTATTGAAAATACCTGCAACTGAAACATGGAGTATCTTGCTTGAGAAACAGCAAATTGACCAGTGTCATTGAATTGTAGGGTATATGGCAAGGAATAAGATGTTAGAAGACTGGAAAGGTGGGAGGGAGAAGAGCCATGATATGAAGAACTATGAAGAGAAATGTAGAATAACATGATGCTGTAGAAGATTGTGTGTGACAATGGAGGAATTTGATCCTTGTCAGAAAGTAAACAGAAGCAATGGATAATTTTGAACAGAGTGACATGCCTAGATCCTTGCATAAGAAAGATTATTTTTGTAGTTGTGCCTGATAAATTCTTATTGACTCACTGATATCTTGATTCCTTAGTTCAGGCCTTTATCACTTTTTCCCTTAGAATATTTTAAGACACTCCCAATTAGTCTCCTTATTTCAAGCCTTTTTCCCTTTAGAATATATTCTTCATATGGCTTCCAAGTTAATTTTCCTGGGACATAGATGTGACCATGTTAATCTTATACTTAAAAAACTTCAGTGGCTCACTACCTATTCTAGGGTAAAATTCCATTTTCTTAACATGGTATTTAAAGTCATCTACAATCATGCTTCCATCTACTTTTCTGAATTTATTTCATCAGTCTCCTTAATGCACTTTGAAATCCACTTAAATTGGCCTATCATCCTTCAATAAACTTAACATCTATGTCCCATTCTTTTTTAGGTATGAGTTGAACTAGATTGCCTTGAGGACCCTTTGAACATTGGAATTCTGTGACCTCATCATATTGACTTTTGGCTTATATTGATCCCCCTTGTTTTTAGTAGATCCATCTAGATAGGAGTAGGAAACATGTTAGGGTAGAATAGCAGAATTGGGAATTTTGGAAATGTTAAAAATTGAGCTCTTTTTGAAACAAGTTCCATAGATCATTAATTCGTCACAATGGATCATTTCTAGGGAATTGGGGAAATTATTTCTGAATTGGATCTCTTTTTTTTTAATCCAAGCCAGAAACTGAGCCAAACATTCTTAAACTCTACAGAATTTTTGTCTTATTGTCTTGCTCAGGAAGAAATTTCCCATATTTTGTTTCAGATGTTAAAGAAATGTTTTCTTCAAAACTCCATTTCATAACATCTTTAAATAATTAATTAAGTCAGAAAACCTTTTATTTGTTGATACGGGTATTCTTTCAGATGATAAAAGTCAGATATCTACTCCTTATCATTCTGGACAATTCCGTATTTGTCATCCTGTCAGTCTATAGCAGAGGTGTCAAGTAAAGTATTAACATACTGTTATAACATTCCCAAGTGTGATAGGAACCTGATTGAGAAGGAATTAGGAGATAGTTAATGAAATAAATAAAAATATAATAAAACATATAACATTTTAAACTAAGTCAATATGCAGCCTGTTGCCAACCCTTGCCCCACTTCCTCCCATCCCCAAGCAAACAAATATAAAACCCAAAAAACTCCTGAGGTCCAAACCTAATTAAAATGGAATTAGGAATATGTTTAACAAAATATATAAAAATACAGTACGACATGGATAATATTCACTTGTGATTTTCTAAATTAATATGTGGCCCACTAGGATCTGTTTCTATTTGAGTTTTACCTCACTATTGTACAAGATCTACTTAGTGTGCTGGAGACTACCTGCCAGCTGAAACCAGGCCTAAAGATATGAACAGTTTTGTGACTTTTGAGGCATAGTTCCAAATTACTTTCTAGGATAACCGGACCAATTTACAACTGCACCAGTTGTTTATCAGTGTACTTAGACCATTTCCTGAGTCACCATTGCCTATGACCATCATGAATCTCTTCATTGCCCTTTATGTCTCCTGCCATTTTGATTCCTCAGATTTTATAGTATTTCATGATTCACAATAATATAGTGTCACTGGGATAACATCTGTATTAAGAAGATGATGGGATTTTGTTTCAAGTATCAGCTTGAATTCATTGAAGACCCTGTTCAGTTTTCTCAGCTTCATTCTAGCCCATTCTTCCTTTTGTTCAATTTTTAGACTAAGGCATCATTACTCAAGTATATTGATGGACTCAGTGTACTTCTCACTCCTTTTGATTTTTTATGTGTGTTGTTATGTTGATCTTTTTTGAATAGCAATGTGATATTACTGAGGAGATCTTGTAGAATATTGGTATCAAACTCAAATACAAATTGATCCCTGCAGCTGCATATTGACTTAGAAAACCACAAATTTAACATTATGCTGTATTCTACTTTTATTTATTATGTTAAAAATTTCCAATTATATTTAATTTGGGTTGGGCAGAGGATATGGGCCAAGGAGTCTGTGGACTGCAAATTTTGACAGCTCTGCTGTAGAACTCTGGAGTTTCAGTTTAATTTAGTAAACATTTATTTTTAAAAGTAGTCCATTCCTTCAAGGAACATAGAATTTATTGGGGATGACAGAGTACACTATGTACATGGATAAATATATACATAGAAGTTTGAAGAAGGAGAGAATACTAACAACTGGATAGTGGGGGAAAGCTTGAAAAGAATTTATATAAGCATAATAATCTTATCTGGAAATAGGAGGAAATCCTTTTGCTTGGGCTATGTCTGTGTGCAAGATGCCATCTATTACAATTATGAGTGCCTTTGGTGGATGTGTCTTTGTTTTGCATCTTGCTTCATATAGATAATCAAAGGATCATTGCATTAAAAGTAATTTCAAGCATTTATTAAGCACTCTCCTTTTGCTAAGGAATGGAATGCAAATACAGGAGTGAGATAGTCCCTGACTGAAGAAGTTAAATTCTGATGGTGGAGACAGTAGACTGGTGTTGGGGGTAGTTCTGGCCTGGAAAGTAAAAAAGGTAGTGAATGGAATAAGTTCATTGATCTGCTCTTTAAACAGACAATGATAGTATTGATTTCATTACAGTTTTCAGAGCAAATGGTTGCAAAGAGGTTGAGAAGTGAGGTATTGTTCTTTGATTAACAGAACAAAGTTATGCCTGTAGTTGCAGTTGTCATTACTCTTATTTGAACTTAACACATTCAGAGAAGACATCACATTAGAACAGTCTTTAAGTATGTATTTTATCCTGTATTTAAATGCTATTCTATAATCAACTATAGGAACAGTGGGGTTTTACATTCTTTATACCTTTTAACAGGTTAGGTTGTTGTGAGAGTTCAAGAACTGTGTGTGAAAGTTTCCCTTTTCCTTTCTTGTATTTTCATCAAAAGTATTCTTAACAAATATAGATATACATATATAATTCTTATTAAGATTATTTTATAGAGATGAGAAAGTAGGCATATGATTAATAGTAGTTACTGATGTCCTCCTAGTTGCTTTTCTTGTAAATCACACCACTTGTGTTTTTTTTCTCCCAAGTATATATAGTCCCCTCTCTGACATACTATACTAACAGCTGGAGGGAAAGTAGGAAGGTCCCTTTGTTAAAACTGGAACTTGAGGTGAACTAGGAAGGAAAGTTGAGATTCTAAGAGGCAGAAGTGAGGAAGTAGGTATTACAGGCATGTGAGATAGCCTGTATGAAGTTATGGAAGCAGGAGATGGTAATCATATATGATGAGCTAGCAATTAGGCCATTTTGACTAAAATTTAGACTGTGTGAGGGAGTGCAGTGTGAAAAAGGTCTAGAATGATAGGTTGGAGCTAGACCGTGAAAGCTAAATATAAGATTTTGTATTTAACAGGATATTGCATTTTATCCCTGAGGCAATAAAGGGCCACTGAAGTTTCTTGAGTGGGAGAGTAACATTATCAGATTTAGGCTTGAGAAGCCTTTTACTAACTACCCACTGGAAATCTCCACTTGGATGTTCTTGAATCTCAAGCTCAACAAGTCTAAAAGTGATCTTGTTATCCTTCTCCCTAAATTGCTCTTCTTTCTAATTTTCCTTTGTCTAATTTGTCTAATTTCCCACTTTTCCCCCTAGTTACACCTGTTCACAACCTTGTAGGAATCTTTGATATTTCCATTCTAATTCTACACATCCAATCAATTGCCAGGTCCTTTCAATCCTATATATTTTTTTTAAACTTTTACCTTTTATCTTAGAATCAATACTATGTATGGTCCCAAGACAAAAGAATAGTAAGGTGACTTACCCAGGATCACACTACTAAGATATATCTGAGGCCATATTTGAATCCAGGATCTCCTGTTTCTAGGCCTACCTCTTAGTCCAGTGGGCCACCTAGCTGCCCCCCAATCCTATCTTTCTGATGGTACAGCAGAAAGAGTGCTGGTCTTAGAAATATTTAGGTTTAAATCCCACCTGACATGTACTAGATGTGTGATCCTAGAAGAATTTCCTTATATGCAACATGGGAATAATATCTATAGTACCTATATTATAGAGTCATTATGAGACTCAAAAATATGAAGTATTTTGAAAAATTTTAAAGGCCTTATTAATATTAACTATTATTATTATAGTCAGTTTTGCTATAATGATTGTTTTGAAACTCAGATTTGTTCCAGTGTAATCGATATATTAGAGAACAATTTGAGGATAACAGATTTTGCATTTAATTATGCATGCTTTTATCAGCTGAACTAGGTACAAAATGCACACCCCTCAGCCATCTATCAGCTACCTCAGTTTATCTCATGTGTTATTCTGCTAGGTTGTTTACTCCAACTTTACAATAACTAACAAGCTTCAACTCTCCCTACACCCACCTCCTCCAGCAAACTTGAGAATTTTCATTGTAAAGTGCCATATTTATTGTTTATCTTCTGGTTCAATTGGACCTGTGAGTAGAGAAGGACTGGTCTACTCCTACCCTCTCTCCCACCTTACATTGTGAATTGGCCTGGGCTGGGAGTTTCAGCCCAATGAGGGCTGCCTTTTTGCCTCTGAATGACAGGTCTTGGCAACAGTTTAGATATAGGTGGTGAGAAAGACTGCAGAATGGAGGATGATATCTAAGTTGAGAGACCGAGTGATTGGGAGGACAGTTATATGTTTGATAGTTATTTGGAACTTTGGAAGTGGGGAGGTATTTTAGGGAAGTATAATGAGTTCTCTTTTAGATATGTTGAGTTTAAGATGTCTGTGGGATTTCCATAGTTTGAATTATAGTTTGAGATATCCAATAGGCAATGTGAACCTTTGGGCCAATCACTCACTCAATAAATATTTTATTAAGTGCTTACTATATATATATATTAAGGCTAGGAATACAAGAGACAAAAGTCAGTTTTCAAGAAGCTCAAAATCTAATTGGGGAGGGAAAAGCTAGATAAGCTCAGTGGTTTGAGAGCCAGGCTTAAAGATGGGAAGTCCTGGGTTCAAATGTGGCCTCAGACACTTCCTAGTTGTGTGACCCTAGGCAAGTCATTAAACCCCCATTGTTATTGGGTGAAAGAATATCAGTCAGAGAATAAAGTGAAAGAAGACTGGAAAGGGAAGGTCATGAAGGGCTTTGAGTGCCAAATAGAATTTTATATTTGGTCCTGGGGACAATAGGGAGCCATTGGGGTTTATTGGGTTGGGGGTGACATGGTCAGACCTGTGCTTTAGGAAGATTGTTTTGGTGACTGAATAGAGAATTAATTGGAGTAGGGAGAGACTTTGGGTAGGTAGACCCATTAGTAGTGTATTTTCTAGGGGAGAGATGATAAGGCTCTGCACAGAGTTTTGGCAATGCAGAAGGAGAGAAGGGGGCACACTTGAGAGATGTTGCAAAGGTGAAATCTACCAGCTTTGGATCTGAGGGGTGAGATATTATGAGGAACTGAGGATAACTTCTAGGTTTTAAGCTAGAGGATCTGGGAACATTGTGTTGCTTTCTACAGTAATAGGGAAGGTAGGAAATGGGGAGGATTTAGAGGAAAGAATAATGAGTTCCATTATGGACTATCTTATGGATATTAAAAAAAATGTCTACAGAACATCTAGTTCCAGATATCTGAAAGGAAGTTGGAGATGTGAAATTGGACATCAGCAAAGAGTTTGGGTAGGATAGGTTGATTTGAGAATTATTAGCATGGATAACTGAATTCAGGAGAGCTGATGAGTCCACCAAGTGAAATACTACAGAGGAAGAAGAGAAAAGGACTCATGCTCAGAGACCTGTGCAGTCCCCATGGTTAGTGGACAAGACTGAAAATTAATTGTCAGTTAGATAGGAGAACCAGGAGAGAGTTATGTCATGAAAACCTAGAGAAATGAGAGTTTGAAGGAAAAGAGTGATTTGAAGGAAAAGAGTGTAGAGGCTGCAGAGAGGTCAAGAAAGATGTGCTTCAAGAGTTAGGTTGCAGAGTTCAAGGGGGGAGGGGTGAAGGTAGCCTAGAAAGGCAGGGGAAGGGATGGGACTAGCTATGAAGGGGTTTGAGTGAAAAACAGAAGATTTAATATTTGATCCTGGAGGTAATAGGGAGCCACTGGAGTTTGTTGAGTGGAGGTTGGAGGGGCATAGACTTGCACTTTAGGAAGATTACTTACATAACTGAGTAGAGGATGGAAATGGAATGAGGAGAAACTTGTGGTAGTTAAATAAAAAATTAAGTTATTGTTTCCCTTCCAAAAATTATAGTCACCACATATTCAGGCTATTAACTATTAGGATTGAATTGCTAGTGATAGCAGCATTAGTTAATTTTAAAATATTGTTTTTTAAAACATGAGGTACTACTAATGAAGAAAGGTTGGATTTTCTAAGAAAGAAAACATTGAAATTTGTTTTGGTTTCTTATAAAAGATGCTTTCTACCAAATGCTACCCCAGGCCAATGGATAATTTGTACAGCTACCTTAAAAGGCCATTATATCTGCAGGGTAAACATGTTACACTGTTTATCAGGGAACAAAAGGCTTCTTAAAAGTTAATGTACATATAGACAATTTTTTCCTTTCAATTGAGGTTTCTAAGACATGTCACTTCCATTAATTGTCTTTTATTTGAGCTGAGAAAAAAATGTGTCTGAATCCAATCTCTTAAAAGTACATAAATGCAATTAAAAGTTCATCTAGACTTCAGTACAGTACAGTGTGTGTTATTTTGTGTGACAGGCAACCCAAAGTTATATTGATGAATGTCCTGGGAACGGAGTTAGGAAGAAAGTACATAAAGACCCTCCCTCTAACTGAGTCTAATTTGTGTGAAACTGACAACATGCAATCAAATCAACTTCCTTCATCACCTGTTGACAGCCTAGAATCTTGTCAAAAGCTAGAGCCTCAGGAGAGCCCTTTTTTATCTGAAAGGTATGTTTAGTGGTTAATTTTACTCAACACAATTATTGTTTTTAATCATAAAACTCCTTTTTCTCCCACAGATATTTAACTCCTCTGAATGGCAGTTGAGAACCCAGGGTGGGGAAATCAGTTAGTTATGTTACCCTGGTGGGAGCAAAATTTTCTTCCCATTTGCTTTCACGGCTTTCAAATGCAAAAATTCCCTGACTATTTAAAATTTCAGAAGGTATTTGACTAACACCATGAACATGATTTGCTATTGGATAATAAATAGAAAGCATCTGATAGAATGATCAGACTTAGAAGCAATGATTGAAATATAAATCTGAAGCTTCCTCTAGATCATTAACTAGGGAAGGAAACAATTGAATTCAAACCTGGACATGGACCTTGGAATGTAGTAAAACTAAGTACAACCAATAGGGGAGAAAGGGAGGAGCAGAGGGAAAGGACTGATTAGCAAATGCTAGAACCTTTACCCATTTATCTGCCCTTTCTTAAGAATTTCTAAAGCCTTCTCATTATACCTTTGTGTTTTCAGACTATAGAAACTATTTCATCTAAGTTAAAAATTGATGTTCCTAGCTAAGTGATTTCAGAAGAAAATTCTGATTTTCACTTCTCTTTGTGCCTCTTTAAATCTAATTACATTAGTGAATATTTAATTACTCCCTCTTTATTTTTCAGATTTACTTTTGGCTTTTGATATTTCTAAAAAACCTTTTAGTTACATCTAATTCACTTTTGACATTCTTTGCTTTCCATCTGAAGTTTGTGGGGAAACTTTTTTTCACTTTGTTTTTCTTTTCCTCAGCTGAATTTTCATAGAAAATTTGAATGAAAAAAAAATTGAGTCCCTTTCAAAGTATGTTGAACATTGTATTGGGGCAAACAAGAACAGTATATATTAGGTTTCAGTGGTACCACCTTATTTACTAAGTTGAATATTTATATTGGAGAATATCAGAAATGTTGTCTTTATAGTTGGTCAAGTGCTAATTAACACTTTTCCTATAAAAGTTTTACATTGAATTGCTTTGTCAAGTTATTCAGACTTTTTAACTTTTTCCTTCTTCCCTTCCATTTAACTAGGTACAATGAGTACTTTTAGATTATTTTAATTTCTTACAAAAAAAGGAGAAATTCTTTGTCAGTGTCAGAAAGAGTACAAAAGATGCCTTCTTATTGTTTCAATTAAGTTTTAAAAAATACAGACTTGTAATAGCAAAATCAACCAACATATCAACTGAAGTTGACAGGATCTAAAGTATTTCATATGCTTGGTTACCCACTCTTCCAATGAAAGGAGAGGAAGGAATTTTTTCTCATACCTTCTTAGGGGACATTGCTTATTAAGGCTTTTGAGGAAAGCATTTATAATCAATCCGTTTAGTCTTAGTTTTTTTTTTCCATTCATATTGTTGTAGATATAATGTAGGGTTTCTTGGTTTTACTTATTTCACTCTTTATCATGTAAGTCTTTCCATGCTTCTCTGAATTTTTTGTATTCATTATTCTTATAGCACAGAAATTTTCTATTAAGCTCTATATGACTTGCGTCTCATTTCGTTCTAGGATCAGACTTTAGCTATTAGAGAGTTGACCTGAATTAGCCCAGCCTAGAATAATGTACAAGAATGTTTAGTCTTTCTTCAATCAGCTGACATTTATTGCATTTCTAATGCTAATAAAAAATGTTTTTTTCTCTCTGTTTTTTACTTACCTGTGGTATAAGTCTAGCAATGACATCTCTTTGTTAGAGTATAAGAACATTTTAGTGTTTCAAATTGCTTTCCAGCATGGTTGGACTAATTCACACCACCACCAACAAAGGTGTTAATGTATCTATCTTTCCAAAGTCCCTCCAACATTGTTTTTCTCCATCTTTTATAATTTTTACCTTTTTGATAACTATGAGATGCAGTCTCAGTTATTTTCATTTGTATTTCTCTTATTAGTGATCTGGAGTAATCTTTCATATGGTTAATTCTTTTGAGAACTGTGTGTTTATATCCTTTGCCTACTTATCTACTTGGAAATGGTTCTTGGTTTTATATAACTATTAGTTCTCTCACTATAGTTTTAGTATTAGTCAATTAGTCACTCAACTAATATTTAGTAAACTCTGTATGGCCAGCACTATGTTAGTCCCCTGGAATATGAAAACAAGTAGAAAGAAACATAATCCTGGTCTTCAAGAAACTTACATTCTGTTGGAATATAACACATAAGAACTCAAAAGGGGATTGGTAGAAAAAGTCCTGAGTGCAGCTTGGGTGGACGTAGCTGATCAGGATGCACAATGATATTCCATTACATTCATACAGTTAGTTTAACCATTGCCCATGGGAAGATATCCCCTTAGTTTACAGTTTTTTGTTTACCAGGAAAAAAACTCCTATAAATATTTTTATACGTATCAAACCTTTTCTTTCCCCTACCCCCCATCTGTCTGAATTATCAGATTTGGTTGTGGTATAGCTGATTTTAATAGTATGCATTAATCTAGTGATTTTTTTGGAGGTATAATTCCAAATTACTTTCTGGAATGGCAGAAACAATTGACAGCTCCATCAATAGTGAACTAGAGTATTTGTTTTCCCACAAATTCTGCCACGTTTGTTATTTTCTTCTTTTGTTATCATTGTCAGTCTCATAGGTGTGAAGTAGAACCTCAAAGTTGCTGTAATTTGCATCTTTATGATCATTAGTGATGTAGACCTTTCTTTTTTTCTTATGATTATTAATAGCCTGAATTTCTTTCTTTGAAATTGCCTAACTTGGTTATAAAAAGTCAAATCATAAATCAGTTAGAGGAATAAGGAAGAAATTATCTTTTGGATATATGGATAAGGGAAGAGTTCATAGCCAAACAAGTGATAGGATCACAAGATAAAACAGGCAATAAAGATTTAAGATAATTTTTTGCATTATTTTTTAGTAACTAGGCAAGCAATGTATTATTTGGTGAAAGGAGTTCACATTACTATTTTAAATTTCATTAATATAATTTTACAGATTTTCAGCAGAGGGAGCCCAAAGCTTTAAAATAGAGAATGAAGGGCTTCCAGATTTTATTTTCTCTGATCTTTGTAATTGTTTTCCCTTTTTGTGTGGGTTAATTTCCTTTTTATTCTTTTGGAATAGATCATTAGTAGAAGCATGGAAAATGTTTCTGGCTTTTAAAAGAATATTTCTTAACTTTTATTTAAAATAATTTCTAACTGGTGTGTTTTTAATTGTAACTTTTAGTCAGATGGATTAATTCTAGTATTTCATTTTGAGAAAGTGAAACTTAACCTTCAAAGACCAAAAAATGGTAATATGTTAAAAATATCATAAAAGAGAACATTCTAACCCCTGAGGATATAGTTTAGGTTTGGTTTTTAGCCTATTAGTCTGGAATTCCATAGAATTCCATAGCATTTAAGTTACAAATGTAAGCAATGAATTTGTACTCCAAAAATAAAATTCTTGCAGGGGAAATTTGTGCAGTCAATAAAAGTTAATAATTAGGCAGACATTTTTATGCTTTATATTGTATTATTTTATTTACTCAATGAGGTTTAATTAATATTTGTACCTTACTTCTCAATGCCTTTACTTGGTTCTCCAGGAGAACTTCATGTGGGCAATGATTCGTTAATGGAAGTTGGGGGAGTGGTTCTAAAGTAATAGTTCTGTCAGTTGCTATTAAAAATATTCTTTAGATGGACTGATAATTGTATAGGATTATATATTTTGTGTTGGAAGGCCAGTCAACCCATTAAAAACCAGGATAAGGCTAGAGAGCAATTGATTGGAGCCAGCCATTGTGGGAACCATGGTTGATGTCTCTTAATGTCTTCTTATACAGAATGGTATCTTTAGTTTCTACCCCTTAAACTATTGTGCTGGTTCCCTGATATATTCTGTAACTCTGCCATGACTCATGGCCTAAGTCTAACACCTCTGTATTCTGTTATTACCATACTAAGGCCATGGGAAAGCCATTTTCCCTAGAATTTTAAGACCAAATTTTTGTATGAGACCAGATTCTTACATTCCTTGTCTCTTATTTCTTAGATCCAACCCTTAGATGCAAACCTTAGATACCATTCCCTGTAATTTTGTGAACAGAGCCTTAGTTACTATACACTCATACCTCAAGCATCTGGGTCCTCTGATGAGTACCAGATACTTAGGTATTAGACTCAGGACTTCTTATAGGAACCGCTACTGAGAACAGGTCCCATTTTTCTTCTTCCCTAGCACTTGGAAGAGAACAAAGTTGCTCTTTGTCATTCAGAGGACTCTTGAGGTGCTAGCTCCTATTAAAAGGCTCTTCTGTGACTAGCAAACTCTCATGTCTTTCCCAAGCTTGAAAATGCAGAACTTTTGACTGAACAAGAATTAGCTTCTTCCCCTTCTACTACTCCCTTTTTTTCTCACTCCTGTACATCTCAGCCCTGCTCCAGTCTAGCTCTGTCCATTCCTTCCATTGTTAATAGACTTCCCTTCATCTTTGACATCTTGTTTTCTTTCCATCTTCTAGCACTCATGAAGACCTGACTCTCCATTGAAGGCACTTCCTTCTTTGGCTATTCTCCTCAGTTCTGAATTTACCTTTCCTTGTGGCCCTTGATATGCTGGGTGAAGAAGAGTAGGCACATTCTTTGCTTCCCTCTTCTGCTTCCAGACCATCATCACTAAGCAACTTGTTCTTTTTTTGAGGTTCCCTCCCTATTCAGATTTATAGTCCCATTTAGATCTTGGTGGCAATTCTCTTTTCACTCGTAGGTCCTTCCTTAAGGCATTTAGCACCTGACTAATAGGGAAGGAACACTCTTACTAGAGGAAGTCATTATATGTGTTGACATTCTATCAAACATTATGGACTCTCAGTTCTTCAATTTCTTTGGCTCTGCATCCATCATTAAAAACTCTGAAATTCTGCTGTGTGACATAATCTTCTATCAACCATTATCTCCCTATATCTCATTCCTAAGTATATTCTTTGCCCTAATTATTGCTACTGAATGGTGTTGGAAGTCGTGAACCATTAGAAGAAGCCATAGAGACATGATGACTAGATCCACCCCAAACCTATGTGAGTTCTCACTGTTGCAAGGCAGTCCTTTACTCTTCACTAGTTGATTATCTATTGAATTTCTTTTAGCAGCTTTTCTAAACCTTTTCTCCCAAAACCTTCCACACCGCCCTTCCTTCTCTTTCTCTGGGACTCTGTTTCTTCTGTTCTTTTCCCTCTCCCTCTCATCAAAAAACTTCATTTCATGCCTTAATGAAAAAATAAAGGCCATTTACTCTGAGTTCTTCTTTCTCACTTCTTCATCTCAAAACCCACTGAAATCATTCACCATTTTCTCCTTCTTCTGACAATGAGGTGACCATTTTTTGTGCACCATCCCCTTTTTCCTTGTTCCTGATTCCATTTTTCTCCTCTTATTGCTTACCTGTAAGTCGATCTTCCTAACTTTAAATTTCTCTCTCTATATAATGATTAATTCTGTATTGCCTACGAATTTGACCAGGCAACTCTTGTTATTTAAAAACCCTCACATGACCCTATCACAACATTGATCTCATCATCACACTATAGCTCTCCTCTCATTCACAGCGAAAATCTTAGGGGGAAAAACTGTCTACACTTGTTGACTTTATGTTCTCTCTTCTTCTTAATTCCCTAATGTTTGGTGTATGACCTGATCACTTAAATGAAATTGATTTTTTTCAAAGTCATGAAAAACCTTTCCTCAATTTGCATCCTTCTTGACTTTTCAGGACTACTTGTCACTTCTGACTCCTCTTTCCTTCTAGAATCTAGAATCTAGATATTTGAACCTCTTTATGACACCCTTTTCCTTGGGTTCTCATCTTGCCTCTGCTCCTCAAAGGCTGCTCCTTTGCTGGGTCATCATCTGTTTCCTGCCTCCTACATGTGAATGTGCCCTAAGGGATTAGCAACACTGGACTTTCTTTTATTTTCTATCTGTAGCCTGTCTCACAATGATTTAATTAATTAACTCTTTTGGGTTCAATTATCATCTTTATGCAGATGCCTTCCAAATTTATTTATTGAACCCTCAGTCTCTCTCTTAAGCTTTAATTGTAATCACCATTACTATGTCTTATAGGTATCTCAAAACCAATTTATCTAAAATGATTCATTATCTTTCCACCCAAACTCATACTTCTTGCCAAGTTCCTTATTTTTTGAGATTACTATCTTCTTTCCATTCACCAAGTTACTTGAGAGTTGTAATCTTTGACTCTTCACTCTTTTTTGCCCTTCCCCCGCCCCAATCTAATCAGTTGCCAAGTCTTATTAATTTTACCTTGATAACATCTGTTGCATTCTTTCCATTCCAATCCCAATTCTATTCCATAAAATCTCTGATCTAGATTATAATAGATTTCCTTGATTATAGACTTTCTCCCCTGCTGCCATGATAGATAGAGCATTACATTTAAAGTCAGGAAGACCTGAGCTCTAAATGCTGCCACAGACATTTATCAGAAATTGTGGCTCTGGGTGAATCACTTACCCTGTCTTAGCCTCTATTTTCCCATCTATGGATTGAGGATAATAGTAGCACCTGGCTTGCAGGGTTGTTAGGACTAGATGAGATAACACAGGGAAGGTTAAAACACTATGTTAGTTATACTTATTATTGTTATTATCACATACCATACAGCTGTCAGATTGTTGTTCATAAAATAGAGGTCTGACTATATTCATTCCCTTGCCCAAAAAACTCTAGTGGCTCCCAACTGGCCCTGGGATAAAATACAAACTTCTCTATGTTGGCATTTGATGCCCTTTACAATTTAATGCTTACCCACCTTTTAAAGCTTATTATATATTACACCTCCTTCATATACTTTATGGTCCAGCCAAATTGATTTAATTGCCAGTTCCTCACATACACCATCTCCTCTTCTATCAACTTGTCTTTGATAGGTTGTTCCTTGATTCTGGAATGCACTGTACTTCTACCTCTTAGAATCCTTAGCTAACAAAAAACTCAGCTCAAGTTTCAAAATACAAAAGAGACTTTCCTAATTTCCCTCCTCAACTGATAGTTTTATCCTTGCAATTATCCTCTTCCTGTTACTTTGTATTTACTTCATATATATGTGTATGTATACACATATATATTCTTATATGAGTGCATGCTGTTTCTATTAGAATATAAACCATTTGAAGGCAAAACAGGAACTGTTTCATTTTTGCCTTTGCAACTATGTATAGCATAATAATATTGTAATAGTTGTAGTTTAAATGTGATTTTTTGGATATCATGCCTCCTCCCATTGCCTTTTATGGCTAGTATATTAGTTTTAGGTAGATTCCTTTTTTTTTTTTCTATATGCCATATACTTTATTAGAAAAGCAGAGTAAGCTAGGGAATAGAGAATCCCACTTTGGAGTCAACATGCCCTGATTTAAGATCCTGTGGCTGTGTAACCCTAGTAAATTACTTAACCTCTCAGTGTAATACTCTGCTATTCTGAGTTGTGGATCTGAATTGGTCAGGAGAATTTCTTTACCTGGAATTTTTTCAACCAATGAAATCACAGATCCAGTTAAAAACAGTAACAGCAACAGTAGCAAAACATTGTATGCAACACTGATATCTTCGTAATCATTGTATGATGTATGCTTAAGCCTATTTTGTAGAACAAAATTTGAGAGGGATATGGTTTGTTGGAGAGAGTATTGCTTCCACTGTAACTAGAGGAAACTTGTATTCTACTTTTTATTCTGTTTATAGCAGTGTGACCTTTCTTATTTTCTCTTTTGTTCTCCATTTATACTTAACCAAAGAAGAAAATAACTTCTAATATCCCTTCCAGTCCTAACATCTATGATTCTATAACTTAGAGTATTACTTTAAAAATCATAGAAACTTGTCATTGTATATTCACTTTTATGACATTGTTGATTGTAATTTATTTGAAAATGAGCCATTGGTAAAGAACTACCCCCTTTTTGATGGAAAATGTGATCTACTTTAAGATGATCTACTTTACAAGATATGTAAGTAAAAACTAAGCTCTTTATGATAGGAATTATGATTTGTAAGAATTAAATTTCAGAGAATGTCCTTAGAATTTTATAAAGTTTGTTAGAATCACTTGAATAAGTAAAAGATCAGAAATAGGTAGAAGGATAAAAGTAAAATAGTCTAATCTAATCTACCACAAGGGTAGTCTCAGCCTTACCCCAGCAGTAGTTCCCCTAGCCAACAAATAGGAAGCACAAACACTTCCTGGATTGCCCCTTTTATTCTCTCTCTCCCTTCTGGGTCAAATTCAGAGCCATGTCTGGATCAGGTTCAGAGTCATGTAACCTAGGTTACATAACTAAGTGGCCAGCCTAGGTGACATAAGTGACGTAGCTCCAGGAATGCAGGGATGCTGGCAGGACAACATCTCATGCATGATCCTAGGAGAGGATTCCCTTCATACATGGCAAAAAACAAAATGAGGATTATTTGTATCAAAGTTATATTAGTCATTAGGTCATCATATCTAGGCCTCAGAACTATCAGTAAACTTGTTTCTGTATCATGTTTGGATATTGTTTTCCCCCTTGCACTTTTGAATTCAACCAAAGAATCTCTCACAACACAGTTTCTCCTGTCTCCTTACCTCTCCTTGTCACAATCTCAGATGGCCTGGCCTGCGTTTCCTTCTTAATCTGCCTAATAGAATCCTTTACTTCCTTGAAAATGAATTTTTTGTATCATCTTCATTCCTTTTCTGATCCCCTAGATTGCTAGAATTCACCTTCATTTCCAAACTACCTTGTATTTAACTATTTCTTATATTTGCATATTAATTTTTATGTTTTTTTCCATGAATACCTATAAATATACACATCTACTTAGTTATTATGTATTGTCCCTGAGAGTAGAGATTGTTTTATTCTTTATGCTTGTAGCCCCTAGAATTTATTGAGCAGGAAAAAAATATAGTTTTTATAGTTATATAAATAGTTATATATATAGTTATATAAATAGTTATATAGTTATATATATAGTTTTTATAGTTATATAGTTATAGTGAGTGAATCTCAAAGGAGAGAAAATCATTGAAAGATGGTAGAAGGAGTTTGCAAATAAAAATAGCAAACAAAGAGTATTCTCATTCCTCTCTTCCCCCAATCCCCCCAGATCATTCAGGAGAGGGAGGGGTTATGAGAGGAAAGTGCAGCCAGAGAGTGACCAGAATTGTTTTGTTATTGAGGGAGCTAGGTATGAGAAGATGGAAGGAGCAAGAAAGGAAGGGGTTTAAGGTAAGAGGATTTTTCATCAGAGGGCATAGTGGAAGGGTTGTAGGCCTATCTGGAGTGAGGAATTGCTGGATGACATTGAATGATGAGGAAGTAAACAACTGAGATTGTGTAGGAAGGTCTATTCTTCTGTACCTGAAGCTTCAGTGTTACCAGAATGGAGACAGTGAAAGGAGTTGGGAATATGCTCAAATGTAGGGAAATGTGTCCAGGCATAGTCTCCATGGATGAACCTTCAAGTTGCTATGTGAGGCATCAAGGAGCTCACTTGATTGTGGGCATGAGCCAGAGGAAATATGACTTGAGGAACCTGAGAGCCTTGTGTCCATGAGAAAGGAGCTGATATATCCTGTGGCCCCAGAAGAGAAGAAAGAAGTGTAAGCAGAAAGAAGATTGAGTAATGGTAATATTAAATTTGCCAGGACTTTGCTTCTTAAACGGTTAGGATGTAAACTTATTAGAAACTATCCACATATTGCTAAACTAACTTGCCATACAAGTGTCACAAAGGAGAACATATCATTCGTTTAGGTGGAAAAGTCATTAGTATCCTCTGTGCTTTGGTTATTTTTACTAATATCAGAAAAGTGCCAGCTCTAGTTAAAATGTGGATGAAGCATTGGAACTAATATTAGAATAACCATCCTTTTTAATTATGCAACATGAATTTTACTTTTATTCAAATAATGTCTGAAATGTACAATTTTTCAGGTACTATTGTTTAATGATTCATTTTAGAATTTTCTGATATATACATATATACAAATGTATTAATAATCCTGATAATAATAAAAATAATGTGTTTAAAATGCATTAAAATATAAACAAATCTATATATCATTTAGTGTAGCTAGGTGGCACAGTGGATAAGGCCCCAGGTCTGGAGTCAGGAAGACCTGATTTCAGTCACTTTACCTTAGTTTCCTTATCTGTAAAATGAACAGTAGAAAGAAATAGCAGATCACACCAGTATCTTTGCCAAAGAAAAAACCAAACCCAGACCCAAATGATGTTATGAAGAGTCAGACATGACCAAACAACTGAACAACATATATTATTTAAGCACAAAGAACGAAATAAAAGCAAAAGAGTTTTCTATAAAGTAAAACTAGTAATTGCTTCTTGATTTAAGTAAAGATAAAATCGTTTTTGCCTTTGCTAAAATGATTAAAAAGAAACACTTTTTTGTGTATATTACCTCACTTTGGTGGTATATTTGACACGGATATATCTCCATAACATACTCTGTCTAATGGAGTCCTACACAAATTATTAGATTTCCTCATGAGACTTGTGTACCTGTGCAGGAGTCCAGCTTCCACAGGTCCATGGGATTCCTTGGAGGATGATGGCATTGGCGAAAGAAGAAGGAAAATGAGAGACAGTTAACGCTTTAACCTGCTGCCAGGCAAAGCAGGAAAACTGCTCTGTCTTGGCCCAGAGTGATTTTATTTTTATACACTTATTGGCTACACACATTTTTGGCAGGTAGTTTCATTTTCAACATCTTTCCATGTAGATAATGGAATAAGTCATACATTAACTTTTACTAAATTACAAAGTTGTTTGATTGATGATCTATAATTATCCTATATTCTTTACTTTTAAACAAGGGATGCAAAGCTTTGCAGAAAATGTTCTTGTCACAGGGGTAACTGGGCTAAAAATTATTTTTCCACCTATCCATGAGGTTTAAGACATGTGTTTCAGCTGAGAATAATGGTTCATTACATTTTACTAATTAAACTAAGAATGGTTATTCTTTACTCTAATCCATTACACAATTAATCAATAGTTATTCATTATACTAACCAATTATACAATTAATCAGATTTCAAAAGATACAATTACCATAACCCAGCCCAAATATTATTCCAATAACAGCCTTTCATTTTTCAATATTTTTCAAAGGTAAGTTTGACATGTTCTCTAGGCTATGGGGTTAATAAAACAGTCCAGTGTAATGGGACGTATCAGCCTTCTCTTGGAAGGCAACTTTTCTATATTTCATCCATTATCCTCCCTATTTTAGCATTCTGGCTCAGGGATCAGGGAGGCTTGGAAGCAGTCCTGGCCTGCTATTATGCAAGCTCCTGTACATGGGAGTGAAAAATCCAAGCACAGTTGGAGGTTTAAAATCTTATGAAGTGACTTTTAGGGGAATTTCTATATTATTACATTTAAGGGTGGGATTTTCATGGGAGTCTATAGTGGCTCTAACAACAGGCTTCAGCTGTTCTTCTGTATTTCTTTGGAGTTGAGTAAGGTTATTGATCATTACAATTCCAATAATAGAGTGTGTTAGTAAGAGAGGGGACACACAGGGGAATGAGTGGGTATTTCCATCCTTCCTGAGGCTGCCATGCAATCCTTGAGGTTTCACCTGTGACCATGTCAGACACCGTGGATTTGATGGCTCCAGGCATTTCCCCCCTTTTTTATTTTTTAATTGCAGTGACTTCAATTTAACTTGACGTAGGCTAGAGCCTAGGGATCTGATGATGACTGAAAAACAAGAAAAGAAATCAATTGTAAGGCATAGATGCTTGGGTCATTATACCAATCAGAAGTCATATTAACAGGAAACATAATAAAAAGAGGTTGTTTAACAACAAATACAGGAGAGGGAAAGAACATGAATCATGTAACTTTGGAAGAATATTCTTAATTAGTTCATTAAATAAAAAATTTCAAGTCAAA
This sequence comes from Gracilinanus agilis, assembly GCF_016433145.1. Taxonomy (NCBI): domain Eukaryota; kingdom Metazoa; phylum Chordata; class Mammalia; order Didelphimorphia; family Didelphidae; genus Gracilinanus; species Gracilinanus agilis. Next base: position 369,963,359 of record NC_058132.1, read on the forward strand.
TCATGGGCTTCAGTGACTGGGGTCTTTGGTGTAGTCGTCTGGGTTCTTTTATATTCAGCTGTTCCTGAGAGGTTCTCTGCTGTAAGGGTTCATTTCCTGTGTAAATAAAAACAAAACCGTGACCCCCATATTATAATTCTGTTTTTGTTTGTTTGTTTTTGTAAATAAGTTACTCAAATTCATGTTCAGTGATTATACAAATGAATTAATTTTACCAGAGATTCATTGTAATTCCAATTGAAACAAAAACTTGGGGTGGGATACAGTTTCTTATGTAAGTAGTGGAACATATTTGTTTACTATATACATTCAAATTTCTGGGGCTTCAATTATTATTTCACTTTGCTTTGATTATAATAATTTGCTTCGAAAGGAAAAAATGGAAAGGATTAAACATTGTTTGACTTCAGGTAAGAGTCAGGGTTATTAATTAGTCATGTCTTTCTTTTTGAGTGGCGGATACAGTTCAATGATTTCTCAGGCAACTATACCTGAATTCAAAACTCAAAAATAATATTAGTTGCAATTCCAGTGGCTTTTACCTTAAACAACAAATCTCACCAATTGCATCTTGGAGCTGAAAAGTTTCCAAGATTAACATATTCAATGAAAGGTTTTGATTTTACAAGTTGTGATAACCAATTTTTTTCCCCAATAATTATCCAGTTTTTTCTTAGTTTCAATACTCACTAACAATGCTTAAACTATCTGGCAATTCTTCCCAATTTATAGTATCTTTTGTACATTGTCATAACCAATTTACCTTAAGCTTTTGGTTCACAATACAAATCATATATTATTGCAAGTAACATGCTCAATTTCTAACACATTGCTTTTATACATAGTTTACATTTAAACACATTTTCAATTTTGATAGAATAAGGTATATGTTTTGGTAACATTCAATATATAACAATTTTGTCAAAAATCCAATATTTTTGTACTTATAAAATTTGCATGCTGCAACCTTGATATTAAATCACTCTCAATGGATATTGATTTAAAACTCAGAGCTTTCAAATGGATATCCCAAAATATATTTATATAATTGATTAAATTTCACCAATTATATTCTGATATATTTGAGTACTACATTGGCAGAGGACTTGCACAAGTGCTTCTTTTGATGCTCTCAATGATAACAACACTTGTTTTCAGAGCCAATTTTCTTGGCCCCATTCAACAAGACCTCATTCTAACTTGACTCTGTGAACAATGCAACACTGTGAAACTGAGCAAAGAATCTTTTTCATAAAAAAAGGTACAGACGGGTGCAATAAAGGTAATGGAATATATCTTAAAAAAGTCTTTTCCATCCCTTCTGAGTCCAAAGAACAGTTATTGCTAGGGATAAGAGGACACTGGTTACTATCACTTGGAAGAAATTTTGTAGACAACCAATGGGAGTCTACTCATGTTTGGAAACAAATGTTTGATGGAATTGTACACTTATTCCCAAACTCTCCCTCCATAGAGCCATTTAAGTATGTAATAAAGTCTTCTACTAGGAGTGTGGGGGTAGCATTCTAATCATTTTGTTCCTCGCTCTGGCACTGAGGAAATGATAGAAAAACCTACTCAGATCAATTGCAGGGTCAGTATATTCACTCCTCTCATTTTATAAGGAAGATATAGGGGTTCAATACTGGTATTTTGAAGAAAGGCACAACCATTCTTGTTGGTTGTTCTGTCCAGGAGACTGAGGGAACTTTTGGGTACCACATCATTCATAAAATAAAAAAAAAACACAACAGTATGAAATAAATGTATTTACTGCACCTAATTTCTGTCAGTGTGTTAATTTTGATTTATATATAAGGTCCAGATGAATGATCATATTGATTGATATTGAAATTGATTCTTCTGTCCCTAGAAGAATTTCCAGCGTAAAACCCCAGCAATATCACTACTAGATCTATACTTCAATTCAAAGAGATCAAAGAAAAAGGAAAAGAGCTCATATGTACAAAATATTTCTAGCATCTCTTTTTGTGATCTTGAATCTGAAATTGAATGGTGAGTACCCCATTTTGGGGCCACAAATCAATAAGAGTGCACATTTACCCCCATTAAAATGTTTTTTTAAAATTTATTCTTATTTTTAGTTCCAAATTATTTCCCTCTTTTTACCCCTTCCTGCACTCATTGAGAAGGTAAGATATATAATACCTGCTGTACATAGGAAGTTATGTAAAACATTTCCACATTAGCCAGGTTGAGAAAAAAATGAGGAAAAAATATGTTTTAATCTACACTCAATGGATTCACTCTGACGGTATGCATTTTCCATTATGAGTCCTTTGGAATGTTTTAAATTATTGTATTATCAGAGTCTTTCATAATTGATTGTCATCATCTTTCTCTCTTTACTTTGCCTTGTTCATATAAGGCTTTCTAGTTTTTTCTGAAACCATCTTCTTCATCATTTCTTATAGCATAATAATATTCTATCACAATTACATGTCTCAACTTGCTCAGTCATTCTCCATTACATAGACATTCACTTAATTTCTCCTGCTTTGCTATCACAAAAAGAGAGGCTAGAAATATTTTGTGCATATGAGCCCTTTTCCTTTTATATCTTTGAATTATAATTTAGACCTAGTAGTGGTATTGCTGGTCCAAGGGTATACACAACTTTAAAGCTTTTTGGATATAGTTCCAAATTGTTCTCCAGATTGGTTGGGTCAGTTACACTACTCCACCATTAGTTAGTAGTTTACATTTTTCCACATCCTCTCTAACATTTGTTATTTTCCTTTTCTGTCATCTTAGATGGTCTGATATGTGTGTGATATGGTATCTCAGAGTTATTTTTAATGTTCATTTCTCTAATTATTAGTGAATTAGAACATTTTTCAAGTATGATATTGGATAGCTTCGATTTATTCTTCTGAAAAGTTCTCACATGATCTTTGACTATTAGTTGGGGAAATGACATTTTTTAAACTTTATTAAATTTTATTTTTTTCTATTACATGTAGAAACAATTTTTGACAATTGTTTTTTGACATTTTGTGATTCAGATTCTTTCCTTTCCTTTCTCCCTTCCCTCTCCAAGGAGGTATAAATAGTCTTATATAGGTTATATTAGTGCTTTCATGAAATCATATTTCCATATTGTGATTGAAGACACATGTCATATGTACAATAAAAAACTCATGAAGGAAATAAAGTGAAGGATGGTGTGTTTTGATCTGCAATCAGATTCCAACAATTCCTTCTTTAGCATAGGACAGCATTTTTTTTTTCTCCCCCTCATTATGAGTCTTTTGGGATTGTCTTGGAACCTTTTTTTTTTTTTTTGATAATAGTTTAGTCCTTCACAGTTGATTACCCTACAATATTTAGGTTACTGTATACACTGTTCTCCTAATTCTGCTCACTTCACTTTGAATCACTTAACATAAGTCTTTCTAGGTTTTTCTGAACTCATCCTATTCATCATTTCTTAAGGTGCAAGTTTTTCACTGCAATCATACAAAACAGATTGTTCAGTCATTCCCCAATTGATGGACTTTCTCTCAGTTTCTGTTCCTTTGTTACTAAAAAAAGCTGCTAAAAAAATATTTTTGTACAAGTAGGTCCTTTCCCCCATCTCTGATCTTTTTGGGATATAGACCCAGTGGTGGTATTGCTGGGCAAAAGGATATGCATAGTTTTATGGCCCTTTGAGCCTGATTTCATATTGCTCTCCAGAATGGTTATTTCAGTTCACAGTTCTACCAACAGTGCATCAGTGTCCCAATTTTCCATATCCCCTTCAACATTTATCATTTTTTTTGGTCACACTAGCCACTGTGTTAGGTGTGAAGTGGTATCTCAGAGTTGTTTTAATTTGCATTTTGCTAATCAGTAGTGATTTAGAGCATTCCTTCATTTGACTAAAGATAGTTTTAATTTTTTTTATCTGAGAACTGCTTGTTCATATCGTTTGACTGTTTATCAATTGGGGATACTGTATAAAATACTGTGTACTGTATAAATTTGACTCAGTTCTCTATATATTTGAGAAATGAAAAATGAAACCTTTATCAGAGACACTTGGTATAAGTTTTCCCTCCCAATTTGTTGTTTCCATTCTAGTCTTTGTTGCATTGATTTTGTTTGTATAGAAACTTTTATATTTATTATTATTATTATTATTATTTTTAAACCCTTACCTTCCATCTTAGAATCAATACTGTCTATTGGTTCCAATGCAGAAGAGTGATCAGGGCCAGGCAATGGGGGTTAAGTGACTTGCCCAAGGTCACACAGCTAAGAAGTGTCTGAGGTCAAATTTGAACCCAGGACCTCCCATCTCTAAGTCTGGTTCTAAGTCCACTGAGCCACCCAGCTGCCCCCAAAACTTTTAAATTTAATGGAATAAAAAGTATCCATTTTATTTTTTGTAATGTTCTCTATGTCTTGTTTGGTGATAAATCCTTTCCTTATTCATAAGCCTGACAGGTTAACTTTTCTGTGTTCCTCTAATTTGTTTATGGTATTCCCCATTATTTCTAGATCAAGTATCCATTTTGACTTTATCTTGGTGTATGGTATGAGATGTTTGATCTATGTCTAGTTTCTGCCATATTGTTTTCCAGTTTTCTGAGGAGTTTTTGTCAAAAGTGAGTTCTTCCCCTAATAACTTGGACCTTTAAATTTATAGGGCATTGGGTTACTATGATTATTCACTACTGTGTATTGATTTTCTAACCTGTTTCTTTGATCTCTTTTAGCCAGTGCCAGATTGTTTTGATGATTACCACTTTATTGTATAGTTTGAGATCTGGTATAACTAGGGAATGGCCCTTATTTTATAAATTTTGCTCAGTTCCCTATATATTTGAGAATAAGGCATTCATCAAGAAATTTGCTGTAAATTTCCACTCAGTTTCTTGCTTTCCTTCTAATCTTAGCTGCATTGGTTTCATTTGTGCAAAATATTTTTATATTGATGTAGTCAAGATTATCTTTTATACCTCTCATGAATCTCTTTATCTTTTGTTTAGTCATGAACTCTCTCCCCTTATTCATAGATATGAGAAGAATTCTTTCCGGGTTTCCCTAATTTGTTTGTGATATCATTTTAAAAGTCTTAATTTGTGTACCCATCTTTAGATTATTTTGGCATATGTTGTAAGATGTTGGACTTTGCCTAGTTTTCTGTGAGATTGCTTTGTAGTTTTCCAAGCAATTTTTATAAGTGAGCTTTGGGTTTATTCCCTATTAAAATGTGATCCTCCTCATGTTGCTTAATATTTTACCAAAGAAAGTCTGAGGTGAGAGCCCTTGTGGCTAGACTGTATGTAAAGACATTGGTTTTCCTGCCTTATAACTCATATACTGGTCTGTCTTTATTAAGGCTCAAATGACCAGGTCTAGGGTTAGATGAAAAATTGTGGTGGTGTGAGTGCAGTCCTGCCTTAACCTTGCATGCCAGTACTCAATGAAAAGTCATCGTTAGAGCAGATGTGAGTCTTGCTGCCCTGGTAGACTTTTTTTGTATTATGTAGCACTGAGCAGAATGTATTAGTCAAGTGCATCCAATTTTTCCACAAGTTCTCTTTTGTGTTTGGCCTCATCCAAGACCTACTGCAGTAAGAAATCATGTTTATTGCAGCTGTCAGTTGGCATGAAATCTTTCTAGGGACATGCTGATGTATCCATTGTTAGAGCTCCATTCACCTGATCTTTTTGATAAGATCAAGGCATAGCTCTTATTATCAAAGGATATGGGTCTCCAGTTGGAAGGCAGATCAAATGGTATTGGATAGTTGCCTCTCTTTTGGGACCCAGATATCTTTTCTGGTCATGTAACATGAACACTAATCTTATAAAGCTCTTAGTATTAAAAAAAATGTACAAGGTTAATTCAGTATTTTAAAAGATCCATGATTTTATCAGTGTGGGTAATGCCTCCAATTATGCCAGTTGATACCTTCTATTGGTTTGTAGATGGTTTTCATTGTTACCTCTTAAAAAAAAAAAAAGCCTGGTGACCAGACTTCTCATGATCAACCTCTTCAAAAAGTAAGCAGTATATACATACGCTTTTTTTGAGTTGGTACTCAGTCTTTCCAGCATTACATGCCTGCTAGAACTTGTGCTCTCTTAGCATTATCTTTGGTCAACTCCAACTAAGGCTGTAGATTGGTTTGAGTAGGACCAGATTGACAAGTCTTTTGAAATGATGTAGAGGAATGTTGGTTTGTTTATCATTTTATTCATATTATAAAGTAAATACAGTTTAGTTCTTTAGGTTTTCAGGAGTAGTATTCTTTTGGCTGCTGCTGTTGTGTTGAATTTATTTTAAATTGTTTTGAATTTGTTGTGTTGAATTTATTTAGAGAATGTATCTTTAGAGAAACCTGCAATTTTCATAAAATCTGACAATCAGTTTTTAGCACAGTCAGCAGCCATTGAAATAATAACCTACACTTTGCCAAATAAAACTTCATTCACATTCATCTTCAAGAATGCCTGACATTTTTAAATGCAGGCTGTATTTTTAGTTCATCTTCTGATTCATGTGTAGTCATTTTCCAATGAGGATAGCAATAACTAGCTAATCAGTTGAAACATTTGGAAAGACATATGGGCAGTAATATTCAGTATTGTTAGATGTTAGCCCACTGTCAGTTTAGCTTGTGAATTTACATATTTTAAAACTTTTTGTTCCAAATGAAATGAAATGTAATTGCAACTTTTTGGTATTTCTATTCTATTTACAATTTAGTGTTAACAATCAAATAACAATCTCAATTTCTCCTGAAATAACTGTTTGACTTTTCTATCTGAGGAAATGTTATTCTGAATACTATGTTTATTGTGTGTGACTCTGTAAATATAGATGGCACTAAATTTGGAGCCATGAAGATCTGGGTTCAAGTGCTGACTAAGATACTTAGTAGCTATGTAATCCTGAGCAAGTCTCCGCTCTCTAAACCACATTTTCCTCGTCTGTAAAATGAGAATAACAGTAGCATCTACCTCAGAGGATTACTATGAAGCTCAAAACAGATAATAAATGTGAGATACTTTGTAAACTTTAAAGTGCTATGCAAATTGTAACCATTATTAATTCTCACCCAACAAGAATTTTATTTCTGTGCGTCAGACACTATGCTAAGTACTTGGCATACAAAGATAAAAAGGAAACAGCGCTTCCCCTCATAGAACTTATATTTTTGGGAGAGAGAACATTTTTCAGGTTAAAAAAGTACATGAGTCCTAGAATAGATTAAGATAAGTAAAATATGCTTCTCTTAAGACACATCATTATGGCAAATTCAAGGGCACTGTTTTTATTGTTCTGTTGTGCTAAAGTGATTGTGTACTTTTTTTTTTTTAGAGCAATGCAAATTAAAAACATTTTTTTTAATTTTATAGAATATTTTCCCATGGTTACATGATTCATGTTCTTTCCTTCCTTCCACTCTCTCCCCCCCTAACCCTCCCCTTGTAGCTGACACACAATTCCACTGGGTTTTACATGTATCATTGATCAAGACCTATTTCCATATTATTGATAGTTGTACTGGGATGGTCATTTAGTGTCTACATTCCCAATCATATCCCCCTCTACCCATGTGTTCAAGAGGTTGTTTTTCTTCTGTGTTTCTACTCCCACAGTTCTTCCTTTGAATGTGGGTAGCATTCTTTCTCATAAGTCCCTCAGAATTGTTCTGGATCATTGCATTGCTGCTAATACAGAAGTCCATTATATTCGATTGCACCACAGTGTACTCTGTGTATGATGTTCTCTTGGTATTGCTCCTTTCACTCTGCATCAATTCCTGAAGGTCATTCCAGTTCACATGCAATTCCTCCAGTTCATTATTCCTTTGAGCACAATAGTATTCCATCACCAACAGATACCACAATTTGTTCAGCCATTCCCCAATTGAAGGGCATGCCCTTATTTTCTGATTTTTTGCCACCACAAAGAGTGTGGCTATAAATATTTTTTGTACTGGTTCTTAAAAGTAATTTTTAATTTGATCATCAACATTACATAGACAAAATTTAAAAATCAAATGAATTATAAAATCAACACTAATGAAATTATATTTACGAGCTGCCAAAATGCTGCCGCCTTGTGGTGTGGTGGTAGTTGTTTAGATAAAATAAATTTCTGATTCAAATATTTTACAGAGTTAGAGAAAGTGCAATGTTAAAAATTAAGAAGTAGTAGTAATAAAGCCTGTATTGATGATGTGATGAAAATGCTGATATTATCGTTTAACATATTTTAGCAGTGTAGACTGAACTTTCTTCTCTTTCTGTAAATCTCCAACACTGGTAGGCGCATATCTTAATGAATTTGCATGCTCACATTCTCACAAAATGACCAGTGTAATTGGATGACCTTGGGCTTTATCTAAAATCAGTAATGCTTTAAATGTGAGTTTATCACAATATTTTCCAACAGCTTAGCTAAATAAACTTGAAAACTGTTCTTTAGAACCAGTTATAGTCATCCATGCTTTCATATTTGATCACCAGAATTCTGGAAGTTAATTGTTATGCTTTCTGAGTGTGAAGATTTTGAAATGGTAAACAAGCATTGATTTATTAAAATCCTGTTTCTGCATTACCTTCTAATAAATGTGTTAAGCAATCCTTAACCACTTTAAATTGGGGTTTTTCTTTCTTAGAAAAGTTAGTTTTCCAAACTATGCCTGTTTTATCCACATTAAAAGTTTGTTGATTGGTGTGCCCACTTATTTTTCAATGATTTTCTTCAAAATAGAGAGATATTTAGCTGTCACATTTTCATCTTCACTGGCTACCTCTTTAGTAATTTAAAAAAAAATGCTTACCTTCTGTCTTAGAATTGATATTGAGCACCAGTTTTGAGGCAGAAGAACAGTAAGAGTTAGGCAGTTGGGGTTAAGTGACTTGCCTAGGATCACACTGTTTGAATGTGTGAGTCACATTTGAACCCAGGATCTACTGTTTCCATGTCTGGCTCTCTATCCACTCAGCCACCTAGCTGTCCTTCTCTCCAGTAATTCTAATAGCATTCAATGGATCTTGATTTCAAAAGCAATCAAACCAACTAAGGATTGTGGTAAAAATTTATTTGCTGTCTACTTTATTTGCATTTTTTCACTTGCTTAAATAAATGTGAATTTTTGTCCGAGACTACAGGTTCTTAAAGGCTGAATAGGTATCATTGCCTTTTTGGGTTAATTCCCTGCCTACTTCCGCTTAACCTCTTATACTTATTACCTTACCCTTAAGATCTGTGAGAGTTTAAAGGAGGTGCCACTGAAGACCATTGAATTAGTCTATCAACTCTCTCAAATAATTACATAATATGACTTTGTCATAAGATTATAGAGTTAGAACTGGGGAGTACTTCATTTATCACTTGGTTCAGCCCTCTCATTTACAAATGAAGAAACTGAGGCCAAAGGAGATTAACAGGGCTTGCCCACTGAGTAAGTAGCAGAAATAGGATCTGAACCCATATTTTCTGACTCCAAATCTAGCATTATTTCCATTTATATAATACATTGCCTCCAAATTTATCCACGCTTGAAGAGAATTTAGAATCAGTATAATTTTGTTTTTCAGGTGTCCACAAGTAGAGAAGAATCCAGGTGATAGTTTCGCAAAGCAAGGTGAACTGACTAAAGAAAAAGAAAGAAGTGATGACAATTCTCCTATAAGATGGTCTGATACTGAACCTAAAGGTTTGTAAACCATTCAAATTAGAATTTGAATTTTTGCTTATTGCATTTCCAGAAACTTGATTTTTATTTTTAAAGCAAACATTTTATTTTTTCTTATACTTAAAATGCACATTAAAATCTTCATCTTAATAGTTATTATGTTCTCTTATCATATGAAAAATATTAGCTAGAATCATAGAATTTATTAAAAATAAAGATATGTTCCTTAACTTAGTAACTTCTTATCCAAGTTAAATTTGAATTTTATATTTTAGGGGTTTTAAGGGATTATATCTATGGAGTTATACTGATAGGATAGTCGGTATCCCTAGCAACCAGCAAAAGTGCCTGCCACATAGTAGGCACTTAATAAATGTTTGTGGAATGTTTAAGGAGTGATTTCAATTATGACAGTCAGCTCGTGGTTATACTGTGCACCTGCAACAGTTTCTTTCAGGTAAATGGCAGTTAACTAGTTTAATATTCTTATAGTTTACTTCTAGCTATGAAATACTTTTCATGGAAACTACTATTACATCTCAAAGAATATTAAGAATACTAATACAAAACTGTTTTAAAACAATTTTAAAGGTGAAAATCAGTCCAAACCAGAGGGAATTCTTTTTTAGGCAGTAAATGGTAGAAATAATGAACTGTTTTCCTTTCTTTTCCTCTTTATTTCCCACAAAATTCTCACTAAATATTCTATTAAAGTTTGTCTAAGACTTTTAATAAAAAGTTAATATATGTTTAATTGGCCTTAAGAATTTCAGTAACCTGACACGATTCATGGGAAAGGATTTTCTGACTAATTTTTTGTAAGTTACCAGATATAAAAGACACCACATCTGTTAAATGAAACTAAATTAAAAAAAAAAAAGAAATTTTTCCTCTTAATACCAAAAGTAACTGTAAAAACTACTTTTCCATAAGGGAAATTAGTCAAAAAAGCTAAAAAGGAAACCATTATAAAAAGTATTATGGTAATTAACCCATCACCCTTTTGGCAGTCTGTAGAAGTCCATGGATCTCTTCTCAGAAAAATGCTTTTCAACTTAATTTTTATTTTAAAAGCAATCATTTTATTTTTCTTATATAAAAGAAATCAATACCATTATTAAGATGTTTTTAAAAGTTCATGTATCTAAGGTTAAGAATCTCTGCTTTAGAGAGACAAAACTTTTCTTTGTATGATTTCATATGCCTTTAAAACACAACCTATATATATATATATATACACACACACACACACAGAGCATACTTTTTTATAGTTACATTTTTATATAATTACTTAGTAAAATGAAAATATAAAAATATAATAAAAGTATAATCCTGTAAAATCATCCCCTTGATTTTTTAAAGCCCTTATTAACTTTTTCTTTCTGAGAAAGAAGGGGCTATTTAAATACAGATTATGCTCATTTGTGTGCTACTATGTGACATCAAAAGAATAGTGAAATTTTAGAGACAGCAGTGCAATGAGTATGAAAAAAATCTTTGCTCTTTGTCTCTCAGAGGGAACCAGTATAAATGGTTTCTAAGAAGTCAGATCTTAAAACATTTATTTTAAGGAGACAATATATATTTGGTATCTACCTACAAGTTCATGATAATTCTGAATTAAAGTTTCAGAAGTCTTATGCTTGCTGTATAGTAAGTATGTCTTGGAGAGTTTTCATTTCCCAAGTTGGAAATGATTTATTTTCTTTGATGGTATTTAAGTCACCATTAAAACAGAGTTTACCTTCTAAGGGAGAGACAACATGTAAACAACTCTGTGCCTATAATATAAAAAGAATATAAATGCAAGTTAATCTGAGAGAGGAGGCACTAGCACTCAACTAAGGTTGAGGGAAGGAGGGCAAGGACAGAGGAAAGCCTTTCAGAAGAATCCAGGGAATTTGAGAGTTGAAGATGAGGAGGGAGAACAAACATTCTTGGCATTGAGGATAGCCAGTGAAATGACCTTGAGTCGGGAAGCAAGAGTATTATATATATTTAAAAAAACCAAGGAGATAAATGTAGCTGAGTAAAATACATATGCAGGAATAAATCGTAAGAATACTGGAAAGGTAGGTAGCATCTGGGTTGTTAAGGGTTTTAAATACTGAATAGAGCATTTTATATTTGATCCTAGAGGTAATAGGGAGACATTTGAGTTTATGGAATAGAGAATGGTCACACCCATGTATTAGGAAGATCACTTTGGCAGCTGAGTCGAAGAATTAAAATGGGAGAGACTTGAGACAGGGTAGACCAACAAAAAGTCAGTTATACTAGTTACTCTAGGGATGAGGTGTTAAGAGCCTCAATTGGTGTTATAGTTATATGTGTAGGGAAGAGGTTGTTTAGGGGAAACAGGAGGGTAGAAATAGCAAGATCTGACTGCAGATTGCATAAATGAGGTGAGATTGAGTGAGGAGTTGATGATAAAACTGATATTTTAAATCTGGATAGGTTAGAGGATTATGATACAAACAATAGTAATCACAGTTTTAGGAAGAAAGGAAGGGTTTTTGGGGAAGAGAGTGAGTTCTGTTTTGGACTTGTTGAGTTTGAGATGTCATCGACTTTGAGATTTTGAAAAGATGATTCAGGACTGGAATTTAAGAAATAGATTAAGGCCTTAATATATAGTTATGGAAATCCTCTGCATTGAGATGATAATTAAGTCCATGGGAACCGATGTTAGAGAAGAGAAGAGAGCTTGGGACCAAGCACTGAGGAGCTGGGTAGAGTTGGGTTTGGGAATAGTGTACAACCTAGATGAAGATCCAGCAAAGGAAATAGAGAAGGAATGGTGAAATGAGAGTAGCAGCAGAGAGCAGAGACACAAAAAATATAGAGAAGAGAGAGTGATCAGCAATGTTAAAGGCTGCAGAAAGGTCCAAATGTTTTAAAACTGAGAAAAGGTCATTAGATTTGTCAGTTAATACATTGGTAACTGGAGAGAGCAGATTTAGTTAGATGATGAGGTCAGAAGTCAGATCACAGAGGGCTTAGAATTGAATGAGAGGGAGAGGATGTAGAGAAGAGAAGGCTGCTGAAGGAAGCTGAGACAGTAGGACCAAGTGAAGGTTTTTAAAGGATGCAAGACACATAAGTATATTTGTTGGCCTCAGAGAAGGAACCAGTACAGAGGAAGATATTGAAGATTAGAAGGGGGAATTGTAGAGAGGGCAGTTTGCTTGAGAAGATTGAAAGGGATGGGGTCAAAAGATTTTTGAAAAATGATTTCTCTTGTTAAGGAGTAAAGAAGGAAATGGTTGGGGAATACATCTGAATGTTGTGAGATGAGGAGGAGGGAAGAAGAGTGAACTCTCAGCAAATGGCCTCATTTTTTTTCAGTTAAGTATGAAGTTAAGTTCTCAGCTAAAAGAAGGTGGGGTGTCATTAGATTCTTGAGGAGATCTGAGTAGGTTTGGAGTAGCTGTTGTGATGTGTGGGCAGGCATACTGATGATGGAGATGTAAAAAGATTGCTTTGCTGCAAGGAGGACCAACTTGAGAATTTGTAACACATTTGTAGTGGGTTCAACCAGCATGGTTTTGTGATTATTTTCCCCCTCTAGTTCTCTTCAGCAACATGTGAACTAGATTAAAGGTGGTTGGAGTTATCAAGGTTGGGTTTTAGCAAGGCATATGATTGGTGGTAGGAGAAGGGAGAAAAGGATTGCAGAGAAGAAGATAGGATAGGGTTGATTTGATTCATCAAAAGGTCTAGAAAGGAAAGGAGGGGAGTATAGCTAGTGCAGGGGTCATGGTCTGGGAAAGAATGGAAGGAAGTCACAGGACAAAAAACAGGGTTAGGGGTTACAGGAATACATGAGGAAAGATAGAATAATAAAAGATTATGATGTGGTAATGGAATTTTAGAGTTCATGGACATGAAGTGCAACATTTATAGGTGATGACAAGAACAAGAATATGACCATTTCTTATGTGTAACTGAAATAGAGTAGGTCATAGGAATTGAATAATTTAAAGAATTAGTAAGATAGAGTATTTGAAGGAGCATTATACTGACATCCCTTAGTATGAAGGCAGGAGTTGAGATGGAGGGATTTCTGAGATAATCTGAGAAATGGCTAATTTTGTTTAGAATTAGTTTTTTAAAAGGAATATGTTCCATATATGAATTCTTTACACTAAATTCATTGAGAAAGGTAAGGAATATCTTCAGGGTCCATATGGATTTGGTTTGGATGATAAATTTGGATAAAGTGACCTCAGACACAGAGAGGTTGTTGAGAGATGGTGGGAGGGGGAAGAGTCTAGAGGTATAAGTGGGGAGCAACGAGTATTTTTATTCTTCTACTCTCACCAGTGAATACTGGGTTATGAGCAAAAATACACTGAGTATGGGAAAGGAAAAGGTATCTAGGGATTCATTGTCAAGAGCAAGGAACCATGCCTTAGTGAGTGTGAGAAGATGGAATAAGTGAGAAAGGAAAATGTTTGAGATGATACAAGTTTGTTAATTATGGAGATGGTATTCCAGAAAGCACAGTGGAAGGATTGGGTAGATCTGAGTAGGATATTAATTTGGGGTTAGGATTAAGGGAGATGGGAATGGGGATTTGGGTTTGGGAACAATGATGTTTATATATTGGCAGTTCAAAGTTCAGAAGCACTGGGTTGGGGAGATCATGAGAAAATAGGATATACTAAATGGAGAAATGGCTATTTTTTGAAAATACAGTGCAAAATAAACATTTGATTTCTATAAGTAGTAGTTAAGTAACAAAGAGCATACTGTCTTATTTTGTACAGCTAAGTAAAAAACTACTGTTTAATGAAGTTTGAATATGACATAGTGTTAGGATTTTTCCTGTATTATTTTGGCCACATTTATGCCTCTTGTTTTTTAAGGCTTTAATACTGGAAGCAGTGATTGTGAACATCAAGAAGAAGGAAGCAGAAACCAGGATGACACATATTCTGATTCAAAAGTGTCCAACTGTCCAACTGCCAAGAAGACAAAGAAAAGATTAAGAAGTCATTTCCTTGAATATAGTAATGCTCCTTCTCTGGAGGAATCAACATTGCAGTCAGTAAGTTTACAGGATTTAGGTGGGTCTAATATGTGCAATACTGATATTGTTAAATTATAGATGGTACATTTATAAAAAGTTAAAGACCTTAAATCCTGTTGTTTATCTACTCTGTGATCTATCAATCTATCTTTATTGGCCCTATGATTTCATTGGTTTAGGAAGTTCCTGCTCTTGCAGATCAGCACCTTCTTGACACTGTTTAGGCCTAGAAAATTGTGTGGGACCCTGGGAAGTTAAAGGACTTCCCAAGAGTCACATAGCCATATAGCTAGCTAGTGTGTGGGTTAGAGGCCAGCTTTCTATCCATCCTTCCATGCTGTCTTTCTCTGTGTGCTTTTATTATTTGCCTTATTTTCCACTTGGCTCAGTATTCATGTGCTGATGGAATTATATTTAACAATATGGAATTATATTTCTTATTTCCATGTGTCCATAATATTCAGGTAATAGAATATATTTTTAATTGACTTTTGTGATAAATGAAGAAATCACATATAAAAATACACAACACCCAAGCTGTACTAGAAAGATGTTATTTTTCTTTAATGATTTTGGAAGCTACTTGAGTGTCTTGGGGTACCTCTGAGACATCATTATGAATACTATTTATCCTATAGCTAAAAGGTATTGGAGATAGAAATGACTATGTCCTGACTAATTTTGCTTAGAATTAGTTTTTTTTTTTTTAAATTCTTAACTTCTGTGTATTGGCTCATAGGTGGAAGAGTGGTAAGGGTGGGCAATGGGGGTCAAGTGACTTGCCCAGGGTCACACAGCTGGGAAGTGTCTGAGGCCAGATTTGAACCTAGGACCTCCGGTCTCTAGGCCTGACTCTCAATCCACTGAGCTACCCAGCTGCCCCAGAATTAGTTTTTTTTTTTTTAAAATATGTTCCTTATGGGAACATGTTTACTCATTTTTTGTTTCTTGTTTAATACAACACCTCCCTTCCAGCCCTGCCCCAGCTACTTGGCCTTTCTGATTGACATAAGAAAAATAGAACCTTACTGTGGATCTTTTAAAAATTTTAGTGAGCTGCTCTTAGTTGACTTGATCACAATTCTTTTTTGTTAATTATTTTGTTGATATGTCAAGTATCCCTATGTCATAAAATTCTAGGAATCATTTTATTTATTATTTACGTTTTATATCTTGCTTCTTTCCTTAGATATTGAGTAAAAGAAGGAAAAAAAAAAGAAATGACCCATACTCAGAGACACATACAGCTAGCTTTTATTAAAGTATTGTGTACAGTGCTTGCAATAGATCTAAGAAGACCTGTTTCCCACTCCCCCTTGCTCTCCACCCCAAATTTATCCTATTTTTTTTCCCTTTGGCTGTTCTCTCTCCCTCCTGCACTAGAGCAAACATAAAATTAATGTCTAACATGCATAGACAGCAATCTCTTAGAAAATAAAATATCAGAATTTTATTACTGTATTGCCAGTTCTAGGGGATGCCTATACTCATCATGTTATAAGCTAACTAGGAATGAATCCTGCTTTGGGAATCTAAGTTCTGAGGTTCAAATTCTGGCTATGCTGTTTACTACTAATATGAATTTGGAGAAGTCTCTTCACCTTTTTTTGCCCTTCTGTTTTCTTTCATGTAGAATGAGGGAGTTGAACTAGATCAGTGATTCCCAATGTGGGCACTACTGCCCCTTGATGGGTGCTGCAGTGATCCAGGGGAATAGTGATGGCCACACTTTTTTTGTATTACATTCTATTCTGAGTTCAATAAATAGTTTCATAATTTCCAGGGGGTGCTAAGTAATATTTTTTCTGGAAAGGGGGTGGTCGACCAAAAAAGTTTGGGAATCACTGAACTAGATGGTCTCTTATATGCTTTTCATCTCTATATCTTTTGGCTTGATTTTATTTTTATATTTATTAAAAACCTTCGCCTTCCATTTTAGAATCAATAATACTTATTGATTCTAAGGCAGAAGAGCAGTAGGGGATGGACAACAGATGTTAAGTAACTTTCCTGAGGCCACAGAGGTAGGAAGAATCTGAGACCAGACTTGATCCAGGACCTCTCATCTCTAGGCTTGGCTTTCTATCCGCTAAGCCACCTAGCTGTCCCCTTGGCTTGGTTTTTAGCCTCTCTCCACCCCAGTTAATCAACCTGTTTCCTAGGTTTTCGATTGAGTTTGTTGGTTAATAATTGGTTAGTAATAAGAATAATGTTAGCTAACATTATAGTGCTTACTATGTGCCAGACACTGTGATAATTATTTGATGTCATCTTTACAACAGTCCTGAGAAGGAGATGCTGTTATTGTCCCCATTTTACAAATGAGGTAAGTGAGGCAAAAACAGAGATTATGTGACTTGCTGAAGGTTATATAGCTATTAAGTAACTGAGGTCAGATTTGAACTCTGATCTCTCCCTGATATCAGTCTGGCATTCTTATCTATCTGTGTAGCCATAAATGGCCTTGTTCGGTCATATTTTCAGTCATGTCTAATTCTTTTCAACCTCATTTGGGAATTTCTTGGAAAAGATACTGGATTTTAATTTTCTTCTCTAGCTTATTTATATAGGAGAGGAAACTGAGGCAAACTAGGCGAAGTGACTTGCCCAAAACCACACAGCTAGTTAGTGTCTAAGGCCAGATATGAACTCATGAAGATGAGTCTTTCTGACTTTAGATCCAGTACTCTATCTACTGTGTCACTTAACTGCCCCTAAATAACCATTAGCACTATGTGTATATTTTCCTTATTGAGAGGTCTGTGATTAACATTGGAACAATTTAGGAGTGATACAAATGTTAGCATTTCAGTAAGAGAGCTACAACTTCTGATTAGGTCTTGGTTTTCAGAATGTTTGGTACATTTTATACTATTAACTATTCTTTTATTACTTTGGCAACTGATGACATTTCTCCTATTATAAAAATCAAAATGTTTTTAAAAGCCTCAAAAATCTTCCTCTTATTATAGTTAAGCAAGCAATACTAACTTTTTTTTTTTTTAGCTCATCTTTTTCTTTGAGGCTGATATGTTGAAAATTGGTGTTTAGTAAGGTAAATTTGAATAATACTAATGTATATTCTGTATATTATTTGTGTTGTATAGAAAGAACAAGAACATGATTCATTGCCTTCTGAATGTGGAGATCCAAGTGAAAATGATTATTTTCATGATCTTAAGGCCTTACAAAGAAATACTCTGGAGTCTGTGGAAATTGGTTTTATGAAGCCTCCCTCTTTTGAGAGCCAGGAGGTTGTTGTAAGTTGCTCCCAGAACAGCTTTTCTGACTCTTCAGCTGCCAGCCCATTTCAGAACCTGAATACCGTTTGCAGTGATGCTCTGGAAATTTCTCCTATTGTCGATAATGTCAGTATGTTGGTGACAGAGGCAGAAGTTCCTGTTCTAAGAAAATTGCGAAGCAAAAACTATGATGACAAACAATTATTTGTCTCTGTTGAACCAAGTAAGTATTAGCTGTTATTTGGTAGCTGAGCCATTTTGTACTTTTTTTCCCCATCACCTGCTTACTTTTCTTCACCTCCACCTAACCAAAGTAAACAACTTTGTCATGATTGTGGGATGTGTTCTCTTGCTTAGAGGCTGAAGGGTTCTTGGTTTATATCACAGATCTTGATATATTGTCAGGTTGGTTGAGTGATAGGATGAGTTGTTGATAGGGAAGGTGTTTAGTTTCATTTTTATTAGATGTAAATTTATTAAAAAACTATAAGATTGGATTGCTTGTCAGCTCTGGGAGGGGGGAGGGAAGAAGGGAGGGAGACAATATGGATACTATGACTTTGGAAAACTTATGTGGAAAATTGTTATTAAAATAAAAAAAATTAAAATAACTCTGTAAGAGTCTGTATCCTTAAGTTCAGAAAGTTAAGGTACAGCTTGGGTACATTAGAACATTTCATTGTTAGAATCCAATCTACATCGTCCTTAGTCTTGGTCGTTTATACTTAGTCTGAATCCCTCAAGAATTGGAATGTAGTTTGTATTTACAGAACAACACTGATTTGGATTGGGGATCAGAAGATCTGTGTTTATATTTTAGTTCTTCTCCACCTATGTGACCTTGACCAAGTTAATGTGGAAGGTATAGTGTCTTCATTTGTAAAATTAAAAGATTAAAAGATTGTCTTTTGTAAAAAGTCCTGTTATTGGTAGTAAACATCATATATTCTAGGATAAATAAAGTTTTGAGTGACAAGCCAATTTTTGAATTTTCTACCCTGTTAATGATTTTATCTAGTGATAATTTAATCAATGATATTAAGTATTAATTACAAGGCTTTTCTAATGATTAATAATAGCAATTCACTTTAAGCATACATTTTTCTTTTTTAAGTTGTTGTTTCAAGTGATGAAGAAGGGCCTATTGAACAAAACAATTCAGACACACTTAATTTACAACCTGAACAAGGCTATGAGCTCATCATTAAAGATGGAGAAAGAGTATCTGAGTTGGAGTTGTCAGAGGATATACTTTTAACAGCATCGAAATCTGCACAGGTAACACAACTCTGATAATAATATCAAGATTAGCTTAGAATCTTTGTTTTTTATTAATAGATGGAGTAATTACCATTAAAATTTTTTTAAAGTTTTAACATATAAAATACATGTCTGTATGAACACACACATACATGTATACATTATACCTATATGTGACACAATTATGTTATCTATAGAAAAACATTTAATCACTTTCTCATTTTGAAGTAAAAGGATGATGCTGCTTCACCTTGTCATTTCTAACTCTCAGCTGAAAGTAAGCAAGCTTTTATATACTTCTTCTTTCTTCATGATTCCCATGGGTCATTTAAGTATGTTTTTCTTGCATTTGCTAAAACCAGTAATACCATTTGCTTAGTACTCGGGTAATACCAAGGCTAATAACTGCAGTACCAAGGCTATTTGAAATTTTTTTTTCTTAGTACTCTGCTCAAATTTTCATAAATTGTGAAATTATTGGTTAAGGGTATTGAAATAGTAAGTGGTGCATTATATGTAATGAAATGTTTTTAGTTGACTGAAGTAAGGGCTATTCATTGGAAGTATTCTTTTATTAATTTTTACCTTGAGTTAAATAACCTGTTATATATTTCCAACTTGTAGTCTTTTAGTTTGAAAGTTATCCTTTGTGTGTCTTCCATTGACATGTCATTATTATATATGCCACTGCTAAGTAAAAATTCTTAGCACACATACAAAAAAGTCAGATTTTTTGTAAAAGCTTGTCAGTGAAGCAGAAGTGAATTTTTACATCAGAAAACCTTATTACTTAACTAATCATAACAGTTTAATAAAGGTGAAATCACATAGGACTAAATCTATAGCCCCTCTTCTCATTTTTTTTTTTTGTAAATAACAAAAGTCAGCAAGATAGCATTAGCCAACTGTTCCTTACACAGCTCTAACTATTGCACATTGAAGATGGATATCTCTTTTTAAAATTTTATCCCTAAAAATTCTTTCATTTCTTTCTTTATTTATTTTAGAGTATTTTCCCATGGTTACATGATTCAAGATCTTTCCCTTCCCTCTTCTCTCCCCCGTCCCAGAGCCAGTGAGCAATTCCACTGGATTTTACATGTATCATTGTTCAAAGCCTATTTCCATATTATTAATATTTGCAGTAGAATGCTCATTCATTCATTCATTCATTCATCTATTTGTTTATTTATCTATTTTGCTTTCTCCTGAGAAGCTCACATTTTATTAGGGAAGACAACATCCAAAAGACTATATATGTAAAAGATATATGCAAAGTAGATGGAAAGTAATTTCAGAGGGAAGGCACAAGCTGTGGGGGACCAAGAAAGGTCTCTGGTAGAAGGTGGTATTTGAGTTGCGCCTTGAAGACATGTAGCTTTAATAGCTCCCTGGCTGAGTGTGGTGGCTTTTAAAATTTTTTTTTTAATTTTATTTTTTTTAGAAATTTTTTTCCATGGTTCCATGATTCATGTTCTTACTCTATCCCCACTCCCCCCAGTAGCTGACACACATTTCCACTGATTTCTTCATGTGTCATCAATCAAGACCTATTTCCATATTATTGATAGTTGTACTAGGGTGGTTGTTTAGAGTTTACTTCCCAAATCATGTCCACATCAGCTCATGTGTTCAAGCAGTTGTTTTTCTTCTGTGTTTCCACTCCTGTAGTTCTTCCTCTGAATGTGGGTAGTGTTCTTTTCCATAAATCCCTCAGAATTGTCCTGGATCCTTGCATTGCTGCTAGTAGAGAAGTCCATTACATTCGATTTTACTACAGTGTATCAGTCTCTGTGTACAATGTTCTTCTGGCTCTGCTCCTTTCACTCTGCATCAATTCCTGGAGGTCATTCCAGTTCACATGGAATTCCTCCAGCTTATTATTCCTTTGAGCACAATAGTATTCCATCACCAACAGATACCACAATTTGTTCAGCCATTCCCCAATTGATGGGCATACCCTTGTTTTTCAGTTTTTTGCCACCACAAAGAGCACAGCTATAAATATTTTTGTACATGTCTTTTTCCCTACGATCTCTTTGGGGGTACAAACCCAGCAATGGTATGGCTGGATCAAAGAGCAGGCAATCTTTTTGTGCTCTTTGGGCATAGTTCCAAATTACCATCCAGAATGGTTGGATCAGTTCACAACTCCACCAGCAATGCATTAATGTCCCAATTTTGCTACATCCCCTCCAACATTCATTATTATCCCCTGCTGTCATTTTAGCCAATCTGCTAGTTGTGAGGTGATACCTCAGAGTTGTTTTGATTTGCATTTCTCTAATTATCAGAGATTTAGAACACTTTCTCATGTGCTTATTGATAGTTTTGATTAGAATGATCATTTAAAGTCAATATCCCTAATCATATACCCATTGAACCATGTGATCAGTCATGTTTTTCTTCTGTGGTTTTGCTCCCACAGTTCTTTCTCAAGATGTGGATAGTGTTCTTTCTCAAAAGTCCTTCAGAATTGTCCTGGATCATTGCATTGCTGCTAGTAGAGGAAGTCTATTACATTCCATTGTGCCACAGTGTATTAGTCTCTGTGTACAGTGTTTTCCTGGTTCTGCTCCTTTCACTCTCCAACAATTCCTGGAGGTCATTTCAGTTCACATGGAATTCCTCCAGTTCATTATTCCTTTTAGCACAATAGTATTCCATCACCAACAGATGCCACAATTTGTTCAGCCATTCCCCAATCAAAGGGCATCCCCTCATTTTCCAATTTTTTGCCACCACAAAGAGTGCAGCTATGAATATTTTTGTACAAGTCTTTTCCCCTATTATCTCTTTGGGAAACAAACTCAGCAGTGGTATGGCTGGATTCAAAGGGTAGGCAGTCTTTTAAGCCTTTTGGGCATAGTTCCAGATTGCCGTCCAGAATGGTTAGGTCAATGCACAACTCCACCAGCAATACATTAGTGAGAAGATGGATATTTCTTGATTGTACCTTTATTGTGCTCAAAGGAATAATAAACTGGAGGAGTTCCAGGTGAACTGGAAAGACCTCCAGGAATTGATGCAGAGCGAGAGGAGCAGAGCCAGAAGAACATTGTACACAGAGACTGATATACTGTGGTAAAATCGAATGTAATGGGCTTCTGTACCAGCAGCAATGCAATGACACAGGACAGCTCTGAGGGATTTATGGAAAAGAACGCTACCCATATTCAGAGGAAGGACTGCAGGAGAGGAAACATATAAGAAAAACAACTGCTTGAACGCAAGGGTTGGGGTGAACATGATTGGGAATGTAGACTGAAACTACTACACCAATGCAACTATCAACAATTTGGAAATAGGATCAATGACACATGATAAAACCAGTGGAAATGTGTGTTGGCCATGGGTGGGGGGAGTGTGGGAGGTGAAGGGGAAAGTAGGAGCATGAATCATGTAATCATGTTAAAAACGAATATTAATAAATATTTAAAAAAATAAAATAAGCATTCTACATAAAAAAAATAGTTAACAGAAGTTCTTAAAGCTATAAAATATCCCAAGGACTTTGGTCAGATCCTTGAAGAAATTTTAATGGCTTCATTTCTGTTTCTTTTGTATCTCTTCGATTGAATGTTCTAGTCATATGCAGATAAGACCAGAATTTTCACTAAGATTCAGCACAAATACTATTGAGTATAAATAGTACAGTAAGGAGAAATCAGAAAGGATATAATAGTACCTATTACATTAGAGCATACAAAATATAATCTTCAAAAAAATCCTTTTTTACCTTATCATGGCATGGAGTTGATCCTGAGTTCCTTAGGGCTATACCAGGAAAGCTTAAAATCTAGCAGATTTTGTCACAGAGCAAAAACTTTTTTTGAGCATGATTCTAGTAAAAGACTGAATTTACTCTTCGAGGAATAGTCTGGCATTATCTGTATAGGCTTAACACCAATAGCTGATCACTTAGTGATAAATTCTTGACGTTGACATGACATCCCATGAAACAAAAATGTCCCTTAGTCTGAACAGATCTCTTCTACTTCTGTAGTGACTGTGGCATAAAGTGTCATGCAGAAGTAGGTAAATGAAAAACAGGACAAGAAACAATGGAACTGGGGGGCAGCTGGGTGTCTCAGTGAATTGAGAGCAAGGCCTAGAGACGGGAGGTCCTAGGTTCAAATCTGGCCTCAGACACTGTCTAGCTGTGTGACCCTGGGCAAGTCACTTAATCCCCATTGCCTAGCTCTTACTGCTCTTCTACCTTAGAACCAATACATAGTATTAATTTTTTTTTTTTTTTTTTTTTTTTTTTTTTTTTTAAACCCTTACCTTCCGTCTTGGAGTCAATACTGTGTATGGGCTCCAAGGCAGAAGAGTGGTAAGGGTAGGCAATGGGGGTCAAGTGACTTGCCCAGGGTCACACAGCTGGGAAGTGTCTGAGACCAGATTTGAACCTAGGACCTCCCGTCTCTAGGCCTGGCTCTCAATCCACTGAGCTACCCAGCTGCCCCCCATAGTATTAATTTTAAGAAAGAAGGTCAGGGTTTATTTTAAAAAAGAGAGAGAGAGAAACAATGGAACTCCATAACCCAGTCTTTGCTAAACCAGAAAATATAAATCACTTAGGGAGAAATTCCTCTTTGATTAAAACAAATAAACAAAAACTCCTGAAAAACCTTAAAAGTAGTCTGGTAGAAATAAGATATAATCAAACCTTTTTATGCTATATTATATAATAAATTAAAAATTGATATGTGATTTTAAGATCATTTAAAATCGTAAAAACATTAAAAAGAAACAACTATGGAGAGGAGATGTATTCTTAACCAAACAAAGGATAGAGGCAATTGCAAAAGATAAAACAAAAATACCTTTGTATCATATTTCTTAGATAAGAGTTTGGTATAATTATAGTAAGACTAGCTAGCATTGACATAGAGTTTTAAGGTTTACAAAGAACTATATATATATATTATCTTTCTTTTTCCTCACCACAACCCTGAGAGGTAGATGCTATTATCATCTCTGTTTTACAGGTGAGAAAACTGAGACAGAAATTAAGTCAGTCAATAAGCATTTGTTAAGCACCTGTTCTATGCCAAATACTGTGCTAAGTGCTAGATGCAAAGAAAGGCAAAAAACAGTCCTAGATATATACATTCATCTTTCGCTCTCTCTCCATACATATAATATACATATACATATACATACACATACACACACATATATATGTATAGGTATGTATTTTTGTGTGCATGTATATATGTATGCATATAACCAAAAGCCATCCCTCTATAGATAAATGATTAAAGGATAGGAACAAGTAGTTCTCAAAAGAGGAATTGCAAACTTTGGAAAGTATTTCCAAATCACTAATGAGAAGAGAAATGCTAATCAAAATATCTCTTGGATTTTACCTCAGAGTCAGTCAGTGAGTACAATTTATTAGAGTGCCTTCCATATGCCAGGCACTGTCCTAAGCACTGAGCATATAAATCAAAGTAAAAGGTATCCTTTGCCCTCAAGGAACTAATGATCAAATTGGGGAGACAACATGCAAATAGTCACATACAAACAGGCTATATACAGAATAAATGGGAAATAATTAACTGAGGGAAGGCACCAGAATTATGAAGGACTGGGAAAGGCTTCTTGTAGAAGAAGGGGTTTTACATGGAACTTAATAGGAAGCCAGGGAAAGCCAGTAGCTGAAGATGAAAGAGGTTAGAGAGCATTTAGCATCTGAGAGACAGCTAATGAAAATGCCCAGAGGTAGGAGGATACTCTTCTTTAAGGAACAGGAGGAGGTCAGTGTTGTCACTCTATTGAAAAATATTTGGGAAAGGGCATAATGTATAAGAAATCAGAAAAGGGAAAGAGAAGGCTAGATTATAAAAGACTTTAAATGCTAAACATAGTATCCTTGCCCAGAAAATTGGCAAAGATGACAAAAAATAGGAATAATACAACGATATTTTTATTGTATAAGTTTTCTCTTGGTTCTGCATACTTCAGTCTCTGTTCTTTCATAAAAGCCTTCCCAGGATTCTTTGAAAGTCATTATTTTTAATGACATAGTAATATTCCTTTACATTTATATACCTTAAATTTTTTTAGCCATTTTCCAGTGTCTAGTTCTTTGCTACTAAAAAATGAATTGATATTATTTTGTGCATATTAATTTTTTGCATCTTTATTTGATTCCTTTGCAAAATAAACCAAGTGGTGGTATTGCTGGCTCAAAGGGAAACTGTGGAGTTGAACTGTTCAGTCAGAGGCCAAGATTTGCAGTCTTGGAGAATTTATTCAGAACAGGAGTGATGGCCCTAGCAATTACTGAGGAATCAAGGGATTGGAGGTCTTGGTAAGGATGAAAAATAGGTTTAGGAAGAATAAAACATAGGGAGAAATGGAATTATAGAAAATTATGTCCAGGTAAAAAAATTTCATAGTTCTTGATTATAGAAGTGGAACTTTTGTGGATGATGGCAATATCAGGGGTGTGACCATTGCTGTATATAGCGGAGGTAGAATGAAGTTCATAGTAGTTGGGTATGTGGATGAATTTGGAAACCAAGGCATTTAAGTGAACAGTAGTATATGAGTGTATATGCATATGTTGTAAAAGATAAGATAGATAACTTTGACTTCATTGAATTGAAAAGCTCTTGCACAACAAAATTATTGCAAATCCAGGACAAAATCATTGTGACTTGACTATGAAACAATGAAAAATAACCCCTTCTGGTTTCTGTTGTGATGGTGGCAGAAGGTGCAATACAGAAGTAAGTAAATGAAAAACAGATAAGACATTGACTTGTACATGTTGTGATACATATGTATATATTTATAAATGTACATATATATTCCTTTATGTATTTTGGCTTCCAAGTATGTGTATGTATATCCCCAAGCATAAGGGTAGGTTTTTGGGATGGAAGGCAAGATTCAGTTGCTTGAGAAAGGAGGAAGAATGATTTGGAAACAAATTGATTATTATTTATTACTTCTAGATATTACTATCCTATTCACTAGGATCTAGATTCACTAAGATTTTTTGATGGATTGAATTTGACCTGATTGCTCAAAGCAAACGAATGAAGAATATGTATTACTCAGATTTGACATGTAGTTGGATGAACAGCTTAGAGAACTTTTTCTTTTGTATATCTGAGAGACATTAAAAACAGACAGTATTAGGCTCATAATTAAATTTAAGGAGGAGTAGTGGGTCTTTCAGGAAATTTCATAGTTCTTTTAATGACCTCAAATTTCACTCCCAAATAGGAGGTTCTTATTATTTTTTAAAAAAACTCCTTTCTGTCTTAGAATCAATATTGTATATTGGTTTCAAGGCAGAAGAGTGATAAGAGCTAGGCACTGGGGGGTTGAGTGACTTGCCCAGATTCACACAGCTGGGAAGTGCCTGAAGCCAAATTTGAACTTGGGACCTCCCATCTCTAAGCCTGATTCTCAATCCAGTGAGCCACCTCACTGCTTCTGAGGCCATTATTTTAATACCAGTATTCTACTATTGTTATATGGCTGTGAGGCTCAGAACAGAATAGTCTTTGAAGAATTGAAAATCAATATCACACAGGTCAATGTATGAAAGGTGTATTGTAGGTGAGAGAAGGTTGCAACATATAGTAAATTGAGGAACTTCAAAGAACAAAAGTAAAAGATGACATCAGGCAAATATGTAATGAGAAAAGAATATGGACTATTCCTATAGTGAAGACACAGTGAGGGAAGACAGATTTAGTGCTTCAGTGGTATGGTTGCAGGGTTAGGAGAACTTGAAAAGGCCTCCAGCACATTAGGTGCATCCCCTCTGGTGAGCTTATATGAGGATATGGGCAAGATGAGAACCACAGGATAGGCAGGTGTGGATGAGTTGCAGTCTGGATTTTTGGAATAAATATCCAAATCAGTGAGATCTCAGATCTGTTGAATTAAGTTTTTAAATAATTTACCTAAATTTTAATAAATGAGAACAATTTAAAATTTAAAAAATTCAATTGACCATATTGAGTTAAAAACCTTTAAATGAATAATACTACCTTAGTAACATACAAGTTGATGTATAAAATGACATCAAGTTAAGAAATTAAGTAGTATTCCTATATGAGAATGAATACAATGAAGCAGGTAGCACCAAACACTAAAATTTGCAACACAGAAATCTTTAAGGGAATAAATTGATCTTCATTAATGCTGAGACAAATTTGACTCTTGCTATTTAAGAGTAGCTAGGTGGTACAGGGGATAGTTCCAGACATGGAGTCTTTCTGAGTTCAAATCTGGCCTCAGACACTCATAGTTATATGACTCTAGGTAAGTAATTTATCCCCATTTGCCTCCGTTTTCTCATCTGTAAAATTAGCTAGAGAAGGAAATGGCAAATCACTCTAGTATCTCTGCCAAGAATACCCCAAATGGGGTCATGAAGAGTTGGACAAAACTGAAAATGATTGAACATCATTTATATATTACATTGAGCAAAATTTTGCAGAATAAAGTCTCTAGTAATGAAACCTGAGAGTATATTCCCTCCAAAGTTAGACTCTTGGAGGTCTTCGTTAACAATGAATATAAGAAAATTTAATTTGTTATTTTAAGGTTCTAATTATGTCTTACAAATTGTGACGACCTAGTGAAACTTTTCCTTTTCTTTACTCCACTTATTTAAAAAATATTCAAATTTTTTTCCATTTGATTGGAGATATTCTGACTGGGCCTGATTTAGGCCAATCTTTTGGTAATTTACATTATATTTTGGAACAAAATGAAATAAATACTTGCATATGATTCAGCATTTAACAAAAAAAAAAAGAGCTTTACTTAGCTGTAGCAAAAGGATATTCAGCAAGGATAAGCATTGAGGAGATACTTTGAATTGATTCATCTGAGAGCTCTTTGGGCTCTTTGTAGCTGCTTTGTACTTTGGTGATCAGGAAATAATGAAGCCTTTAGTCCTCTGAACTAATTAAGACTCAAAGGTGGATTCAGTGCCTTTAAAGGAAAAATTAGCCTAACTTGCATAGGCATTTGCACCTATCATAGCAAATATCTGTGACTGAGATTGGTTTCCTACCTTTTATTTTCTTCACGTAGTTGGTGAGTACAGGTAGTCAAAGGATATGACAGTAAAAAATATTCTATTTTGATGATATGAACTGGGCCAGCAGCTGTACTACACATGACTGTGCTCTGCCTAAAATATTTGACATACTGAAAGGGAATGTGAGTGCAGGCTGGACAGATGGCAATACAAAGAAAGTGAGTCTAAAAATATTACATCTCTAGAGAGAATTTGAACAAAATTATTTAGTTTGAATAGGAGCAATATATTGTGTGAGTTTAAGTGATGATGAGTAGCATTTGCCTCTACAGGTAATAATAAGCATATAGATCTCATAATGGTAAAGCAAATAGGATTGACATGACAAAGGATACTGTCTTAGATTCATACAGTTACCACTTGTGTGCTTACCAGAAGTTATATCTTGGTTTGTTACGGTACCCTATTACAACTGAATGCCAAAAATGAATTAAGCTTTTTAGAGGAGATCTTTCTTTGAATAACTAAGTCATTAACTTCAATGACATTGATTTGGATTCAGACTAGATATAGTTTTTGAACTGTTTTTCTTTATGGAATTAATTTTGGGACAGATAGTTATTTAGAAAAAAATTTTTTTTGCAAGGTAAACTCATTGATTTTACTGAACAAGATGTGTCCAAAGTGGTTGTTTGATTTGCCACTCACTGCTTTTCAGTGTAAATTGCAGGTGTTGGTAAATCACAGAATTGTGAATCACAGAATAGTTCTACTTGGAAAAGAACTTGGAAATGATTCAATTTAACTTAAAAATTTTAGATGACAATATACGATGATTATATAAGAATGAATTAATAAATATAAATATAATAGAAGGTATTTAAAAGAAAATGTACATTAATTTTTTCAATAGTTGATATTCACTTAATACTTATACAGTTCATTTTATCCTTTATTTCTTTCTAGGTTTCACCAAATGTATTCCCAGAAAGTCTTGTCATGGATAATTTTTCTTGTATTATACCCAGTAATGAGATGGATCTACACTTGGATATTACATTTACCTCTGTTTACATTGGCAGCATAAAAGGCATTTCTAGTGGTTTTGTTACTGTAAGTATTTTTAGCTTGAGATACTTTTGTATTTTTTGTGAATTTTTTTGAGTAAAATACCAATAGAAGGATTTAGAGATTCATTTTTATCATATGTTTTGGATTTTTAAAGTAATTATTTCTGCATTAAATTCTCTATCTTCAGTCTTGTCATTGTCAATTCTCATAGTTTCCAATTACTCAAACTGTAATAATTACATATTTTTACACAGAAATTTAAGGTTTACAAAGTGCTTTAGATTTCAGAGTAAGAAACAAAGACTCAGAAAAATTGGGTGATTTGCCTAAATTCAGAGAGCTAATAACTGGCAATTACAGCCCTGATTCTCTAACTCATACCAAACTGCCTTCTTGGGATCATCTCTAAACATTGCATTAAAATTACTTTTTTTAAAAAAACTCTTACCTTCTGTCTTAAAATCAGTACTAAATATCAGTTCTAAGGCAGAAGAGTGGTAAGGGTTAGGCAATTGGAGTTAAGTGATTTGCTCAGGGTCATAATGTAGGAATAAGTTAGGGATAGTCTCATTTCTAGGGCTAGTTGAAGGAAGGGAATTTTGAGAGAAGCCTTGGGAAAGGATTCTGGGTAGAAAGGAATTGTGGGTCTACAACTGGAAATAACTGAACTTCACTTTCTTCTTGGATTTTGACTAAGCTGAAGGGATTTTTTTTCGTTGCCTACAATTCTCATCAGGCTGAAGGAGGAGTTTTGCTCTACGAGATTCTTCCTGGAAAGTCAGGATTTTATTGTCACATCCTTACCCATTGGGAGTTGGCGAATTCCAATAATTATTGGACCTAAGTATAACAGCTTTGCAAGGAAGCAGGACATGGTCTAAATCCTGATCCAAAAGAATAAGCAATATCCTTCTGGGTCAAACCAGAAGTTTCAGGATAGCAAAATCTAAGACATCAAACAAGCGACAGGAATTTGAATCCACAAGCCAAAGCCTGAAAAGATAGTATGGAGTAGGGGAACACACAGTACAAAGGGGAGCAGTAGGTATGGGAGATGGTTATCTAATGACAACTTCTTTGATTCAGATCAAGCATTCTTAACTTGGTTTCAGAGTTTGTCAACTTGGGAATAAAAAAATTACATTTTATTTTTTCCCATTCATGTTTTATTTCTTTTGTAATTCACTGAATTTTATTTAGAACATTATTCTGAGAAGGGCAACGAGGTGGCACAATGGATAGAATATTGGTCCTAGAGTCAGGAAGACATCATCCTGAGTTCACACCTGGCCTCAGACACTTTACCCTGTTTGTCTCAGTTTCATCATCTATAAAATGAGCTAGAGGAGGAAATGGCAAACAAACCACTCTAGTATCTTTGCCGAGAAAACCTCAAATGGGGCTATGAAGAGTTAAATATGACTGAAACAACTCAACAAGAATAATTCTGAGAAGGGGTCCATAGGCTTCACCAAACTACCAGAGGGGTCTGTAACACAAAAAAGATTAAGATTACAAAAGAAACCAATTATGTTGAAAAACAGTTCTTAAAATACTAAAACAAAGAAGTAAGTTTTTTGCACCCCAGGTTAAGAACTTCTGCTTAGGAACTCAAGCGAAGCTTTAAGCACTTTGGATGGGCAAAATCTTTAGTAGTGGTTCATGTATGTAGATTATTCATAAATTATATATCTATAAATTTATGGACTGCTATTATTAACTTTATGCAAAGACCCAAGAAGTTGTAAAAAGAAGTAGATAACAGAGAAAATTATTGGAGAAAAGTGTAGAGGTATAATTTTATCTCCTTAATTCAGCCTGCTATTTGAATGGCTACTACATGTAGAGGTATAATTTTATCTCCTTAATTCAGCCTGCTATTTGAATGGCTACTACATGTACTGTGCTAGAGTAAAGGGAGGAAGGGAAAGGATGAGAAGTGATATGAATAAACACAAGTATGAATAGAGATATAAATACAATCTTTCAAGGGGGTGATTATCTAGTAGAGTGGGATGAATGTGGTTCTTATGGCATGTAGTTTAAATGTAATGTAAAACAGTAAATATATAAGGTTAGTGCCATATAATGAACAACTCCTAGACTTCAAGAAATATTATGGGGAAGTCAAGATGGTAGAATAGCAAGAAACAAGCAGGAAACACCCAGGAACTCCTCCAGACAGTTCTAGAAAATGTACCAGATCAAATCCTTACAGGGAAGTCCAAGAAAAAGTCACTGAGTCATTTCCATAGCTTTGGGTGGCAGAGGGAGACAGAGAGTTCTGTGGACATTGGGAGTGGGGTCTAGTTAGGAGTGACCATGGGCAGAAAACTCCAGCTGCTAGTGAGAGAGAATATATACCAAGGTGAGAGGATGTTCCGGGCTCACCTGGACCCTGCAGGATGTGGGAACAGTTGTAGACTGGCAGCTTTGTTATCCAATTCCTATAACTAGGGACCAGATTGTGAAAAGTGTGGAAGGGGACCTGCACTGGTTTGGCATTTCCAGTGTAGGTAGGGGCCTGAGAGGAGGAAGTTCAGAAGCAAGCAGGAGAAATATTACATTTTATTCATAAGCCACATTCATAAGCCACATTTCTGTAGTCATTTCCTGTTTTGTTAGCCCATGCTATCTAGAAAGAGAACACTACCCATTTGGTAGACTTTGTAAGAATTCTGACAGATTTTTGATAATCCACTGAGAATGGAAAATATCAATTCATTGTATTGGATAAGTGCAAACAAAAGTTTGGTACAAGAGCAGTGATGGTGAATCTTTTAGAGATCAAGTGCCCAAACTGCAATCCTCATGCTGCATGTGAGTGCCCACCCCCACCCCCATCCTTGTCTTATCCCAGACAGGGGAGGAGGGAGGAAGTGTTCCCATTGGGCTGCTGGACAGAGGGGCCCATGATGGAAGAAATGTCCTCAGGCATGGTGGAAGTGGGGAGAGGAGCAGCCCCCTCCGGCATGCATGGCATAGGTTTGCCAGCATGGCACTAGAGTATTCTGGTGACTTTTGGTTACTGCTCTGACTTCTCTTTCAATAGTTATATGACCAAATGACTCGAATGAATGGGTCCACAGTGAAAAGGTTTATACAAAGTTAGTTGACCATTTTCTGACATTCTTTTATTAATTAAGAAGGAACTCAACCCTCATCATTTTTTTTTTTTAAACCCTTGCCTTCCTTCTTAGAACCAATACTATGTAGCCCAGTACTTCACTGGAAATTTTCTGCTATTTTTATTGAAACCTTTTATTAGTTTGATTAGTCAAAGGACATTTATTTGGGGGGCCAGTATTATGAATTTGAGCCTTAAGTGGGAGTCACTTTGCTTTATACTATTCTGAATTCATTATGAATCTTAGCCAGCCATTTTCACAAATTTGATCTTGAGATAATGTTAATGGATGTTTTGGAAGTAGAAGGGAAAGGTAGGGTAGAAAGGGAAAAGAAGGTGGGGAAACCTGAGGAAGGGTAACCGGGATAGCCTCCAAGCCCAGGAGGGGAAATTGACCCGAGCTCTCTCTTCAGAGCTTAATAAAGATCAGGTAGCACTTATTGTTAGAATAACTAGGTTTATTTAGATTAGAAAAGGGGAGGTCTAGGGAAGCTAGGAGGTAGATCTCTGAAAAAAGGTGCCGAGAGAGAGCTCAGGGCCAAGAGAGTCTCCAGGGTCCAGAGAGAGAAAAGGCACCAAAATTCTATTTTATACTTTCTCCAATAAAGGAAGTGGGAGGTGTCAGGGGAAGTTGTAGCAGGGAGTCCTGGGAGAGTAATCTCCCAGGGCTTAGAATATTTTTAAACAACACAATGTGCATAAATTTATCATCTGTAATTGCACAAAATTCATAGCAAAATTTCTATAATTTTGAGAATAATGGAAATAAAATGTTGGTGGAGAACTTTTAGGAAAGAAATGGTTATGACATAGAAAAGTGGATTAAAAATAGCAAGTATCTCAAAAGGACAAGTAAGGGCAAAGTGTGGGGGGAGGATAAAGCAATGCTTTTTAATTTTTAATTTGGGTGTTAGATATGATAGTATGATAGATGTAAATTAGGTGGATATTATGTTCTTTCTAGTCTGATAAAAGCATTTTTAAAAAAAAATTTTTTTTTATTTTAAGCCCTTTTGTGTATTGACTTATAGGTGGAAGAGTGGTAAGGGTAGGCAATGGGGGTCAAGTGACTTGCCCAGGGTCACACAGCTGGGACGTATCTGAGGCCGGATTTGAACCTAGGACCTCCCGTCTCTAGGCCTGGCCCTCAATCGACACTGAGCTACCCAGCTGCCCCCTGATAAAAGCATTTTGACGTATTCATTTCTGTATCAGTGAAGGACAGTTTTATACATGAAGGAAGGCATTATTGTAATTTAATGATCATTATTAGTTTCAAAACTGAGCGTATGAGAAATATGTTCATGATGTGAAAATTTCAAATTAGAACATTTACTTGGTTGACTGATAAAGGAACACTAATTTTTATAGTATAGACTATAGGATATGAGCTTATACTTTGAAAAAGTTTGAAAACTATTTTAGTAATAACTTGGCAAAACTAACTTGTACTTTTTAATTTTCCTTTAAGTTCACGACAAAGTACATAAAAATTCCATTTCAAGGTAAGTGATTACTACTTCATGACCTGCTATTTTCATTGTAATTCTGTGTATAAAATAAATTGTTTCTGCCAGTTTGAAAATATTTTAAATTACTTTATTCTCTTCCAAGTACCTTTTTGTTCCTAATTACTTTTCATTATGGCACTTTATATAACTAAAAGAATTTAGTAATAGTTAAGAGTCAGTTTAGTAGTTTTCAGCATTTTGAACATTATTGATTTTGAAAATGTCTTTAAATTACTAAAAGTATTCTTAAAATAATGCAGTATTGGAATAGTTTGGGAATATGCAAAAATAAGTATATCAAAGGACAAATTATATAGGGAGAAGCTTGGGGAATGATGAACATTATAAAATAGTATTTTAAGGCATGTAGGAATTGTGGAGATTGATGATAGTGGACTAAATGAGGTATAATTTTATATTATTTCTAGTTGTATAAAAAGATCTTGGTTCTTCAGGGTTTTAGCAGTAGAACACAAGTCTTTGCAAGTTCTATCAATCTTGAAAGGTTTTGAGCCTGAACCCAGTGATTCACTATATGTCTGTGCTCCTAGATGGGAAAGCTAAGTTTGGCAGGGAGCTGTTGTTTTAATTACTCTAACTCTTGAAGACCAACACTAAATTGGCTGGCATCTTTGTTGTTAGAGAGTATGCAGACTGGAGATCCTTGGGATATTTAAGTAAGGAAAAATTGGAGATCCTTGGGATATTTAAGTAAGGAAAAATGGCCTGGGGAATTGATCTCTACCTTATGCTCAAGCAATCCTAGAGCATTTCCTTTTTCTTTCTTTTTTCTTTTATTTTTCTTTCAAAAAACTACTGACATTACAAAAAAAAGTTAAAGGATAGAGGCGATACTTTCGCCTGAGGTTGAAGGAAATGAGGAGGCAAATGAGGTGAGGATTATTTTAAACAGGGGCTATAGAAGAGTATGGAAAGCTATAAGTATAAACTTATTTCCACAGAAGTCCACTCTGCAGAAATTTGGAAATTTTCAATCAGGGTAATGATGTTGGTGATTGTAAAGTCAGCCCATACAATATTGTATGATACTAAGTAAACATATTAAGAATTGTTATTAGAGCTACTGTGAGATATTGCAACTTTAGTAGTCTAGAAGATAAAAATTGATCAACAAATATTAGAAAGTTTCAGTATATTATTGGTACTTTGTGATGCATTAAGTTTTTTAGTAAAGTATTTTTCATATTTTATTTTTTAGAATTTGCTATATTCTTAGATAATTTCTGCTTTTAATTAAAGATGAAGTTCTTTTATAGCCAGGTTTTTATCTTTAATTTCGTAATAAAATTCAGAAGTTTAAAGGGAAATATGGTTCAATTTATCAGAATTCTCTTTAGCTAACTTCAAAAATGCATTTCTTTTATCAAAAAAGTCATACTTGGAAGAGATTAGTGTAGGGTGAAACTAAGAAATATAACGATGTTATTATTTAGAAGTGCTGAAAGGAAAAATGCCATTTAAGCAGAATAAACTATATATCAGTATAAATTTGATAGCCAAGTTATATCCTGGTGTAGATATGAGATATTTTTAAGGAACAATTTAAAGAATTAATTATGTGGCAGTGTAAAGACATAGTTAGACCAACAAATAAAGATATTTATTTCATTAATTCATCTTTTCATTCCTTTAATGGAACTTAGCACAGTGATTTGAATATAGAGGCTACTTAATGTTTGTGAATCAGTATAGGAATGAAATAAATATTTTGAGTGTTTATCCAACAGCAGTCAGTGATTTTTCATTTTGGAACTGCTATAAGAACTAGTAGGATAAATGTGTGACAGGGAGAGCTCTATAGAATGGACCCTTTGTGACTTCTTAGCCCATGGAAATGGTGACTCACACTTGGAAGAGAAGGAATGAAGTGTTTGGAAAAGGCAGGTTCTTGTTGGAGGTGGAGGGGAGGTGGGGAGTTGAAATCTGAGAGCATATTTTTCCTTAATTTAGTTCAGTTGCTGGAAAAGGGAGAGGCTTCAACAGTATTTTATCAGAATTGAGAAGAAGAGTCAAGTCTAATCAAGAAATATTAAGTGCTTGGCATTGTGCTGAGTGCTTTGGGACACAAATTAAAGGGGGAAACACATCTAAGCAAAGAGCTGTCATTTTGGGGCCCTATAGAGAAGGTAGGAAGTGCTGCCACTGGAGATGAATAGTTTAATCAGGAATTAGAATAGGTGGCAAGGAAATGTTAAGGAAATTATGAGGATCTATGGAAGCTGTCCTGAAATAGGCAAAGCACATACTTCAGGCATATAGCTCTTTGTTTCCATGATTCTGATCCCTTAATTAAGTTTCCTGATTGAGTTTAAGTTATCTTTCAATTCTTATTTCCAAGTTTCTTTGACTATTGTTTAGGCAGAAAGGAGACCAGTTGAATATTAAAAAGTATTTCAAGAAGAGACACTGATACTGATAAGAGACACTGTCTTTACCTGGGAGATTTAGAAAGGAAATTTGTCCTGATATTTATTGCTTTTTATTGCTCCTCATAATTTGTTATATATAGTGCATGTAGTTGAAAGCAAATGTTTCTGGGGGAGAAGTAAGGCTTTTGTAGAAAGATGTCACCCTTTTAATATATATCAGTAATTCACCAACTATGATTTGAATTTTGCCTGGCTTCTCAATCACGAATACTGTTTCAGAATTTTTAATGATGGCACTCAACTCTTTTAAACTTTTCGAATCATAGCTCACAGTAAGAGATTTAAATGGGCTAGGTTTTTAACTCAAGGAAACTTTTCTCCAATTTTCCTTTTTAATAAATTATAAGCTCTAAGAAACCAGACCCTCTAATGTTTAAGTACATGTTAATTGCTGTATTTCTTTTTGGTTTTGATATGACATTCCTTCTTGTAATTAGGTCCACATCCTTGAGGTAAAGCTTAGGAGTTCAATTAAATTAATATTTATTAAACGCCTACTATATACAAAGTGCTGGGGACAGAGAGACAAAAACTTTAAAATAGTTCCATTTCTTAAGTGTCTTACATTCTAGAGGATATAATGTGTTCACTTTAAACTAAATATAAGGGAATTGGAGGAGGAAAAGAACACTAACAGTACTTTTGTTAAGTCTTTTAGGAAGATAAGTTCAGATAGGCAAGGATGAAGGGGAGAGGGAAGTACATTCCATTAAAGGAGTGGGAGAGTGACTTCTGCAGATCAATTCATGAAGGTGGGATGTGGAATTCTGAATGCAGGGGATAGCTATATAATAATTTCATTTTATCTTTAACATAAAATTCACGAAGGATAGTAATTTAGGACAGGGCTGAAAAGATCATTGAAAGCCAGATTGGGAAGTACCTTAAATTCTAGTCTGAGGAGTAAATACCTCCTAGGGAGTCTCTTGAAGTAGACATATAACATCTTAAATTAATTTCTTAAATTATGATGTAAAGTTTAAAACTTTTTTTTTGGTTTGTTTTCTTTAGTGTCTCTCAATAAGATTTCATTGTTAGTGGATACCATTCATTTAAAAAAGTTTGGCCTTTGGACACATAAAGATGATGATCATTGCAAAAGGAGAAATTCCATCATTTTCCTCTGGACCTCTTCAGATTACCTAGAAATGATTGAAAACCAACTTGGGAAATCTGTTTTAAGGCAACTATGTAAGTTTAAAATGGATTTTAAAATTCTGCAGTTCCAGAGAAGATTTATAAAGAGATTGGTCTCCTTTTCTAATTTCTTTTTTAAGCATTCACATAATTATTTGGTTTAGTGCTATATGTAACTTTTCTGTATTTAACATATTATTCCTCCTCATATTTATGATTTAAACTGAAATGTGAGGTAAGTGGGTGGATTTTCTGAGTATCTACATCTGGAATTCTGTTGATTAACAGCCATTTTAAGCAACTTTAGATCATACTTCCATTTTCTTTTTTTTTCTTTTTTTCTTTAGAATATTTTTCCATGATTACATGATTCATGGTCCCCCCTTCTCTTTCCTCCTCCTCCCGAAGCTGACAAGCAGTTCCACTGGGCTATATACATGTATCACTGTTCAAAACCTATTTCCATGTTATTCATATTCACAATAGAGTGATCCTTTAACATCAAAACCACCCTAATCATATCCATATTAAACTATGTGTTTGATCATATATTTTTCTAATGCATTTCTGTTTCCACAGTTCTTTCTTTGGCTGTGGATGGCATTCTTCTCCCAAGTTCCTCTGGATTGTCCTGAGTCATTGCATTGCTGCTAATAGAAAAGTCCATTACGTTTATGCCATAATGTATCAGTCTCTGTATACAATGTTCTCCTGGTTCTGCTCCTTTCACTCTGCATTAATGTGTTCTCCTGGTTCTGCTCCTTTCACTCTATCAATTCCTGGAGGTCATTCCAGTTCACATGGAATTCCTCCAGTTCATCATTCCTTTCAGCACAATAATATTCCATTGCCATAAGATGCCACAATTTGTTCAGCCATTCCCCAATCAATGGACACCCTCTCATTTTCCAATTTTTTGCTACCACAAAGAACAGGGCTATAAATATTTTTTGTACAAGTCTTTTCCCTTATTATCTCTTTGGGGTATAAACCCAGCAGTGGTATGGCTGGATCAAAGGGCAGGCATTCTTTTAAAGCCCTTTGCACATAGTTCCAAATTAACCTCCAGAATAGTTGGACCAATTCACAACTTCACCAGCAGTGTATTAATGTCCCAATTTTGCCACATCCCCTTGCTGCCATATTGGCCAGTCTGCTAGGTGTGAGGTGGTACCTCAGAGTTGTTTCAAATTTGCATTTCTCTAATCAGGAGGGATTTAGAACACTTTTTTTTTTAAACCCTTAATTTCGGTGTATTGTCTCATAGGTGGAAGAGTAGTAAGGGTGGGGGGTCAAGTGACTTGCCCAGGGTCACACAGCTGGGAAGTGGCTGAGGCCGGGTTTGAACCTAGGACCTCCTGTCTCTAGGCCTGACTCTCACTCCACTCAGCTACCCAGCTGCCCCTTAGAACACTTTTTCATGTGATTGATAGTTTTGATTTCATTGTGTTAAAACTGCCTATTCATGTGCCTTGACCATTTGTCCATTGGGGAATGGCTTGATTTTTTTTGTGAATTTGACTTAGTTCCTTATATATTTGGGAAATCAAACCTTTTTCAGAGAGTTCTTTTATAAAAATGTTTTTCTAGTTTGTTGCTTTTATAAGAACAATATTAGAAATTAAGTCTTGTTATATTAGTTTAGACATAAGAAGTAGAGAAACTGGCTTGAGAAAGAATTGGAGTTTCAAACAGCTGAGAGAGAGTGTCAGTTTCAAATGTTTAACAGTTTTTTTTTAAACCCTTACCTTCCATCTTAGAATCAATACTGTGTATTGGCTCCAAGGCAGAAGAGTGGTAAGGGTAGGCAATGGGGGTCAAGTGACTTGCCCAGGGTCACACAGGTAGGAAGTATCTGAGGCCAGACTTGAACCTAGTACCTCCCGTCTCTAGGCCTGGCTCTCAATCACTGAGCTACCCAGCTGCCCCCTTAACTGTTTTTCTGTGGCAGTTACACACACACATACTCACTCTCTCTCTTTCTCTCTCTCTCTCTCTCTCTCTCTCTCTGAGAGAGAGCGTGTCTAACTCCTCCCCTCAGAGAATGCTTCACCTAGAGACTGTCACAGAAAAACCGTTAAACTGTCAACATTTGAAACTGACCCTCTGTCTCAGATATTTTTAAACTCCAATTCTTTCTCAAGCCAGCTTCTCTACTTCTTATCTTTAAACCAATATAACAAGACTTAATTTCTAATATCCTTATAATTTCCTTCTAACTTTGGTTGCACTGGTTTTGTTTGTAGAAAACCTTTTTAATGTGATATAACCAGTCATTCATTTTACTTTTTGCAATATTCTTCATCT
Source organism: Gracilinanus agilis (assembly GCF_016433145.1). Lineage (NCBI taxonomy): Eukaryota > Metazoa > Chordata > Mammalia > Didelphimorphia > Didelphidae > Gracilinanus > Gracilinanus agilis. The sequence continues at coordinate 370,003,189 of NC_058132.1, forward strand.
CTTGCTTGTTCTTAAATTCCTTCCTTTCTCACAAATCTGACAGCTATACTATTCTATGTTTATCTATTTTATTTATGATTTCACTCTTTATATTTAAGTCAGTTACTCATTTTGAATTTATCTTAGTATAGGGTGTGATATGTTGATCTAAACTTAATTTTTCCCATACTATTTTCCAATTTTCCCAGCACTTTTTGTCAAATAGTGAGTTCTTGTCCCAAAAGCTGGAGTCTTTGGGTTTATTGATCACTAGCTTGCTAAGGTCATTTATCCCTAGTCTCTTCCACTGATCCACCCTTCTGTTTTTTCACCAGTATCACACAGTTTTGATGACTGCTGCTTTATAGTACAGTAAAGATCTGGTACTGCTAGGCCACCTTCCTTCACATTTTTTTTTCATTATTTCCCTTGATATTCTTGATCTTTTGTTTTTCCAGATGAACTTTGTTATATTTTTTCCAAAATTCTATATAAAAAAGTTTTTTGGTAGTTTGATAGGTATGGCACCTGAATAAGTAGATTAATTTGGGGTAGGATTGTCATTTTAATTTTATTAGCTCATCCTACCCAGGAGCAATTAATGTTTTTCCAATTGTTTAGATCTGTTTTTAATTGTATAAAAAGGGTTTTGTAGTTGTGTTCATATAATTCCTGTGTTTGTCTTGGCAGATAGATTCTTAAATATTTTATATTGTCTAGAGTGATTTTAAATGGAGTTTCTCTTTCTAATTCCTGCTGCTGAGTTTTGTTTGAAATATATAGAAATGCTGATGATTTATGTGGGTTTATCTTGTACCCTGCAACTTTGCTAAAGTTGTTAATTATTTCCACTAGTCTCTTAGTTGATTTTCTGGAAATCCTTAGGTATAATATCATCATCTGCAAAGAGCTATAGTTTAGTTTCCTCATTGTCTATTTTAATCTCTTCAATTTTTTTCTTCTCTAATTGCTATTGTTAGCATTTCTAGAACAATATTAAATAATAGTGGTGATAATGGGCATCCTTGCTTCACTCTTGATCTTATTGGGAAAGCTTCTAACTTGTTTATTATTTTGAGGAATGGCCCTTCTATTCCTATACTTTCTAGTGTTTTCACTAGAATGAGTGTTGTATTTTGTCAAAGGCTTTTTCTGCATCTATTGAGATACATGCTTCCATTTTCTAATAAATAGTGACGAAGTTATTCAAAGTTAAATTCCACTTTTCTATTCTTTCAAAGGTTTGGTTCCAGAAAGGTAACACTAACAAATATTAATGCAAGATTTTGTCTATAGCTCTGAATATAAGAGAGAGTCTTGATTTGAAGTGACTTTCTTTATTTTGACATTTGGGCTTTAAGAACCTTTAAAATTTCAGCAAAAGAAAGACCAGGCACCTATTTCAGGTAGTATCTTTTTTTTTTTTTTTAAGTTTTCTCCCCTTTTCTTTCAGTTATACATTTTGTGATTCAGATTCTTTCCCGCCTTCCCTCTTCCCCTCTCTAAGGTGGTAAATAGTGTGATATAGGTTATACTAGTGTATTTGTGCAATACATATTTTCATATTCTTCATGCTATGACAAAAGATATATACCACACATACAATTTAAAAAAATCATGAAAGATTAAAGTAAAAGATGGTGTGCTTTGATCTGCAGGCTCCATAATTACTTTTTGAGTTTTGGATAACATTTTTATTGTGAGTTAAAGCTGATGAAATTCTTTCTTCATTGCTCTATGAAGTAGATAATATTATTTAACCTATTTTAAAGATTTAGAAACTGAAGCTTAAAGTGATTTTTCTGTAGTCTTGGAGTAAGCAAGTGTTGAGATTTTCATTTGAACCCAGGTTTTCTGATTCAATTCAGTCACGTTAGTTTCCTTTTTTGTAAAATAAAGTGATTGGTTTAAATCATCTAAAGATCTATTCCAGCTATAAATCTATGATACTTTGAAAGTAGAGTTTACCAGGAGAAGTGTAAAGAAGTTTGAGAAATGATTTCTTACCAATTTTGTCTTCCCTTTACTGATATTAATGGCCAGTGCTCAGCTGATTCTTTAATTTGACTCATATTTGCTTTGTCAGCTACAAAGCACATTCTACTTCGAACAGCCCCTTCTGGCCATTTTTGCAGTTTCATATCTGAAACACTCACATGCTTTGGATAGATTTTAAATAGAAACTTTTTTTCTTTTCTTCCCAAAATGTGTAAAAATATAGGGTCAGATAAATAGGTTTATGAAGACAAAAATACATTTTTTTTGTTTTTACCTAGAGTTTCGTTTGTAGCACTTAGGCCTGGTTAAATTTGGTTAAAATGAACTAGGAAACATTTCCTTCAATTTTGAATTATTAGTAGTAGGCATAGTTTTATTCTTTATGGGACCAATATCTTTTAATCAGTTAATCCTACCTCTTGCCCCTAGCACCTACAGATTCATTCAAAGGATTCAGAATTGAAAAAGCAAATGAGAAAGATAAAGTTTAGGGAGAATTCCTGTCAAAAGAAGGATTGCTGTTAATATACTTTGTCAAAAGAGAAGAGGTCATTGGCTTGAATGCTTTCTTAATTGATAGTGGGAAAGAAAGAGAAATTTGGCTAGTGATTTCTTAAATTGTGCAGTTACAATACTAAGATGACCAAGTGATATGAGTTCTAGTAATAGTTAAATAATGATTTCTTGTAGCTTCATCCGAACTTGAAGTCACATTTAACATTTTTATTAGTATTCTAATATTTGTTGCATTTCAGTGAGAGACAAATGAAAACAAGTATTAAAATGGGTTCTTCTTTATTTTCTAGCTAAATCTGATGAATTCATATTCCTTGAGTTGAGCAAACCAGCTTCAGAAGAGGAGGAGGATAAACTGAATGAAGTGATGGCAGAAGTGAGCAGGAAAACGAGATCATTAGACCTTTGCCATCCACTACCTTGGAACCAGGCTCTCCCTTTGCTTCAGGGCTTATCTTCAAAAGAAAGTTCTTTTATTGATTACTATTGTTCTTCATCAAAATACTGCCATCTCCCTGTGGCTGCTGTTGAAATGAAGGCAGAATCTCCATCACAGGTCAGAGCATATCTAAGATAATTTTATGAATGAAGAGAACTTCATAAGAGAAACTAGACTACTTTAAAAAATACTCCTGGAAGATAAACATTTTTCTGCTTCTCCTGGCAAATATCAATTATGTGTCATGTTAATTATTTATACATTTTACCTTCAAAGAAGAAAATACTTAACATTGTAGGCAACTGCAGCTGTAGGCTGATTCTTTTGGCCTGGAGAAAACCTCTAGGAGACTACTGGAATAGTATGAAAAACAAGTCTTCAGTTTATAATCTGAAATATCAAAGACTCTAAATCTGAAACTTTTGGGGACTTTCTGGACCATTATGTTGCTTAGGACCACTTTTTTTTTTTAAAATTCTAGCATAGCATGAACCTAAGCAACTAAATGGTAGCCTAAAATTGAAGTACAAGAATCAGAAAACAAAGAGATTTGGCAGCTGATAAACTATGACTTCATGTTCATTCAGATGCAATTCCTTTTTGTGCTTATACTTTTCATTCTCTAAGTTCCTTGGCCATGTGACTATTTCTTCCTCTTATCATTTTTTCAAGGCTGCTTTGGATCTTCACAGAAAGTATTTTAGCCTCATTTTAATGAACTTGAGAGAAGTTTGTATTTTTCTTTCTAAAACTTAATTTTTATTATTATTTTCAATTAATAAGTATCTTATTTTTTCTCCCTTGCACTCTTTCCTCCCCATCAAATGAAAGAAAAAAGAAAGAAAGAAATTAAGGAAGGAAGAAATGAAAATAAACCTAATAATCTCTGGAGAGTGAGATTTCACAACTTTTACTAGAACTTAGTTTAGATTTTACTAGTGCTATTGTAGAAAATTCTTCCTTATTTCAAATCAAAATCCTTTATACAAAACCCCCTACTGTTTAAATTTGAATCTTTAAAACAGGTAGATTAAGGGAAATAAATTTCTATTTTAAAATGTGTTTGGTGGAGCCAAGATGGCGGCTTAGTAGCAGCAAAAGCTAAAACTGTTTGTTTGCTTTGCAATATATTTTACTACAAAATTTAAATTGTAAGCTCTATTGGTGCATTCAGAATAGTATTTGATCCTATTCTACAAATGAAGATGCTACTCACCTACCATATGCTTTGCATTTTTTAAAATCCTTTACCTTCTGTCTTTAAATTATTTCTGAGTGGTAAGGGTTAGGCAATTGGGGCTAAGTGACTTGCTCAGTGCCACATAGCTAGGAAGTATCTGAGTTCAAATTTGAACCCAGGACCTCCTGACTCCATGCCTGGCTCTTTATACACTCTGCTACCTTGCTGCCCCCATATGTTGTTTATTCCTTAGAGTCAGTGAGTCTGAGCTAATTAATTTACATTCTGCTTTATCTTTGTGGCATTAGTTTTTCAGGTATGAGGCTCAGTCTGTGACACTGGACAGAGTGGAGTCAAATGACCCAAGATTTAAAATCAGATCTTGCCCCGATAAGCTGTGTGTTTTCTAGCTGAGCTAACCAGCCAGAGTGATTTATTTTCTTTTATATAAAAACAAAATAGAGGCAGTGCATTATAGTGGATAGAGAAAGTCTGCCTTAGAGACTAAGTCTTGAGTTCAAGTTCAGTCTCTTGTACATATGTCTCTGGATGAATCACTCTCTGGTCCTAGTCAACAAGTGGTAAGTAGCATAGATGACATTTGAACTTAGGTCTTTTGACTTTAATTCTAGCACTCTTTCTATTGTAACAAAATGCCTCCCTTCTAGAAAAGCTCTGGCCATGGAATTGTATCTTCTTATAAAGTGACAATTATAACAACTCAGTTTTATAAAGCTTTAAGGATTATAAACTTTTCTTAACAACAGCCTTCTGAGGTAAATTGTTCAGCTATTAATTGTCTATTTACTTTATAGATGAAGAAACTAAGTTTTAGAGCAGCTAAGTAATTTGTTCATGATTACCTCACAAATAAATATTGGAGACAGTATTTGAATCCTAAGAATTATTTTAGTTTGTCTTTACTTTGCCAAATATATATAGATATAGATATATACTATGTGTTGTTAACGTGGTACTATTTCTGGTGGGTATCTTTCTCTTCTTTATCCTAGGTTTTGTTTTGATTTTGTATTTTTGAGATTTAACATATTTCTATTCATGCCCAGTCATAAAGATAATTTGTTTTCTTGCCTTTTATTTTTGTCAGGCCTCAAATTCCAATGTAACCAAACCTAGCTATACACTTTTGCAGAAGAGAGGTAGTGGTTGCTATTCACTTTCTATTACATCGAATCCTGATGATAATGAGTGGAAAGAAGTAAAAAACACTGGACCAATTAAAAAGTATGTACTAAATGTTTGTATTAGGTGGGCACAGTGCTTAAGGTTGAAAAGCAGTTTCCATTCCCATGCCTGCTTTTCAGCTGTCCAATTTTGGAAATGTTGTCTTTTGAATTGAAAATTTTTCAGACAAATACTCTTTCCAAAAGTGAAATCATGTTTTGGCAATTTCAGTCCTCTTTTGATTTATGAAGGTAAAAATAAACACTTTAAAAAAAGGTGCTATTCTGCTTAGTTTTTGGTAACTCAAAAATGAATGGTAATATAAATTTCATATTTGGCAAGGGTTAAGTCTTTTAGGAAAAACATCAAATTAAATTTGAATGAAAGTGGCTTTGTGATTTTAGTTTTGTGGATTAAATGTTCCACATTTGAATCTTTGATAGAAAAAACATAATTTGTCTCTTAAGTGTGCTCCAGTTTAAGGTACTTTGAATCCTTCCAAATAATATTAGAACTGACATTTTATTCACATTTCATTTAGTTGGGTTTTCATGCCAGTGTGATAGGGAGAATACACAAGGAATTGACAATTTAAACACTTAGACTTCTGAATGATCTTTTTTCCTCAGTTTTTTGTTATTATGTAATAGATGAAGGATTGAACTAGTTAAAGTAAAGTTAAAGCAAAGTATAGCAAAATATAGCACCAACATATTGTTTTAGATTTCCTTTTTTTTTTGAACAGTGCTCATTAGGGTTGCAAAGGAGTCAGATGAGCATTATAAAGCACCTATTTTATGCCAGCTATTGTCCTAAATGCTGAAGATATAATTCCAAAAAAATCCATACACACAGGGATTTTAAGTTCTATTGAGAAAAATGATATGTACACATGAAAGTATATGCAGAATGATTACATACTAAATAAATAGAAGGTACTTAAGAATGGAGGGCACTAGTTGTTGGGGGGTACTGAAAAAGACTTAATGGAGGGAAGTGGTGCTTGAGCTGAATTTTAAGGGAATCTGAGGATTCTTAGAGGCAAAGATGAGGAGGGAGTGCATTTGAGGCATGGGGCAAGCAATATAAAGGTATGGAGATAGGACAGAAAATAGAATATTATAAGTGAAAAGCAGTATGAAAACCATTTTGGTTCAACTATATTGTTTATTAAAAGTAGAAATATATAAGAATTCCCAAAAGACATGTTAGGAACAGGTTATGAAGGGCTTGAAATTCTTACTGAATTTATATTACATCTTAAATGTAAGAGGGAACCACTGAACTTTATCAAGAAAGGGTATAGGGGCTATAATAGGTAGGTGACTCAGTGGATTGAGAACCAGGCCTAGAGAAGGAGAATCCTGGGTTTAAATCTATCCTCAACTAATTTCTAACAGTGTGAACCTGGGCAAGTCACTTAACCCCCATTACCTAGCCCTTGTCACTCTTTTGCCTTGTAACCAGTATACAGTATTGATTTTCAGACTGAAGGTAAGGGTTAAAAAAAAAAAAAGGACTTGTATGTCCTTTTTGGCACTTTTAAGAAACAATTTGTTAACTGTGGGAATGTTGTTATTGGAGTGGAGAGAAACTTGAGGAAGGAAGGCCTATTAGGAGGCTATTGTAGAAGTCTCAGGTTGGCCTGTACTACCATGATGATGGCTGGGTGATTGAGAGAAGGGTACAGATATAAAAGAGGTAAAAATAACAGGATTTGGAAACAATTGGATATGTGAGGTAAGGGAGAGGCAAGGATAATGATAATTTAAAAAAAATGTTGTTTGTTGTTCATTCCTTTCAGTCATGTTCAACTCTTCATGATCCCATTTGATGTTTTCTTGGCAAAGATGTTAGAATGGTTTGCCATTTCCTTCTCCAGTTCATTTTACAGATGAGGAAACTGAGGCCAACAAGGTTAAATGACTTGTTGGGGGTCACACAGCTAGGAAGTAGCTGAGATCAGACTTAGCATAGGTTTTCCTGACTCTAGGCCCAGTGTTCTTGCTAGTGTGCCACCTGCTTCCTAGGATGACACTGAGGTTACAAACCTGGATGATTGGAGGAGCCCTAGAACTAGGGAGAAGGATAGGTTTTTTTTGGGAAAGATAATGTGTTTAGATACACTGAGTTTTAGATGCTTTTGGAGCATTCAGTTGGAAATAATAAGTAGTTGGGACTGAAGAGAAAGCAGAGCTAGATTTATGGATGAGAGAGCCATATCATAGAAATGATAATTACGTCCATGGGAGTAGATGATGTCACTGAGTGATAGAGTGTTAGAAAGATGAGAAAGAGGACCCAGGCTGGAGCCTTGGGGTTATATCCATTGGAGCCTTGAGGTTATATCCATTGGGACAAGTATGGATTATGGATTCAGATAGTGTAAAAGAGTCTGAGAACGAATGATCAGAGGGGAAAGGAGAACCAATGGAGGGATTATCACAATCCAAATCAATTAATCTTATCCCAGTGGTTCAAGGAATATAATTTATACCTTTCTTATCATAAATTACCTTATTTACCCAGCATCCTTTCTTCATTCAACTGGATACCTCCTTCAGTATTAGCCTAACCTACCTTTGGGCCAATAATTCATAAGTGGTCTTCTTTATAAACTTCTGTACTAGCTTCTAGAGCAGGGGTCGGCAACGTATGGCTCTTGAGCCATATCTGGCTCTTTTGAGGGCCAGATATGGCTCTTTCTGCAGGAGCCATAAAGTCAATTTTTTTTCAGGCACTGTTACAGGAGCGCGCACTGTGAGCACTGTACAGCTCTCATGAAATTACATTTTAAAAAATGTGGTGTTTATGGCTCTCACAGCCAAGAAGGTTGCTGACCCCTGTTCTAGAGGAAGAGTGATTGACATAGTCTGGTATCTAGTATCTTATACATATTAGAAACTGTGTTTCAGTTTGTTTTCCACTTAGTTTATTTTCTGCATTTTTATAATGCATATAGCACATTTCTTCTTGGAGACTTGGATCCTAAGCATTCATTTTAGCCTTATTGTCTAGTAGGCACAAGAAATGAACTTTTCTATACCAGGAGCTCTAAATTTGATATCCTTGAGCTTGTTTTAAAAAATATTTTGATAACTGTATTTCAGGATAATTGGTTTGTAATCCTTTGTGTTATACATTGAAAGCCATTATTCTGAAGTTTATAGGCTTCCCCAAACTGCACACATATACAAAAAAGTAGACCCTCTAGTAATAACCTTTGCTTTGTTATTGTTAGAGTGGGAGAGGGAAGGAGAGACAGATAGACAAATAGAGACAGACAGATACAGAGATAGAGAAGAGAGAGGAGAGAGGAGTAGAAAATGAGAAAAGAGAAGAGAGTTAGAGAGAGAGAGAGAGAGAGAGAGAGTTAGAGAGAGAGAGAGAGAGAGAGAGAGAGAGAGAGAGAGAGATGTAACTGAACTAGAAGGAAACTTATTCATGATCAAGTGTGGAAAGGAAATGGGGCAAGACTGGATAGAGAAATGAAACTGGGAGTAAAATTTGATGCATTAAGAAGAAAGAAGGAAAATGTAATACTTTGTTTACTTTTTTCTTGTAGATAGATTCTCCTTATATAGTTTATTTCTTTTTCTGTGAGAGAATTCCATTTTATTAAGAGAATTTTACTCTTAATTTGTTTTTGTTTTAATTTCATTGTTATTTTTTAGGTTGATTGTATATCCTCCACCACCTACAAAAGGAGGATTAGGAGTTACTAATGAAGACCTAGAGTGCTTAGAAGATGGAGAATTTCTTAACGATGTTATCATTGATTTCTATCTTAAGTAAGTAGAATGTCAAATCTGCCTTTCTATGATTAACATATCTCACCTACCTTTATTGTCAAAAATTAGGAAGAAAAAGTTATTAAGTACAACCACACTTTCAGGACATGTTAGCAGAAACTTGCCATATTTTAGTTTTTGTCAACTTTTTTCTAGTCCTTACGTCAATCCATTAGCATTCATCATATTAAGCCCATATCTGCTAATAGCCAAAATGGACAATTCTCGTAAATGCCACTCTTTTCTCCCCCAAACTGCTGTACCATTGATTTGTTCCATTGAGTCCTCAGTCTTCCAATTTATTATTATCATCTGCTGAAATTCATTTTTTCTGGTTTAGCAGTTTCTCTAAGTTGAAAGCTCTGTTTCACTTCTTCATTTTTAAGAGACAATATGGTTCAGTATAGCTGTTGTTTTCTCTGACCACTATAGTTTATATGAAAGAAATTTTGAAAAAGATGCAAATCTAAGAAGCAGAGTAAATATGTTAAAAAAGTTAAATTTTAATTTAATGTTATGATAGGAACTGAGAATCTCTTTTTAGTTTGTCCGTTGTACCTTTGAGCAGAATTAGTTTTTTGATCTAAACATAACTTTCAATGAAAATATGCAAGTCATAAATGAAAATAAAAATTATCAAACAACCCCCAAATTTTGTTACTTGAAATTTTGAGTGTCTGCTAATTTTAAAAAATTAATAAGATAATATAATAAAAACATTCTGTTTGCTCTCATGTCATCATCTGAACACTTTTTCCTTCTATATTTTTCTTTTGGTATTTATTAATATTTTTATTATTACATATTCATATTATTGTATATATTGTTGTTTTGGTTGTGCTTTCTTCTCTGCTTCATTTTATATAAAAATATCATATTTTTCATATTTATATTTTTATGTAGTAATACTATTCCATTTTGTTCACATGCAAAAGTTTATAAATTATCCTTCAGGCCCTAGATATGTAGGTTGTTTTCACTATTTTGGTTATTATGACTAATGTAGCTTTGTATTGAAAGATCCTTCTTTCCTCTTGTAAAAACTTCTTTTGGGCATATTCCTGATACTAGGACTAGTAGATCAAAATGTAGGCTTTCATTTTGCCATGTTGTTTTCCAAAAGGATTAAATGGGTTCAAAGTTTTATCAGCAGTGCCTGTTTCTTCAGGGCTCTATAAACATTAATTTTTTTCCTTTCTATCTGTGCCAGCAAAATGGGTGAAAAATGGCATTTAAGGTTGCTTTAATGTTCATTTCTCTGATTATTAGCATTTAAGATAACTTTTTAAAAATAATTTCTTTCATAAACTTATTTCATACATACATTTTCATGAACTTTATGGCAGTTCTTTGTGTTTTCTTTTGTGTTAAATGATAGTTTCTTTTGGGTTAAATTACCTTTTGACCTCAATTTACATAAATATTTATAGCAAAGAGTTTTCACAACCTATTTTTTAAAGATTTCAGATACATTTATTTGCTTTTGTTGTAAAAAAAACTGTTAAAGGGATTTTCTTAATCTTCCTCTGTCTCTTTAAGAGCTGAAGAATTTCTAGATAAGAGTAGTACAGCTGAGAAAAGTTCTGACAGGCTTCTGAGAGAGCTGAAGATTCTGTTACCTAGGAGATGAGATATATAAGAAAGAGACAGTTGAGAGTTGAAGACTTCTGCCTCTAGATTCCCTAGAGAATAGGTCTGTCTCAGTCTCTTTCTCAGTCAAGAGATTGACTGGAAGTTTTACTACTGACAGTTGAATAAAGAAACGGATTTAAGGATGTTGTAGGTGATTAGAGTTTATTGATTAGCTTAGGTAGGTAGGTAGGTAGTGAATATATTTCTAGGTAGGAGTAGTGTAGACAAGTTAGACCTCATCTGCCAGGTATAAGAATCTGGGTTTTTTAGAAATTTTAGATAGGATTAGAATTTTAGGTATAATCATATGGTATTAGAGTAATAATCTCACTTTCCTTCTTTCCATTTTCTATCTGAACTTCTTCCAAATTAAACTTAGTGTTTTTATCAAACTGCTCTCCTTACTTTTGTCAAACTACCAAAATTAACCCTTAATAACTCTTAATTTTTCTTAATTATTTTACTTTTCTACTATAACTTATCTTTTGGTTTTGTCTTCACAATTGCAATAAAAATATCATTGTATTTTTTGTTAAATTAATGATCTCTTAAATATTGATCTTTTTAATCGTTGATCTGATACTGTTTTGGTGAACCTATGACACATATGCCAGAAAGGGCTTCTCCCTTTCCCCTCTTCATGAGTGCTGGAGGACATTTATCACATGATCCGCCCCTCTGCCCAGCAGCCCAATGGTAGTGCTTCCTCCCTCCCCTATTTGGGGTAAAGCTCTGGGGGAGCTCACATGTGGTATGAGGATTGCAGTTCGGGCATTTGGTCTCTAAAAGGTCACTAATCTAGTATATCTTTGTATCCTATATGGTGATGTAGATCTAATCCTAATTTTCGTTTTAAATGGAATGAGGTTTATCTGTAATTTTCTTCCTTTACTAAGGCTATAATTTAGATGTTACCCTTTGAATTTGTTGTGTCATCATCAGAGTTTTGCCTGTGCATTTGAAATTGAGAAACTATATTTACTTATTAAGTTCTAGTTTAATTTCTTCCACTTTATTCTTGTTACCTGTTCTCTTGTTTTCTTTTATGTTAAAGAGATGATCGATCATACTTTAATACCTCAGTACTTCAAGGATCTGTTTTTTGTTAGTTTGGGTGCTCTTTCAAAAAAATAGATTTTGCAGGATTTTTGTTTGTTTTTATGTTATCTAGATTACCTTCTGTGGTCCTTCTAGAGCATCATCTTTTATAACAGACCCCTCGCCCTGGGCGGGGGGGGGGGGGGGAGAGGCAAAAAAAAGAGAAAAAAGAAAAAGAAGGAAGATAAAACATCACTCAAACCCATTAATATATTGTAAAAAATATGATATTATATGCAGTGTTCCACACATCTGGACACCTTCCCCTCTACCTCTGCAAAGGAATTGGGGGAGGCATATTCTGATATCTCTTCTTTGGGGTCAAGTTTTTACTTCATAATTTTACAACATTAATTGTTGAATGTTTCATAGTAGTTGTTGTTTCTATTTGCCTTGTTATAGTCATTGTTTATATTTTTTTCTTTACATCAGTTTTGTAAGTTTTTAAATGTTCTGTTTTCATCCCAATGATAATTTCTTACAGAGAGAAACCACCCTTTTGACACAGATTATAGCCTCTTTATAAAGCTTAGGAAATCAGTTAGATTTTTTTAGAGTTGCTTTGATCAAAATATCCAACTCCCTGTGTCTACCTGTTGAAAATAGCTCTGAACTTAGCTAGGCTGGTCCACTGGCACCTGACATGCTTTCTGTACTCCATTCTATTGAAATAGTAATGAAAAAACAGCAGAGCAGATCTTTAGTGAAGGTGATGTTCACAATTTTATTAAATACATTAAGCAGTAAATGTGAATGCACTATAAACTATTTGACCAAGAGAAGACAATATTGTAAGGGAAAGACTAGAAGTAGCAAGATTTCAGCTGTGCCTCACCTCTGACACTAGCTTTGTGATTAGTTAAGTCACATATACTTCTTTTGTTCTCAGTTTGTTTCCTCATTTGTGGATAGCAATACTTATTTCACAGGGTTGTTGTGAAGATCAAATTGAGATTATGCCAGTAAAGATTTTTGTCAGCCTGAAAGCTGTTTGTAACTTGTCTCATATAGTTGTTGTAAAGGTCAGATAAAGTAATGATCATAAAGCTTTTTGCAAGTATTATTTCCTTCTATAATAAGAAAAAACTTCTAATAAAGCCCCAATGTATACTTTCTTTGTGGATTGGGAACCCCAAGTTCTTGAAGTTTTTGCTGGTAAAATGCATGCTGTGGCATGTTCCCCCAAGCTGGAGAGACTTTTGGTGTTTATGAGATTGTTAGGCTGACTTATCTGTCATCTGATGACTATAGAGAAGCTCATCATCAACAAGTTAGCTTAAGATGATCAATTCTTTAGTTATATCAGTTCTCTAAGTCCATTTATTAAATCTTAAAGAGATTATGATCTTTGTTAAGGAGTTCCTTCCCCAATAATCACAGATCGTTGCAGTATTAAAATATTATAATTGAGAGTTAAAACATGATTTTCCTTCTTTTTTTTTCAGAAGGAAAGTAGAGAGAAATACATGTAGATGTGATAATTATAGCTGACAGGCCAGTCTACAGTAAAAAACAAAACTAATACTTGGCTTGGGAAGTAAATGATAAAAATACCTTTATGAAATGTAAAAAGGATACTGTGGAGAAAATTTTTATCTCTTCAATGGAGCTCCTCAAATACAGTCTCTTCAAAACAACTTAATAGCTTCATGATCAGTAAATACTATACTTTCAGATAGTTTTTTATAAGCTTTGCTGCCTTTTCCTTTTAGTAGGAATAGCGCTGTTTTCACTTATATCCAATGACACTATTATTCTAGACATTATCAGTGGTCACAGATTTGTGATAGTCCTTCTTAGATTTTAGGGTGGGGAAAGGTTAAAAGTTCTTTTTAAAATATGATCTTTTATGGGAAGACTTAAAAAGGAGACTGGTTAGTTTTCAGTTTAGTTTTGAATTTACTATTCTGTCTGAGTTACTCATTCTGAATTTAACTTATTTCACTGCTGAAAACAGTGAATGAATGTGCTAAATAAATTCCCTGGTTTTTAATGACTTAAATAGTCCTTTAGTGTGTTACCAGATGGTTGAAATGGAAAAAAAGATGAAATGACAAAAAAAACCCCAAACATGTTAGTTCTGTGGACTGAAGAAAATGTTTTGGTTTAATTAGGTTTAATTAGAATTTTATAATTTGTTCCAGGCTTTTTTGAGTGATTCTATTTTGGCTCTATTTGGAAGAAATAGATGATATTAAACTATTTATTATTAAATTGAGCATGATTGAAGGCTGATACCACTAATGTTCATATTGAATAAATAAGAATCAAACTATTATATTTTTGAAATGATGGATTTAATTTCATCAACTCTAAAACTTAGATTTTCAGTATATGTTATGAAATGTTTTGTGGGTGACTGAGTTAAGGGCAAAACTTCTGAGTCACAAATGATTTCTTTTGGTTACTTTCATAGATATCTTATATTGGAGAAAGCATCAGATGATCTTGTTGAACGAAGCCACATTTTTAGCAGCTTCTTTTACAAATGCTTGACTAGAAAAGAAAATAACTCAATGGAAGAAAATCCAAACCTTTCGTAAGTTGACTTTTTGAAGTATTATGTTTTGTTTTGCTTTTTCTTAGTTATATCATTTTGAACCCTGAGTTAATATTGCCTGCCTACATATGAATGTGTATTTTAAAATATTTTGTTAAAAGATTAATATTGAATATAAATATATCCAACAAAATTTGCTTAGCATGTCATTAAATTTAAATTATTTTAGATTCTTAAGGTATCATTTTTCAGTCATTCCCTTTAAGCCATCATTAGAATTATTTTTCTATTCATTCTTATTTATATTTTTACCTTATTTATGTGATCATACTGTATAATACATTTTTCTGATTCTATTTTTTTGTTTTTGCATTATTCCATGTAGATTTTTCAAGTTATTTTTGTAACCTAAAAGTTATAGATATTACATATTTATATATATCACATCTTTTTTTCAAGTTATTTTTTCCAACTTATTTTTCTAACCTGAAAATTTCAAATTTTACATACTTGCATATATCTTACAATTTAAAAAACTTTTTAAAAGGATGATTTATCCAAAGCACAAAACTTTCTGACATCAAAAAACAACCTTACATACTGAACTAATATTGCTTTGTGTCTTTTTTTTACATACAAGCATTCAATGCATTTATTTATGTATTATTGGTTGGGAGAAGAACACAGTTAAGCTACTGAGATTGCTAGAAAATTTGAACAATCCTTTGGTCCCAGCAGCTGGAGAATAGCTGAGAAGAGCATACTTCTAGAAAAGGAAACAAACAAAAAAATAGTGCCCAGGGAAATATCTTCTGAGCATCTTCTTGTTTGTTATGCATCTGAAAATTGACAATTTGTTGTTATTATAAAATAGTAATCTTAAAATAAAGGATGGTTCTTGCAGTATCAGTAACTTCTCCCTTTAGTAATTATGTTTGCAGGGATCAGTTTGCTTTTTAAAAAGTCTAACTTGGGACACAAAAAGCATTGCAATAAAATATTCCTCCAAAAGTAATGAATGATACAGTCTTTTTCTTTTAAACAGTGCTAAAAAAAAAACCAAATGTGAATGTTTTAAAGTATCATTGTATTAAAGTACTGTAATTTATTGATCCATTCCCCTGCTGTTGGACACTAAATTGTTTTCAGTTTTTAAATGTGATACTAATATGAAAGTCTTTGTATAGATAGCTTTTCTCCCTTTGTTAATATTTCACATTTTATAACACTTTACAAAATTAGTCCTTTAAAGTTAGATCCTTTTGTGTTTTATATATTGAATTTCATTAAGCTAAATAAGAAAGCATCATCTTATTATTTTTACTGTATATCAGTATTATTATTTTTACTCTTTTTTTTAAATTTTAAACCCTTAACTTCTGTGTATTGTCTTATAGGTGGAAGATTGGTAAGGGTAGGCAATGGGGGTCAAGTGACTTGCCCAGGGTCACACAGCTGGGAAGTGTCTGAGGCTGGATTTGAACCTAGGACCTCCTGTCTCTAGGCCTGGCTCTCAATCCACTGAGCTACCCAGCTGCCCTATTATTTTTACTCTTAATGGCAAGCAGTAAAAAAAAAATCCTATGAAAGCACCTGCATTTCACATCTGATATACTTTAAGCTTCTTTGAGATCCAGCAAACAAAAGCACAGGAACTTTATAGTTCTTATTAAAATAAAACAAAAATTGAAAATAATCTTCCTGGAAGACTAGGACTCTTTGTCAGTTCCTTTTTAGTCACCTTAAGTGTAATTTATCTAATCTCTAGCATTAGTCATAGTATTATCACCAAAAATTTTTTGTTTGTTGATCTTTGTCTTTGCAGGAAGAAACTGTCACTGTTTTGTCTATAATTGTTACTATGCTTCTAATTTTCAGAGTCTCAAAGCATGTACTATTATCTTTTATTTAAAAGAGATGATGCTATTGATCTACCATCAATATGGCAGATACTCTGAAATTGTTTTCCAATAGGAATGATGATTTTGCACTGATCTATCTACATTCTCTGGTCTAGTACCTCTTATGACCAAGAACATATGTTTAGATCTTAAAACTTAGTCTTTTGATAAATATCAAGTTTCTATTGCTTCCATAATTTCACAGTTTTTAACCCAGTCCAGTGGGCATGTGTCCTTCTGTCTTCTCTGAAATACCTCATAGAATCCTCTCATTATACAGATGACATATTCAATTTCTTTTCACCTCACTTCTTTCATTCTAGTAACTCTGATCATGTATTTTCACTGTTACTTTAGTAGTCTTTCAAAACTCCTACTGGGATTTTCATTTTTACTACTAGTACTCTTCCTCTTTTTCTATTTCTGTCCCAAATTGCTACTCTACTCTAAATTACCAATGCAGTGTTTTGGAAATTCTCACATATTTTGCTAATAATTTATGTTATTTATTAAATAGTTATAACAATATAGATAACAATAAGCACCATAGTGTTTATTTTCTCATGCACCTTTATTATTTTTAAATTCAATTTTGTTTTATTTTCAGTTCTCAGATTCTCTCCCTCCTCCTTCTTCCTCTCCTACCTACTGAGAAGGCAAGAGAAATAAAACTCATTACAAATATATATAGACATACAAAACAAATTACAACATTAGCCATGTTTCAAGAAAAAAAGTTAAAAAAAGAAATAGAAGGAAATGTGATTCAGTCTATACTTTGAGTCCATCAATTTTCTATCTGGAGCTGAATAACATATTTCATCACCAATCCTTTGGAATTGAGGTTGACCATTGGATTGATCTGCGTTACTAAATATTTCAGAGTTTATTATCTTTACAATGTTGCTATTACTGTATAAATTATTCTGTTGGTTCTGCTAACTTTACTTTGCATCAATTTATGCAAGTCTTCCTAGATTTCTCTGAAATCATCCCCTTCATCATTTTTTATAGCATAATAGTACTCTGTCACATGAATATACCATAATTTGTTTAGCCATCTCCTGATTGATGAGCATCCATTTAGACACCACAAGAAGAGCTGATATAAATATTTTTATGCATACGAGGCCCTTTCTTCTTTCTTTGCTCTCTTTGGGATATAGGCCTACTAATAGTATTTCTGAGTTAAAGGGTATGTACAGTTTAATAGCTTTTTGGGTATTGTTCCAAATTGTTCTCCAGAATGATGGGATTCATTCACAACTTATCTAACAGTGTGTACCTTTGGAACAACAAATATAAATTTTTTAGTTTAGCGAATTTATGTGTGGGGAGTATGCAATATGAAGTGACCAGATCTCTAATTCACAATGCCATTTAATATACTGCCATTATAAAATCATAATACCTGCTTTGACAATTAGGTTGTAGTAGTAATTTAGCAATTTGTTTTAGTGGTATAAATTATGAACTTTTTAAATGGTAATCTAAAATTGCTGCATTTTGCTTATTTGACTGAAATAAATTAAAAAAGAAATTACTAATCCAAGAGATTTTGCTAAAATGATTGCTTTATAGAAAACAATGTATTGGAATTAAGCTGGATGGTAATAAAGTAGGAGATTTTTGTGAAGTATAAAGATAAATATCTTAGAGACATTATCTACACTTATAGATTGGGAACATACATCTTGTTCCTTAGCTTATTTAACAGTGGGATGTACCAAGTGCTATTTTCAGATTAAAAACTAGTAACCTAGAGATCTTTTAGAACTGTAAAGGGAAAATTCTTGCCACATTGTAAGTATTTAACCAATGCTTGTTGATTGATTGATTATGGATACCAAAATGTCTAACTTTTCATATTTGCAGATTGGCGCAAAGAAGACATAAAAGAGTACGAACATGGACTCGACATATAAACATCTTTAATAAAGATTACATCTTTGTACCTGTAAATGAGGCGTAAGTTTGGCCATTAAAAAAAAATAAGATAGGATGAATCATTTAGAAGATATTGTTCTTTTATATGTAAAATGTATCACTTTAACACTGAAAGGTTTCAAATTAAAAAATTTAATGTTTATTTTCAATATATCCTCATAAAAGCAACTCATTAATTTTTGTTTTACATATGCTATATTGTAGGATCAGTTTCCTCATCTGTAAAATAAACTGATGAAGGAAATGGCATACACTTCTATTATCTTTGGCAAAAGAAACCCAATGGGGTTATACAAAGTCAGTGACTAAATGACTAAACAACACTGCAATGTAATTTGTCAACATTCTATTGCACTAGAATTCAGTGTGATGTGGAATGAACTGAACATTTTAAAAGAACTTTTCTCTAAACCCTCTTGCTTAAAATGAGAAGCAAATATCAATCTAAGTCTGAGTATACAGTATATGACTTCTGAAGGATCTCTCTTCAGAGTTTTTTAACATACACTTGTCAAGTCATCACAGTACATCTGTAATCCCTCTCAAGGCAAGACTTCTAAAGGAGAGGAAATGACAGCAGTTGGTATAAAAAGCAGGGGGTTTTTAGAAGACACTTCTGTCTTGTCCAACTGGACATCTGAGAAGCATTGTTGGAGTAGGTTATGAGTAACATAGACTTGAAATAGTGGGATAAATTTTGACTGGTGGAATTGGGGAAAGGGCATGGAGGTGGAGGAAATATCTCATGCAGAGGTGTCTGTGTATACAGAGTAAAGCTCATAGTTTATCTGTAGTGTAAGGAAGTTTGGGATAGGAATCATAGAATTATAATGGTCTGGAGGGAAGCCCAGAACCTGTTCAGACCAACTTCTTTATTTTACATGTGAGGTAAAAGTCTCAGAGAAGTTAAGTGCTCCCACATTTTGTAGTTGTAAATCAGGATTTGAATCCAGGTCCTCTAATTCCAAATGCAGTACTTTCTTCTGGACTGTGAATTGAGACTATATTAGAAAGAATATGAAGTATCAGACTGAGCACTTTAGAATTAGGACATATTCAGAAGAGGGAGTCCTTGAAAGTTTTTGAGTAGGGACATAAGTGATTTGATTACTTTTGCTTTAGAAATATGAATCTGGCAGATATGTAGGCTAGAAAGGTAATAGAGTGGAAAGAAAATGGGATTAGGAGTCAGAAGAGCAAAAGTCCATTCCTACCTCTTCCATTCACTTAACCTCCTCTTTGTGCTTCAAGTTCCTTATTTGTAAAATGATGGGGTTGGATTAGATTACAATCATGATTCCCTTCAGCTCTTAAGAAGAAACTATGATTCTTTGACTGGACTCTGGTAGATCAATAGCGCCGCCCCCCCCCCCCCACTCCACCCCCAATTAGGGGGTTATTGCTGTAGTTCAGGTGGGAGGTAATGAATATCCAGACTTAGGAAATTTTGGACATTGAAAGAATGATGTGACATGTTTCAAATTTCTAGGACTTGGCAATGGAGTATATATGAAGGGGAGGGAGAGAGGAGAAGAAGACTGAAATTTCGATCTTAGGTGACTAAGAAAACAATGATTCAGTCAATAGGCATAACCATTTCAGGAGACAGAGTTAGCATGAAGGGGAGATGGTGAAGGCAAAAAAAGAAATCTTAGAAAATCCTATTTTGAGAGTCCAAAGGTTACAAAACACTTCCCATAATAATCTTTTTAAAAATCTTAAAAAATAATAACATGGTTCCTATTTTTGGAGGGCCCTAAGGTTACAAAGTATTTCCCATAATAATGAACTTTAAAAAATCTTAATATTATAGTTCCCATTTTTGTAGGACATGAAGGTTACAAGCACTTCCCATAATAATACTCTTAAAAATAATAATATTGTTCCCATTTTTATAGGGCATGAAGGTTACAAGGCATTTGCCAAATATTAACATGCTGCTATTCACTGCTACTTCCAGGATCTCCCATAACACCTTCACTTAGCGACCTCTCCTTTGAATTTCACTTGAAACTTTCATATCATCCTGTCAAGGCATGGCAACTTTCTAGTTGTTCCTCCTTTTGAAGAAGTTTGGTACCTGAGTCACTCACTCCCTTCTTCATTACACCCAATACTGCCTTTATATTTGTAGACTTAAACTTAAATGTTAATTTTTCTTTTTGGAATGGATCAATGATATCATTTAGTGTTGGGGAAGCTCCCTTTGATGGACTTCTTCTACCAATGCAGATTAGCATCTTCTCTGTAATTTATAGTCTCGAGAGTTACTTGTAATATGAAAGGTTAAGCAATTTGCCAAGGTTATAGAGCTGGTCGGTATGAGAGGAAGGGCTTGGCCATTCCTTTCTGACTCGTATCAACTCATTAGCACCACTCTACCCACTATTTTATGCTGCCTTTATATGTTGATGTTCTCTCAAATACCATTGCTTCCTAGTTTATCAGTCTCCTCAATTTCTGTGGTCTGCATTTTTTCACTCCACTTGAGCCACAAACAGGGATGGCCATTCCTTTGTTCTTGCTATTACTTACAAGTTTTCCACTTCCATAATCCAGAACTCTGAAATTCATATATCTAACCATAAGTAACCTGGCCTTCCAGCTCTCTCTTTGCTTCATCCCTCATCCATCCAAGACAGACTTGCTATCCTCATTGCAATTTCTAGTCACTCCATTCCTTCCCTTCCCAAGCCATTCCTGCTACTCTAGTCTCATTTTTCTTCAAAATTTCAAAGTTCTTTAGCAAACTAAAGCAAGTATAGGCTATCTCCAATCCTTGAATCTCATACATTATTGTCTTACTGGTAATTAATTCTTTCTGGGATCTATTTCTCGATTTCTCGTACCATCTGTCATCTCTGCTTTTACTATTGTGCTTCTGAAAACTGCTGGAGTAAGTCATGCAGCCTGAAAAGCTACATCATATCATATTATCCAATTCCAATAGGGCCCTCATAGCTGTTTGTCCATCATTTATTTTTCATTGATTCACTATTACACTCCCCATAGGGACTGTTCCAAACCTCTTCTCAAGCCCTTTATTCCCTGTCTTTAAGTGGATGACTTTAGTTTGTACTTAACTGAAAAAAATTGAGGACATCTATTACATCTTTTCTTTCTGATTCCATGCTTAAAATTACCTCAGGTTTATCCCTTTTTTCCCTCCACCCCCCCCCCTTCTTTCCTCTTTGGTATAGTCTTAGAGAATGAGGTATTTCTTTTCTTTACCTATTTCTGATCCATCTAATTTTACCCATAACATTTTCCTATCTTCAGCATACCACTCATTGGATCCATCAATAACAAATGTTCATTAAGTACCTGTTATGTGCCAGGTACTATGGTAATGTGCTGAGGATACAAAGACATAATGAAAGAGTCCTTGTCTTTAAGGAATATACATTTTTTTTTAAAAACACTTACCTTCCATCCTGGAGTCAGTACTGTGTATTGGCTCCAAGGCAGAAGAGTGGTAAGGGCTAGGCAATGGGGGTTAAGTGACTTGCCCAGGGTCACACAGCTGGGAAATGTCTGAGCCCAAATTTGAACCTAGGACCTCCTGTCTCTAGGCCTGGCTCTCAATCCAATGAGCTATCCAGCTGCCCCCAGGAATATACATTTTAATGAGGGAGATATGTATGTTTATGCAAAATGATTGCCCTTATGTACTAGTTCAGTTCCCTACTACATACTAGCACATGCAGATCTCACACATCCTTAAAAGCCTTTCTTAATCCCACCATCTTCTCATGCTATGTCCATTGTTTCTCTTACCTTTCATATCTTAAACCAGAGAAAAAGTTGTCTAATTCATTGACCATACTATTGCTTCTCACTCTTATTCATTTTTCAATCTCTTATAATCTGGTTTCTTTTTCCACCTTCCAACTGAACTTGCTGTTTCTAAGGTCTCATTATCTCTTTATTAGATAAATTCAGTTTTCTTATACACAATTTTCTTGATCTTTCTGTATTTTTGACACCATTAGTCATCCTTTCTCAATATTCTCTTTTCCTTAGATTTTCATGATACTATTCTGTTTTAGTTCTCTTCAGAATTGTTTAAATTTGCCTTTCTCTTTACATTAGTAGTGATTTGGAAGTGTAGGATGCTTCTCTACAGAAATGAATGAAGTTTTTAATTCTGAACTTAACAAGCACCACATAAAATGAGTGTTTCCATTTATAGAGTAGAAGAGAAGAGAATGATTTAACATGAACTTGTGTATTTCCTTTATGAGTGATTTTCTTCATAGTTTTTGATAGTACTAAATAGAAATGGTGATGATTTTTGTGGATTTATTTTGTATTCTTTTTCTTTGTTACAACTACTAATTGCTCAATTTCTTCTGTGGTTTTCTTGGGTCTTTTAGTACATACATACATCATCATGTTCTGTAATGAGGATGGCTTTGTCTCCTCTTTCTCAGTGTTCATGTCTTTAATTTATTACTTAAGCTAGAATTTGTAGAATTTTGTCAAATAATAATTTGGAAAGGGGAACATCCTTGCCTTATCTTGTTTGTATTAAAAGCTACTTTTTAAAATTGAAATATTCTTTCACTGTTGCTTACTCTTTCCTTTTCTAGCTCATATAAGAACATGATACCTAATTCCACCTTATTTATCCTTCCATTTTGTCAAAACAATTTGTAAGAAATGTTATTTTCATTCCATCCTTTTTCCTATTCTTTATTCTAAACTTCTAGTATTGGCTAGTTCTGGGGTTCCTAGTCTTGGCTTTATGTATCCACCATAGTTATGAGAAATTTGTCAAGAGTATGGGAAATATTTAGTAAATAATTATATTATCATATTGAAATATTCCAGAGGTAATTGTGTTAGTAGAAGTCTGTGGAATATAGAGAGAATGGTGAGGAGGTGGAGGATGAGGAGAAGAAGGAAGGAAAAGGGAACAGAGTGAGAAAGGGAAGGGAACATTTGAAAGAATCAGTTGAAGTTATAATTCCTGCTCACACCAAATTAATGAAGTTTGTATATGAAACTTTTATATCAATCTAGAAAATATTTTTGGGACAATTACTGAATGAAAGATGATGAAAGAAAATTGATCTCTACAACAACCAGAAAATATGAATTGATTACCAGCTAATGAAATTTAAAAAATTTTGAGGTACCCTTGTAGAAGCAAATTACCTTCTTATTAAACATGCTCACAAGGCTCTACTTCCCTGAATCGTGATTTTCAAACCTGCCCTTTATCAGATCCAAAGCAGGCCTAGAGATGGGATGTCCTGGGTTCAAATCTGGCCTCAGACACTTCTTAGCTGTGGGACTCTGGGCAAGTCACTTAACCTCCATTGCCTAGCCGTTACCAGTCTTCTTCTTTGGAACTAATACATAGTATTTCTAAGGCAGAAGGTAAGAATTTTAAAAAATTATTTTATTTCTTATATAGGACTTATTTCCTTTCTTATTAAATAAGGAAGTCAGGAAGTTTACTGAAAGCTCCAAAAGTATGAGAACTGAAAAGCTGAGAATACCCACTATAGCAGGGGTCCGCAACGTATGGCTCTCGAACCATATCTGGCTCCACCTTCCGACCAGCCAGTCTGGGCAAAGCCCCAGGATGTGCCCCAGGGGGCCCTTCAGCCCCCGCCCCATATTCCAGCACCTTCCACCTCCATCTTCCTCCTTCTGCATGCGTTTATGGCTCTCACAGCCAAAAAGGTTGCCAACCGTTACACTATAGTATGTAATCTCAGGTATGCTAGTTTTTTATGGAAGTGGTAGGGTAAAATGGATGGTATTCTGTAATTCTGGTTCCGGAAGGCTTAAACCTGTTTTTTTTTTTTTTTTTTTTTTTTTTTAATAACCTATCATGCAGAGATTTTCCCTTTGAACTTGTGAATGAATTCATTTAACCCCCTTCATCCATACCTTCCCCAGTACTCACCATTTCGTCTACAAAGTATATCACACAACCACAACATATAATTCTGTCCTGAAGAAACTGACCCCTTGAAGGGTACAACAAATAAGTTGCTTCTAACAAAGTTACAGCCTCCTAAATTGTGCCCTTTCCACCTTCAGGCTTGTGCCAGATTCTTCCCTTTTTCCTGACTGTACTCAGTTCCCACTTATTTGACCTATGATCTCCACTTCTGTTCTGTTCTTGCCCTCTCACTACCACCAAGGCAGGAGCAGAAATCAAAAGTCTCTGCTCTTGAAACTTGACCATTCATAACCTAGACCTCCCCTTTTCACCATCTCCTTTCCTCATTTGGGGCTTCTGGGTGGTACAAAAGATAAAATGCTGGATCTGGGGTCAGGAAGACCTGAGTTAAAATCTGGCCTAAGATCTTAAAAGCTGTGTGACTCTGGGCAAATCTTTTTAACTTCCATTTTTTCAATTACCTCATTTGTAAAATGGAGATAATAATAGCATCTATCTTACAGACTTGTTATGATGATCAAATGAGATAATATTTGTAGAGTGTTTAGCACAGGGCCTGGCATATAGGAGGTGCTATATAAATATTAGTTATTATAATTTTAATTATTATGAATAGGAAAGAGGCATTCCTCTATTATCCCACAACTCATAACAACATATCATAATGATAAGAAGTTGAGATTTCTTTTACTTGACACATTAATTTTTTCACCTAGATATTGGAGCTCTTTACTTGAATAATTTAATGTGGTGAGAAGAGACCTGTCCTTATGAAATCTCTCACTATTATAAGAATTATTAAGTAACTTGGATTAATTAGGGATTCTTGATAAGTAAGAGTAGGCTAGAGAAAGAGTGTTGAAGTGTTACCTTAAGAAACCAGCTAGAATCTTCCTAGAAATTCCTTAAGAGAATTCCCAAGAGGCTAGGGGGTCTGTGGAAAAATAACAGACACTCTGTTGGAGGGGTCTGAGACTCAAAAGATTGGATGGTTGGATCTTTCCTCTGGAAATCCTGGAAGAGTTGATGACAGTTGGTTTTGGAAGACACTTGAAGATTCAGGAAGAGTTTGTGGAGGAGATCATCTGTGAGGACTGACTGATAGAACTTTCTTTTTGACACTATGGGGGTTTGGGGGATAGGCCAGCAGGGCCTGGAGAGAGCTAACTGCTGGGAACCTGGTAGTAGTTGGACTGATCTCTAGCTGGAGAAAGAAGAAGGAGACAATGGATTTCTAATATTTATAAGAAGATAATAAGTATAGTTTAGTAAAATTAGATAGTAAATATTTAGTTAGTTAAGGAGTTTAAGTCAGGCTTGAGAAATCAAGTAGGAAGCAGTCTCTTGTGAGACAGATTTGGGTAGGATATAGTTTAGTATTCTTAGATTAGGGAACTTTTCTCAATCCTATATTTATCCTTTTCTTAACTTTCCCTGCTCCTTTCAACAATATAAATAGATAGGTTTTGGTTATAAGTTGTCTCCATCCAGTTTCTATCTACCAAACCTTCAACTAGGCCCTAATTGCTTTAAAGGAATCACAACCAATACCAGCTGATAGGCAACTGCTTACTCTCAATAACTGGCCAAATTGATAAAGCATCAATTTACCTTATTACACTATATTATTCTCACAGATTTTTCTTTTTTTTTTTTAGTACGAATGATGCAAATGATTTCACCCATGCATTTGGTATCTTCCCTTTCAGTTATATTGAGAATTGAAACCTCAGTGCACTCAAAATTGTCATCTCCAATCTGGACATTGTTTATACTTGGTCTAGAATAGCTGCTTTTTTCAGTTTTTGTTTCTTTAGTACCAATATCCTCATCTATATGGGTGCTATGATATCAGAGGTAGCAAAATTCAGATTTGTTATTGCTGGAAGAGTATAGTTATAGTGATATTGTTTTAGTAATCTTGCTAGACCTCTTCCATTTTTCATTTGTTTGTTGAACTCCTAGTATTATCCTTAGATTATTGGAAGCAAATTTCTTTCTTTCCAGTGTTGCCTTTTTAACGTCATCTCTCAGTGTCTCTCTTTACCACTGAGTAAATTCAGGTATAGATAAGCCCTCAGAGAAAAGAAGTTAAAGAACCAAGGAACCAACAAGACAGGAAATTGATTCCACAGGCATTATCCCCTGGGCAGCCCAGGCAAATTAAGAAACTATGGTTGGTTCCTTAGATTGACTGTGTGAGAGTTAGTGGTGGAGAAAAGGGCTTATAAGTGGAGACTAGGAGGTCTTTGGGGTCTTGGCATGCTTGTGGAGTAACTGAGGGGACCCTTGTTGGAAATCAGCTAGAGGCCCATAAATGGCAGCCATAGATTAGAAAGTTCCCTATCTTTCCTTTTCTCTACTACTACTACTACTACTACTACTACTACTACTACTACTACTACTACTACTACTACTACCACCACTACTTTGATTTAATAAAGTTATTAAGCTACTACAGGCCTCATAATTTTAGTTATTACAAGATGTTTGTGGGAAGATTGGACTTAATTGAGTCTCTCACCAAACTGTCTAACATTTATTTTTTTTCCTCCATTGTTCTGGCTATTATGATATGTTCATAATCTTCCACCATCCTTCTTGATAAGATATTACAAATAAGTTTATATTCTAAACTGGTGTTGCCCTGTATTGAGATATCTCTCAGCTCAGCAAAGAGATTTATTTATCTCTTTATTGAATAAGGTGATTTCTAGGCTCTTTTAGACTTTTATATTAGTTGGTTATCACTGATTAAACCTCCTTAGGAAATGGCGATAGTCTATGTTGATTTCTTTAATTATGGATGAAAAGTTTTTAATTTTGAAGAATAAGTAGCTTATTTAAATTTGGCAAGTTGGAGTTGTTTTAATTTATCTCAAACTTATCCTTTTTATTTTTCTCATTTGGTTTTTTTTATAGTATTTTTTAAAATATTTTTTAAACCCTTAACTTCTGTGTATTAGTTCCTTGGTGGAAGAGTGGTAAGGGTAGGCAATGGGGGTCAAGTGACTTGCCCAAGGTCACTCATTTGGTTTTGATTTTTAATTTCACTTTAACAAGTCAGTGGCCTGACTTTATGGAAGCAATCGATTTAGAAATGATTTTTACATTGCTAAATAGTCATTTCCTATTTTTAAAGATAAGAATAGTTTCATTTTTTATGATCTTTTTTTTGTGCTTGCCATGTCCAGTGCCTCTTGGTCTCTTCTTAAAGAAAGTATTTGTTTTGCATATATACATAATCATAAAGCTTTTGTGTCATCTAGAAGCATTTAACCCTTGTTTCTTACATAAGAGTTACATTTTCTGAGCTTGCCATTCTCTCTTTTGCCCACCCACCTCTGTTTTAGTTATTAAATATTAGCATATATATGAGTTTAATTTCAGAGGTCTTATTTTTAATTATTAATGGAATTTGTCATTATCCTCTCAACCAGTGTTGATTAATTTTCATGGTGATTTTTTTTTTAAAACAAATTTTTATCATGAGCACTGAAATACAAAATGTCCAAGTATCCCCATGAAACAGCCTATCTTGTCTTGGGACATGATAAAATTACTTCTGCCAGCTCCTTTAATTTAAATTATTCAAGAGCGATCTGTGAAACCATCCTAGTTAGCAAAATGTCCTTTTGCTTCTGGCTCAACTTATGGAGATATCAATATTTTTTCAGTTTTTCCAGTATAATTTTTAGTTTCTTTAATAAAAGGATTCTTTTAATTTATTTTTTGTTAAACCTTACCATCTCTCTTAGAATCAATACCAAGGATCAATCCAAGACAGAAGAACTACAAGAGACAGGGAATTGAGGTTAACTTGCCCAGGGTAACACAGTGGGTAACGCAGCTAGGAAGTGTATGAAATCATATTTGAATTCATGATCACTTGTCTCCAAGCTTGGCTCTATCCACTGAGCTACCTAGCTGCCCCTAGTTAAAAGGAGTATTAACTTTTTCTTGTATAACCTTTTGGAGCTTTTAGCAATATGATGAGGCTTATGGACTGACTCTTTAGAATAATGTTTTAAATGCACAAAATAAAATTCATATGGTTGTAAAGGAAGTCAATCACATTGAAACAGAGTTAACAAATTACTAAGAAAAAAAAATTCATGGACCCCCAGATTGACAATGCCTGCTTTAATAGCCTGTCTACACATTGGTACTGGATAATGACCTCACATTTGGGAATGCCCATGGATAAGTCTGTATTTGAAATGGGCTAAAACTAGATAATTATTTGCACCTTTATTTTTTTCTCTATTGTCTCTAGAGAAGTAGAAAGTAGATGTCCACACATGATTGATGGAGCTTTTATATTTTTCTTTGTTTCAAGGGCAGCCATAACCAAGTAATATATAATAACAATACTTAACAGCTAGAATATTGTTGATGAGCCTCTCCACACTTAGTGGACTGGTCCTTAGAAAAGACATAGTTAATTAGGTCCATAATTGAATAGGATTTGAAGGATAGGCTGGATTGCTTTTGGGAAACTGAACAGTGCTTTCAGATAGTCACTGAGCCTTCATTAAATGCCTGATATGTTTCAGACACTGTTCTAAGTGATGGAGATGGAAGGAAAGGCAAAAGTCAGTTCCTGCTTTCAATGAATTCATAGCCTAATGAGGGAAATGACATTTAAATAACTAAGAACAAATAAAATAAGAACAAATTGGGGGGGTAGTCTGAGAAGGAAGGCATGAAGATTAAAGAGGCCCAGAGAAAACTA
The DNA here is from genome assembly GCF_016433145.1 of Gracilinanus agilis. Lineage (NCBI taxonomy): Eukaryota > Metazoa > Chordata > Mammalia > Didelphimorphia > Didelphidae > Gracilinanus > Gracilinanus agilis. The sequence continues at coordinate 370,032,010 of NC_058132.1, forward strand.
CTTGCCGAAGGTGAAACTTGAGCTCTGAGACTCAAAAAAAGCCAGAGAGGCTAAAAGGTGGTGGTGAATATATAGTGTTTGAGGCATGGGAGGCATCAAGTGGAAATGTTTGGATTTGGGGTAATGGAGTGTCATGGGCAGAACAGCATAGAGCAACGGTCGGCAACCTTTTTGGCCGTGAGAGCCTTAAACACCTGCGGAAGGAGGAGGATGGAGGCAGAAGGCACTGGAATATGGGGCAGAGGCTGAAGGGCCCCCTGGGGCGCATCCTGGGGCTCTGCCCAGACTGGCTGGTCAGGAGGTGGAGCCAGATATGGCTCGAGAGCCATATGTTACCAACCTCTGGCATAGAGGGTAGTCTCAGAAGGAAGGGATATGTGAGGAATTATTGAAGGAATCAGAAACTATATAAAGAAGAGAAGAATCTGACTGGTGATGGTAGAGATGGGAAGAGAATATAGCAGTTGTTAATAATCTGAAACCCTGCCATATGTTTATCATGGGGGCTCTAAGGCAAAGGTGTCATATGAGCATTTTTTCTTTCCTGGAGCTCACAGACTCTTCAGTGCAGCCCAAACCAAATTAAAAGGTAATTGGGAAATATATAACAAAATAAATAAAAATAAAACAAATCAATAGTATTACATTTAAAAAATAGTCAATATGTGATGTATAGGTATCTTTATATAAAGATTGATGGCCCCTATTTCTATTTGAATTTGGCTCCACTACTATAGAGGACAATATTAAATTTGATGAATTAAAATTTAAGGAAAGTAAATTTTAGCACAGTATAAATAAAATCTTTCTTGTAAATTTTGGTACCTTATTACAAATAATTGGATAGATTGTTATTAGTTTGAAATAAGAAGTATCATGACTATTTTACCAGAGGTTTTTTATGGAAAAAATTAAATGTCTTTGAGATTTTTTGATTGATACTTAACATGGTTCTTTTTCTTTTAAACAGGTCTCATTGGTATCTTGCAGTCATTTGTTTTCCATGGTTAGAAGGGCCTGTGTATGAAGATTTTCCACATCAGTTACCTCAACCATCCAAATCTCAACAATGCCAAGATGACTTTCAAACTCTGGGTAATACACAACATAGATGGTAGTCTTTTAGTGATCATGGCAAAAAAAAGTACACCCAATAAAAGTGGTTACAGAAAGCAATTTGAAGTTTAAAAGTAATAGCTAAAAATAATTTAAAAGTAAATAGCAAGAAACCTGAAATTGTCATACATTGAAGCATTGTTTGATTTTTTTTAAATGGTAAAAATCTAAGTCATCTTGATACACTCAGCTCTGAAATTACAAGTCTTTGTGTAGAAATATTTTGTAAATCTAACTGACATCCATTTTGTGCTACTAATCTCCATGCATAGCATTTTAACATTACCTGTTCTCTATCCATACAGGTACCACTTTATTTATTTTTTAATATTTATTTATTTTTTTTACTTTTAAATTCTTATTTTTTAGAAAATGTTTCCATGGTTACATGATTCATGTTCTTTCCCTCCCCTCCACCCACTCCCTCCAACCGATATGCATTTCCACTGGTTTTTACGTGTGTCATCGATCAAGACCTATTTCCATATTATTGATATTTGCACTGGGGTGGTCATTTAGAGTCTACATCCCAAAACATATTTGAATCAACCCATATGTTCAAAAAATTGTTTTTCTGCTCCCATAGTTCTTCCTCTGAATGTGTATAGCATTCTTTCTCATAAATCCCTCAGGATTGTCCCGGATCATTGCATTGCTGCTAGTAGAGAAGTCCATTACATTCAGTTTTACCACAGTGTATCAGCCTCTGTGTACAATGTTCTTCTGGTTCTGTTCCTTTTACTCTGCATCAATTCCTGGAGGTCGTTCCAGTTCACATGGAATTCTTCCATTTCGTTATTCCTTTGAGCACAATAGTATTCCATCACCAGCAGATACGACAATTTGTTCAGCTATTCCCCAGTTGAAGGGCATGCCTTCATTTTCTAGTTTTTTGCCACTACAAAGAGCACAGTTATAAATATTTTTGTACAAGTCTTTTTCCTTATGATCTCTTTGGGGTATAAACCCAGCAGGCATTCTTTTATCTCTCTTTGGACATAGTTCCAAATTGCCATCCAGAATGGTTGAATCAATTCAAAACTCCACCAGCAATGCATTAATGTCCCAATTTTGCCACATCCCCTCCAACATTCATTACTCTTCCCCTTCTTTCATTTTAGCCAATCTGCTAGGTGTGAGGTGATACCTCAGAGTTGTTTTGATTTGCATTTCTCTAATTATAAGAGATTTAGAACACTTTCTTATGTGCTTATTGATAATTTTGAATTCTTTATCTGAAAATTGCCTATTCTTGTCCCTTGCCCATTTATCAATTGGGGAATGGCTTGATTTTTCGTACAATTGATTTAGCTTCTTATATATTTGAGTAATTAGACCTTTGTCAGAGTTTTTTGTTATAAAGATTTTTCCCCAATTTGTTGCTTCCCTTCTAATTTTGGTTACATTGGCTTTATGTGTACAAAACCTTTTTAATTTAATATAATCAAAATTTTATTTTACTTTTTGCAATTTTACAATTTATTTATTTTACTTTTTGTAATTTTTTCTAACTCTTGCTTGGTTTTAAAATCTTTCTTTTCCCAGAGATCTGACAAGTATACTATTCTGTGTTCACCTAATTTACTTATAGTTTCCATCTTTATATTCAAATCATTTACCCATTCTGAATTTAGCTTGGTGTAGGGCAGTGATGGGCAAACTTTTTAAAGAGGAGGCCAAAGGAAAGGAAATGCTCATCTGTCAGTCTGTTTCTAAGGCAACTCTTTCGAAGTTTCATTATATTGTATCGTATCCTACTCATTGTATTCGTCAGATTAGGAATAATGTCACAGGACAGGATAGAACATTTCAGGAGGCCTCATTTGGCCCGCCGGCAGTAGTTTGCCCATCACTGGTGTAGGGTGTGAGATGTTGATCTAGACCCAACCTCTCCCATACTGTTTTCCAGTTTCCCCAGCAGTTTTTGTCAGTGGAGTTTTGTCTTAACTGGTGATCCTACCTCTATTGTCTCCCATCTTCAATCCATCTTTTACACACTTGCTAAAATTATTTTCCTAAGGCACAAGTCTGAACATATCAGTCCCCTCATCAAAAAGAAAAAAAATTATGGTAGTTCTCTTTTGCTCAGATAAATCTTGCTAGTCTGGATTTAGGGCCCTTCGCATTCTGGCTCCAATCTATTTTTTCTGCCTTATTTCATAGTACCCAGTTTTATATACTCCATTAAAATCACTGGCATATTTGATAGTCCCTAAAGCTAACATTCAGTCTCCTGTCTCTGTGCATTTTCACAAGCCTTCTTCAAGGCTTGGAATTTACTCATTTTTCGTCTTCACTTGTTACAATCTTTCTCTTCATTTGAGGCTCAGATCAATTGCCACCTCCTCTGAAACTTTCTCTGATTATTTCAGCTAAAAGTGTTCTTTCTGTCCATATATTTTCTTTTTTTCTTTTTTTTTTAACATGTATTAATCTACATTTTTAACATGGTTACCTGATTCATGCTCCTCCTATCCCCTCCACCCCCCCCCATATATTTTCTTAAAGCACTTTATTTGGATCTCTTCTTTGCCTCTTTATATTCTCCTTATTGTGTAATATATATGTGTGCATACATTTCCATCCTAAAAGACTTCAGAATATATGTGTCTATATATATTGTTTTGTATGTGTGTGTATGTACACATTACCATTCTGAAAGACTTAAGAACACACACATGCATATGCATATAATTATGCCTACATACATGTACACATATGTGTCTTTATATTACATTTATGATATAGTGTTTGAACATATATTTCTATTCCTGAAAAGTTCAGGCTCAGTATATATGTACACACATACATGCATGCAAACATATGTATACACAAAACAATACAGATAGAGCATGCATGTATATGTGCAAAGTACATATAATATACATGTACATGCATAAAGCACATGCATATGTACACATACCTTTTATTATAGGTGGACAAGCCATATATCTATCCCCCTCCCACAAGATAGAATGTAAGTTCCTAAAATTGTGAACTTTGCTTGTTTTTTAAATCTTTGTATCACTAATTCTTAGCACAAGATCTTTTGTATAGTAAATATTTGTTAGACTTAATTTAATTGCCTTTTTGTTGTATTTCTGACTTTTAGGAGACTGTCATAGGTGTTTGAAGTTTAAAGTTTTGGCCACTAAGAGTTGGCCATTGTTGTTAAGAACCAGCCATTATCAGTTCTTTCCATTGTTTATGTTTTTGAATAATAAAGTCCAATAAGTCCTTAGATAGTCTTTCTTTTACTAAATGGATAGAGATGAAGTGTTAGTAGATATGTAAATATTGTTTACACATACTTACTGTTATTTTGTTATTCCCAACTAGATAATGATCTACATATTACTTCCTCACTCTCCTTAGAATCAGAGGATCCCCAGGTAAGTGAATCTTTTTTAGATGTGAGGATAGGAAAATTTAGAAGTGTGCTATATTGTTTGAGCATCAGTACATGTTAGGGTACTATCCTTATGATGGATATTATGGTACTTAGACAATAATTTTTTTAGACTTTCTTTGTGGGGAGAAGGGAAAGCATAAAGACTTATGCTACTTCTTAGCTAATAATTTTTCTTTTGTATTTTCATGGCTTATTTTTCCTCCCTAAATGTACAGGTATCCTTATTCATCTTGACTACTAATTTTAAAACTTTAAAAAATATATTGGTATTACCGACCAACTTGGTATCATCCATGAAATTATTAATATATATCTTGGGCTCTTCATTTCATGAAAGATCATTAATGTCAGCCATAGTGTGATCAACCCTAAGTGGCCATGATATGGTTAGGTTTTATTATTCTAATTCATTGATAAGTGACATTTAAAAGTTTGAAAGTTTAAGTCTTAGGGATAGATAGCTTTTGCTTTCTTCTTGTTCTTATTCACAATAATAATAGAGCATTACATTTCTAAAAATTGTGCATTTTGCATACCTCTCTGCCTGTCATTGTGTTTGCATATGCACACACACATACACACACACACACACACACACACACACACACATATACTTCTTTAAGCAAGGTAATTGCTAAAATTTATGACTTTTAAAAGTCTCTCAAATTTGAACATCACCAGTTGCCATGATAAGAAGTAGTTACTATCATGATAGAAGGAGGGAATCCCTTCTCTCTGATGTTTCATAGGGAAGGGAGTAGTAGTCCTAGTGACTGTTGAGAATTTGGTATGAAAGAGATATTCTTTCACTTTGAACTGTTTCCTATTGAAACAGTATTACTGTGAGGGTATCACCTCTTCCTTAAGTGTTTTTCCTTAATAGTAAAGACATGAAAGGAGTTCAGAATACTGCACTTAAAAGCTATGGTAAACTTTGTCTGGGGCCATTTCTCAAAAGCAGCTAATAATCCTAAAAGTTTGACCAATTTGGGTGAATCCCTCAGACCTGCCCTGTTTGTGGTAAACACAAGCTAGCAACCAAACTCACCCTCCCAGGAATTTTGTCTTTCTGGGACTTTTTTTCTGGGACTAATACTGAAGTGCTCAGGAATGTAGGAAACTCACCAACTCAAACTGGAGAAGCAGTGGAGCTAGGAACTTGAGTACCATGAAAATAATTTTCCAGGTCTCTTCATATAGAACATTCATATAGGCTTTCTCACTATCAAAACATTGTGTCTCTACAGTGGGGACAATCAACATTGGCACTAGGAGACTGATGCTTGTTACTGTAGTTACCAATTCCTTTGGGGATAGCAGTTTGTCATAGTAGTCTTTCATCTGTGTCTTTCCATGTGGGATTAACTTTGCTCTTTGATAACTTCTTAACTCTGACGATCAGATTCTATTGTCAATATGGTTCCAGATGGGGTTGAGCCTACATTCTGGAACCCTGAGGTGTCTCTTGTTATTGAGTATAAAGAATTTGACTTACTATTCTAAAGCTAATGTGGGGTATGTCTACTAAGATGAAATTTAATGAGGATATATATATATATATATACACATATAAAGTCTTCAACTTGGGTTTGAACTTGGGTTCAACACTAAATGTACAAGTTTAAGGTAGAGAGACATGGCTAGACAAAAGTTTATCCCCAAAATATCTGAGGGTTTTAATGGGTGCAATGTGATCTTAAACTTTAAGAGAGAGAAAGATACTGTACAGAAGAGTGGTTAGATTACATTGGAAATATTATTTGTAATTTGTAGTGCCATATTTTAAAAGAACATTGTTATTTTATTTTATTTTATATTTATTTATTAAAAAACAACAACCACCCCTACCTTTCATCTTGGAATCAATATTTATTGATTCCAGGGCAGAAGAGCGGTAAGGGCTAGGCAAAGAGGGTTAAGTGACTTGCCCAGGGTTACACAGCTGGGAAGTGTCTTAGGCCAGATTTGAACCTAGGAACTCCTGTCTCCAGGCCTGGCTGTCAATCCATTAAACCACCCAGCTGCCCCCATATTTTAGAAAGAATCCAGAGGAGAGTGATCAGAATGATGAATAGCTTCAAGTACATGCCATAAAAGTATTGAGTGAAGAATGTAAAGATGCATAGCCTGCAGGAGAAAAGATTTAGTACTTAGATTGACTAATTTTTGAGGGGCTGTCATATGGAAGAGGGATTAGATATATGTTTGTTTCTAAAGGACAACTAGGAGCAGTGGATGGTATTTGCATATAGGCAGATTTCAACTGGAGGTATGGAAACACTTATTAGAGCTATCCAGAAGTGAAATGCATTGTCTTGGGAAGTGGTGATTTCTCTTTTACTAGCTTTTCAAGCAAAGCCTGGAAGTTGATTAAGTTGTAGAATGAATTCTTGTTCACTTATGAGTTGGGCAAATGACTTCTGATATCCCTTCCAGCTCTGGTGTTCTCTGACTAGTGTTCTATAAAGCCCATTTAGACTAAATGTTAACAAAAATACTGTACGTTTATCACATTATTATTTCCTACTACTGTATTTTATAAATGAAGAATTTTCTACAATGTTGATAGTTAGATAAGGATTTTTGTTGATTAAAGTGAATAGTTAAACCATTTATAACATTATTTATGTGGGGGGGGAGATGTGTTAGAGTTTCAAAGAACCACTGACATCAGCCTTTGAAATAAGATTCATTTATATATTGAGGATTCCACTGCATAAGAAAATTGCATAAACAGAAAAAAATGTTGTTGAGTGAATCTTTGTTTTGTTAAAGGATTCATAATAACAGGCTTCTTTTAAATAGCAGTTCTTGTGCATTAAAATAAGATAGATTGGTTTTTACTTAACTTTTCAGGAACACAAGCCTTTACCTAAAGCAGAACATGCCTGCATGCATTCAGTGCACATGTCTTAAGCAGCTCTTGTGTCCAGGGTTTTGTGTTGTACATTCTAATAAGTAAGCTAGATTTCCTGATCTCAAGGACCTTACAGTCTAGTATAGAATTCATGTGTACAGATAACTATAATAACAGATGATGTGAAACGTCTGTTTCAAGGGAAGAATAGAAATAGATTGCATCAAAGCTTGATGTCTGAGAGGATTTCCTGTTGGGGTAATAAAGGAAGGCTTTATGGAGGATATGACATTTGAGTTAGGTTATAAAGGATAAATAGAATTATGACAAGTAAGAGGAGGAGCTGGGCAATCTAGGTAGAAGGATCTCTGGAGGGGCTGCATAGTCAGACATGGAGAGAGGTGGTAAGGCAAAAGGCATACAGAAGAAAGGTCAGTAGTCCTGTTTGGTTTGTAAGGTCTGTGTAGAGAATGAGAGCATTTAGAGAATTTGTGTAGAGAAGTGTTGTAAGAATAAGACTAGAAACATGTTGAAATATTCATTAATTTATATTGAGGTTCTAGAAGATATTTTCTTGTAAAACCTGGGGCAGCATACAGATGGTACAGAAATTGCATAGGATGAATATACCTTCAGATGCAGTCATATTTATTGAAATAATGCATTGGATTAAGAGATTATAGGACAAAGATGAACTGTCTCTTTCTTTTGAAATAGTAATGTTTGATATTCCACTGTTTCTGAAGGCTTGTTGGTGTAATTGTTTTCTCTTCTAGCTAGAATTTTCCTTCATCTCTTGTGTATTATTTCTGATTGTATCTTTCTATAAATCCTTTTATACAATCTTTCTAAAGCTTTGGAGGCTACACCTTTTATATTTTATGATCATTAGTACAACACTGGAACTCCTTCCACATGCCTGGGAAGTTCCTTTTTTGCTCATACTATAACAGGAGATTTATTTTATTTTGCTTCTCATTTGCCCATCACTGATAGTGATGTGTGGCTACCTCCTGATAACTACTGTGTCTCTTTCCAATACTCTTTGATGTATCTGCACTTTGATTTCTTCAGAAGTTAGAGTGGTTTACAGTTATCAGCTATATAGCATCTCTGGGAGAATCAGGATAGGAAGAGGGACTATACTTGTGATTTCTTTGTTATACAGAACTCCTAGATAATCAAACTCTCATTACCAGTTCAGCTTGGCACCTTTTCTACAATTTGTAGTCTTGGAAAATTGCCTAGAGCTTTGAGAGAGATTAATTGACTCAGCCAGGGCTGCACAGCCAAATGTGGCAGAGATGGGACTTGAGCCTAGTCTCCATGGCTTCTAGGCTAGCTTTCTATCCATCCCTATCTCTCTTGCTGCTTTTCTTGGCAAAATATCAGTGTTAAAAAGATGGGCTTTGAATAGTGAACAGCTGGAGATCGTTAGAAGCATTGTGGCATTTTCTACATGTGATCTAGCCTACTGTATTTCTAGTTAATATATCTAGTTAATAATATATAGTTAAGTTCTTTGCTAAACTGATAGTCCATTTCTAATGTCTGTCTTAAGATATATGTAGTATTGGACTAATTCAGTGGAAAGCGACATCTAGTTCCCCATTATAATCTACATGAATACATAATCCTCATTGAGTTTTTTTCCCCATGTGGTTTATTAGACTTTGAGTGGGCATGCTTTAGGTCAGTACTGTGTCACAGGAGAATTTCAAGAACCTCACCACATGTAGAATATCCTTATTACCATTACACTTTCCCCTAGTCCAGGGATGGGCAAACTTTTTAAAGAGGGGGCCAAAGGAAAGGAAATGCTCATCTGTCAGTCCGTTTCTAAAACAACTCTTTCAAAGTTTCATTGTATTGTATCCTACTCATTGTATTTGTCAGATTAGGAATAATATAAGGCAGCCCGATAGAACATTTTAGGGGGCTGCATCTGGCCCACTGGCCATAGTTTGCCCATCACTGCCCTAGGCAGTATTTAAATGACAGTAGTGTGTACTTCTGAGCATATAGATTACTGTTTTATGTATTGCTTTTGATAAAAAAAAAGATTGCTGAACAAAGCTAACACTCTGGTTACACTTATCAGATAATCTTGCATTACCTTAATATGTACATGAGAAACTTATTTTTGGAAGAGTGTAAGAGAAGTAAGGGAAACGAAATTTTTGTAACCTACAGATTAATATTGAGGAACTATCTATTTTTATAAATGTCAATCATTACCCAAATATGGTTTGTTATGAGGAATTATCTCTAATAAGCCTGTCACATTTTCAGAAAAGATACTTTTTTATGAATCTATAATTTTGTAGTCATAAGAAAGTACATATATGAAATAGTAGTTATTGTCTCCAAGGCAGAAGAGCAGGAAGGGCTAGGCAGTTGGGATTAAGTCACTTGCCCCAGGGTCCCATAGCTAGGAAGTATTTGAGGCCAAATTTGAACCCAGGACTTCTCATCTCCAAGCCTGGCTCTCTATCCACTGAGCCACTTAGCTTCCCCTTCTTTAGTCATTTCTTGATTGGAGAATGGCTCTTGTCCTTAAATATTTAAACTGTTTGCATTTATCAGAGAAATTTGTTGTTCAAAATTTTTTCTCTTCTGTTTTCCTTCTAATTTTAACTATGTTGCTTTATTGGTACAAAATATTTCAATTATGTAATCAAAATTCTCTAAATAGTTTTATAAGATACATTTTGCTGCAAAGTTTCCCCTCGCCTAACTCTTTTCCCCCAATTCCAACTGCATTGATTTTGTTTGAATAGAAACCACTCAGTTTTATGTAATTAACAGTGTTTATTTTGTTTTGACAACTTTCTTCCTTACTTGGCCAAGAGCTCTTCCCCTATCCATAGCTATAAAAAGGAATATTCTTTCCTGGGACTTCTTAGTTTGCTTATGACAGATGTTCAGTACCTTCTACATCTAAATCATGTATCCCTCAGAAGCTTTTTTGGCCTACCTCCCCCTTTCCAGAAAAAATATTACTTGGCGCCCCCTGTCATGTACTATCACTGCCCCCTTACAGTTATTCACCACCCCCAAATGCACCTGTGGCCATCACTACCCTTCTGGATTGCTGCAGCACCCACCAGGGGGTGGTGGTGCCCACTTTGGCAATCACTGCAATACAAAGTATTGACTCCAAGATGGAAGGTAAGGATTTAAAAAAAAAGAAAAAGAAATACAAGTTAGTATATAAGAGGTCTCCAGTATAGAAAGATATGTGGACAGGTTACCTTAAGAAAAGTCAGCTGGGGTGCTCCTGCCAGCCACCATGTTTTCTGACCAGGCCTGGCTTTGGCTTCTCCCATAAGGTAATGACCAGAGAGCACCAGGGAGCCCTGTGGCTATCGCTACTGCGGAGCCCGAGCTAATGAAGCTGGGGGGAGGTTATGGCATCCAGAAGTAACTGGTTGTTCGGGGTGAAAGTAGTACTGGTGATGGCCTACAGGAGCTTGGTATTTGTGCTGTTGTTCATTTTTGTGAAGAGGCAGATAATGCGTTTTGCTCTGAAGTCTTGAAAAGGCCTTCATGTTCCTGTGGGGCACAACACTCCTAAGAATCTGAAGGAAGAGACTGACATCTGACTATCCAAGGTCCAAGATGTAAAGTATGAACCTTAGCTTCTTGAAGAGAATGATGCCAGACTTTTACAGCTGGAGACCCCAGGAAATCAACAGACCCCATTCCATTCAGAAGGCTGCCTTGCCTTCCTTGTTCCTTGATGGGCAAGAATTTCTGATCATATCTGCTGGAACTTCAAAACACAAGTACTCCCTTCAAGGGTGTCCAAAAGGCCCTCATTGATACCGTTAGATGGTTTTGAGACAGCTAGATATGGAACTGGAGTCTTTGACCAGATGGAATATTATCTACATTATCAGGAAGCACTGAGTGAACTGGCTACCACTTTCAAAGCCTGTGGAGGACTCCCAGTGACAGCACCAGTTGGCAGCTAAGGATCTAACACAATCTCCTGAAGTTTCCTCCTCAACAACTATCCAAGTCACCTGTCTGCCCTCCAGCCAGAAGAGTAAAAGAGCCAAGCACTTCCTAGAGTTGAAGAGTTTTAAAGATAACTACAACACACTAGAAAGCACCCTCTGGGTGAATTTGAGGGGAGCCATAGCTAATGTGGCTCCAATAAGAGAATCCAGTCTTGGCACCCAGGGATTTCTCCAGGGCAGCAGATAGAGCAGCATTGGACAACATTGATACCATTAGGCCCAGAATTCCTGCAATGTATGCATGGAAATCTTTCCTTAGCTTCTTCCTCTGGTCTGCTGTAGAATTACCCACTAGGGGCAATCTTTCCCCCCTCTACTAGCATTTTTATGTATCTGAATCCACATATTCTCTCTCTGTCTATGCCACTTTCTCCTTACCCCAAGTTATTTTTGATCATGGTTATTTTTTTGCTCTCCTAAAGTCAGTTTTACTCTACATGGGCTGGGGTGGAGCGTGGGGGGAGGAGATATAATGGTAGAAATGGAAACCACAGAGCCCCTATTTTATGCAGTTTGATGGGGACTCCAGCCCATGAAAATGTCATTTAAAGTTATGGAATGAGAAGGACAGGAAGAACTAGGACGCTGTACTTAAATTAAGCCCTGTTGAGATTTGTATTATGTTTAGTGTACTGCCTTGACCTTCTTTTCAAATACTATAGATCAAGGCGAGTGACTATGGGGAGCTGTTGTGACATAGGCACAAAATCCTTATTCCCCCAATAAGTCACTACATTGGTCTCACTTTATAAACTGGTTATTTAATAAAATAGCTGTAAAAAAATAAAAAGAAAAATCAGCTAGAATTTCCATGAAGATTCCTTAGGAATTCTGCCAAGAGCCCTAGGAGTCTGAGGAGAAATAACTTCTTCTCTGAGAGTGTCATACTTAGAGGTTGGAGGTTTGTAGTGCTTTTCCTTGGAAAATCCTGAGGGAAGGTTGGTGACAGTTGGTAGAGAAGATTTGGAAAGTTTGGAAGAAGCTGGTTAGTTTATCAGTGGTTCCCAAACTTTTTTGGCCTACCACCCCCTTTCCAGAAAAATATTACTTAGCCCCCTGGAAATTAATTTTTAAAAAAATTTTAATAGCAATTAATAGGAAAGATAAATGCACCTGTGGCCATCACCGCTTCCCCTGGATCGCTGCAGCACCCACAAGGGGGCGGTAGCCCCCACTTTGGGAATCTCTGGTTTATATCATTGGTCTAGAGCAGGGGTTGGCAACATATATGACTCTTTCTGCAGGAGCCATAAAGTCAATATTTTTTTAGGCGCTGTTACAGGAGTGCGCACTGCGAGCACTGTACTGCTCTCACGAAATTACATTTTAGAAAATGTGGTATTTATGGCTCTCGCAGCCAAAAAAGGTAGCCGACCCCTGCTCTAGAGAGAGAGACTGACTGGGTTTGCTCTCTGTGACATCTACAGAGAAGGAGGGAGGTCAACAAGTCTGAAGAGAGTTATACTCTGTTAGGAACTTGTCTGGAGCTGATTTCCTAAACTGGAGAGAAAGAAAGAATTTATTTAAAAGATATTTTTGGAATAGTTTAGGAAGATAGAAATTGGGTTATAGACAGAGAGGAAGATAGGTTAGCCTTAGTTTCAATCAAGGACAAAGATTTTCCTTGCAGAAAAGTTTGGGATCTGGGTAATAGAGTTTTATTAGATTATGGTACCTTCATAATTTAAGAAATACTTTCCTATCTGTTTCCTTTTTCTCTCCCTTTCCTAAAGTTTTTATACCACAGTAAATAGTTTCTATATTTATCTATTGTCTGAGCAGGATTCTTTTCAGCTGCTTGGACTCTGTTATTATTTTCAACTGACAAACCTTAGGATAGAACTTTAGGCAATAAAATTTAGTTGTGATAAATATGTAAAGACCTCTGATTAAAAAAATAAAGGATGAGGCAGGCATGTTTGTAGACTAGTTCATATGAAAAAGTTATTACTTAAAAATAGACATTGTGACATGGCAACCAAAGAACATAATGTGATTATAGAAAATATGATGTTCAAAGCAAGGGAAATGATAGTCTTGCTGCCTAACCTAATCAGTTCTGGGCAGCACATTTTAGGACATCATGGAGGTGGAAAGCATCTTAACTACGGACCTGAAGAAAAGATGACTTCAGGGGGACTTTCTATCAATCTCAAGGGTTTGAAAGGCTTTTTTGGAAGAGAAGTTAAACTTGTGCTTGGTCTCAGAGGTCAGAAGTAGGATGAGTTTATGAAACTGAAGATAGGCAGATTTAGATTCAATGTAAGGGAAAACTTCCTACTTATTTGAGTTTTCCAAAAGTATAACTAGCTATCTCATTAGATAATGAAGCTAGTAGATATTGGGTTTTTCTTCTTTGGATATCTTTGATTGGAAACCAGATGATTGCTCGTCAGCTGTATTTAACCAGGTTATCTTTGAAGTCTCTTTTAACCCTGAGGTGCTATGCTTCGGTAAAAATTACTAGTATCCTACTGATCTGAAAAAAAATTAATGTAATATCAAGCCATTAACACTTTTCAAACCAGAGAGATTTTAGACCTCTTTTTTTTTTTTTTTAAGAAAAAGATTTAATGCTTCTACTGTGAATATCCATTTGTTTAAACTAGCTTTACTTGGAGGAAAATTTGTAAAAAGTAAATGTGTAATGTTATTTCAGGCTACCCTGAAGAATACATCAGAATCAAAGAAAATGTGTAAACGGTATGTATACCCTACAGACATCTAGATATAATTATTAAGGGAAAAATAGATTTGGGATTTTAATTAAAAGTTTGGTAAGACGGTCAGACTGTCAGACTGCTTTGGGTGGAACTTTGAGCTGAAGTCTTGCTTAGGAATTCTGGGAGACCTGAGGAGTTCAGAAGTTCTGTTAACTCCAACTGTCACTGTCTCTCTCTGGTGTTCCCTGCCCAGAGAGGAGGCAAAAACTTTGGCTTTTGGAAATTCCTTGAACCAGAGTGACAGTTGTGGAAAGAAGAGAAAGTTGAAAGTTTTGGGAAGAGCTGTGAAAGGAAGACCAACAGTTAGAAGAAGAAAATCTGGTTTTTATTCCTCTGTGGTTATGGCCATTTCAGGCCATTCCAGGTCAAAAGCCAATAGGCCAAAACCCTGAATGACTGGAATTACTGAACTGAACAACTACAAAGAGGCAGTAATTTTATAATACATAAGAATAATAATTATTAGAAATAGGCTTACCTAGTTAGTTAGGAATTGGGTTAAAGTAGTGATAAGGAGTGAGAGCACTGGTTTTTACCAGATACAAGCAGACCTCTTGAGGGGCCTTGAGTTGGTTGTAGTTGGAGGTAGTAACCCATTAGCATTTAGGGATCTTTCTTGCTTTTACCTTTCTGTTAAACCTTTAAAACCTTATAAACCTTAATAAATAGAGGTTTTGTTTTTACTACTGCCTCTACACTTGTCAGTCCCTGTCCTTCACTGTTCTTCCCAGCCTATAACAACTTTGTTACAAAGTTTGGCCAGCTGGCTCTTACCAACAAACAGATACAGTTTCAAAATATCCACAACATATGTCATGCACTTAATTTATTCAACAAGCATTTCTCGAGTATTGGACACTTTGCTAGGTACTGGGGACATTAAGACAATAGTAAAACAGTTTCCTGCTCTCAAGTTTACATTTTATTCTGGCAAAACCACATGTTCATAAATGAGCATGTACAAAATATAAAGTAAATACAAAGAAATTTTTATTAGGAGAGCACAAAAAGCTTGGGAGTCAGAAAAGGCCATCTGTAGAAAGAGATACATAAGCTGTGCTTCAAAGGAAAATTGGGATTCTATAAAGAAGGAGGTGATCTTGAAGATCATTTAAGTCTCTACAAAGGCTTCTGGGTGGGAGATAAGATGCCATGAATAAATGCTTATAACTGATCTTTTTCCTTTTGTTTTTCACAGACCGTGCATTCTCATATTAGACTCCTTGAAAGCTGGTTCTGTACAAAATACAGTTCAGATTTTGAGAGAGTGAGTAATTTTATAATTTCTATACATATATATTTTAAAACTTGGTAGAACTTCCTAGTTTAAAAGAGATGCTAACCAGCAATGGTAGAGGAGATTTTCTCATTGAGAGTTCTTGACAGGTAAACTTGCAACTCCAAACCAAAAGAAGACTAATCACATTCCATTAGTTTATTTTATTATGTATTTAGGTGAGGTTTGCCATTTCAGTATGGTATTAAATGTCAAGTATTTTCTCAAGTAATTTTTGCCAAAAGTGAATTAGAAACTGACTTGTATTAACAAATAAAAAAAAATTGAAGACATATATCTACCACAGGCCTATGGTAAACAATAGCTTTTTAAAAAGATGTTTTCAAGATGCTAAATTTCACAAATTAAAAAAAATACCTCCTCATTGCAATAGCATTTTCACAGTAAACAATATCTTAATTTTAGTTATCTCTTTTCATTAAAAAATCACCTTTTCACTTTATTTTGTAATAAGACTTGTGAACTTATGTCTTTAAATTTTGAAAGGCCATTGTCAATGATCTTTGAAATAACATGGATGAGGGGAGAACTGCAGGGATGTCTTGATTTTTTTTTTAAATGGAGTCTTCAAACTAGAAATCACTGAGCTTGTATTTCTGGCAAAATTATATAAGTTTTTATTAAAGGGATGATTACTGAAAATCTCTAAGCATAACTTCATCAAGAATAGATCATGTCAAACTAATTCATTTCCTTTTTTGACAGGGTTTCGAGAATAATAGACCAGGAAAATTCTGCAA
Organism: Gracilinanus agilis; assembly: GCF_016433145.1. Taxonomy (NCBI): domain Eukaryota; kingdom Metazoa; phylum Chordata; class Mammalia; order Didelphimorphia; family Didelphidae; genus Gracilinanus; species Gracilinanus agilis. The sequence continues at coordinate 370,048,180 of NC_058132.1, forward strand.
ATATAATTTGCCTAGATTTTATTAAAGCCTTTGACAGATTCTAGCTTCCAAGCAAGGCAGAGACATATGAACTACATAAGAGTACAATTAAGTAGCTTTGGAATTGACTAAATGGCTTTATCTCTAAATTAACTATTAATTTTTTAAGATTTCCAGTAGTGTCCCCATCAGTAAGTTGGATAGAGACATATATGGCTTGCTTATTAAATTTAAGAAGTCATAAAGGTGAGGACAGCTAATACATTGGAAAGCAAAATTAGGACTGTAAAAGATCTTGACTGCCAAGAATGCTGAGTAGCATCTCCTAAGGACAAATTTAATGGGATAAATATAAATGCTAATACTGGGATTCAGAAAATGATTGTCAAGAATAGAAGACAAGGGAGTCATAACTAGGCATTAATTCATCTGGAAAAAAGAAGTCTTTATTATTAGTGAAGTACCAGCTTAAAATGAGTCATCAGTATGTCATTAATACCAAAAAAGCTATTCTGGTCTTGGGCTGCATTAAGAAAGGCCTACTGTTCAGGCTATCTGATATCTTGTTGATTATTTTGTAGGGAGTATTCAGGTATGAGTTGAACTGGGTGGTCTCTGAAGCCCCTTTCAATTCTGAGATCTAAGAAATAAAATATTTTAAAAATTTATATCTAGTTGCTGGTGGGAAATAAAAATATGTATTTTTAAAATGTGAGGAAGAAAAATTTGTACTTTAATTGAGGTTAGCTATTTGGTGTGAAAGAGTAGCATTTTCTTTATAATAGATTGATTTAGCAATATACTAGGGCTTTTGGATATATGTTTTTTTTAGGAACAGTTCCTGATTCCATCTTTCTTCCTGTGACTACATTGCCCTGGATTTGAGGGACTTGCAAATGAGTTGTCATAGTGGTCCACAAGAAGCACTAAGGGCACCAAACATTGGGTTTGAATCTAAATATATAGTTATGCTACTTTAAAATTTTACTTACTTGCATAATACTTTTTTTAAATGTTGACATGTAAATTAATGTTTACATATATCACACAAAATTTTGTGCTCAGTATTAATTAGGGAACATACCTCCCCACAGTTTTATCCTTAGTGTCTAAAGTACAGCAGTTTTTCTTTGAAAGCAGTCATTCAAAAGATAGATACAATGTAATTTTGTGCAGTCAGGTTTATCTTTAGGCACTTTAATTGAGACATTAAATTTAGCAACAAATTTCATTCTTTGATTCTTTGAACCTGTTGCATAAAGACAAAGACAATTCCTTCTTTAATTACTCTACTCATCATTGGTTCCAGGTACTTGGAAGTAGAATGGGAAGTTAGACGAAAAACGCATCGTGAATTCAGCAAAGCAAATATGGTAGACTTGTGCCCTAAAGTTCCTAAGCAAGACAACAGCAGTGATTGTGGAGTATATTTACTACAATATGTGGAAAGCTTCTTCAAGGTATATGGAGTTAATAACTTGTTGGATTTTTATGGTTCTAAGCAGTAGCAGTAGTTCACAATTGATATGTAGTGGTTTTAAAAGAACTTTTTCTGGACATCTTTTCTAAGGGTTTTCATAATGTATACAAATATTAGAATTTGACATAGATATTTAACTTGTTTGTTGGTAATAAAATGGATATTTAATTTTGTAATAAAATACTTTATTGAGTAACATATTGTTCATATTTAAAATCTTTATTGAAACTAGTCTTAAGTCTGCAGTATGAAGAATTATACTTTCAGTCTTGCCTACTGAAACCCAAATCATGCATTATAATCATAGAATGAAAAGGGAACAAAAAGGGAAGGGAATTATTGCTGCTACAAATGTGGGGATTGAGAACCCCTTTTTGAATTAAGTGCCATTTACTGCAACCGTCATTTAAGGACTCTGAAACTTGAGCAAAAACCATCATGAATTTAATCAGCTTAGAATTCTTTGTTACACTACATGACTGGGTCATGCAGCATCTCTTTAAAAATTCCTCAAAAGCATGAAACAATTTTCTGAAAATAAAATCAATATTTTGAATCATTGGGGATTTGATAGTATAGGACTACATATATATATACATTTGTATATATATATGTATATTTCATTAAATATTTGAAATTTTGTGATTTTCCTTTCTCTTATTGTACATGATATATGGTAGCATATAATTTTGTACAATATGAGTCTGCCTGGATTCTATTCAAGGGAATTTAGTTACTAGGAAATTAAAAGTATGAAATTATATCAGTTTATTAACCTGCTACACAGTCTCAATTGTGAGGCAGTGTGGTTTTCTGTCTGAAAGAATGATGAATTGGAAATCAGATGGCCTGAGATCTATTTCCTTACTTGATACTGATCAGCTGAATGACCTCTAGCAAGTCACAACTATCTAGGCATCAAATTACTTATTTGTAAAATGAGTGAGTTATACTAGATAATCTTTAAAACTTCCTCCAGCTCTAACATCTTATAAATCTATATTTCTTGACTGTAATTTTATACTGAAGTACCAATACTTATTTATAATGACTTAAATTCAGTGAATTCCCTATCTTTTCCCATTTATAATGATTTTAGTGCATGGAGTTAGTTTGAATGTTCCTTAAAAAGTTGAAATGTCTTCTCAAAGTAATTTAGTTTTCTACTTCCTATCTTTAGGATCCCATTGTTAATTTTGAATTACCACTGCACTTGGAGAAATGGTTTCCTCGTCAGGTGATAAGGGCCAAGAGGGATGATATCCGGGAGCTGATCTTGAAACTTCATTTACAGCAACAGAAAGGCAGCAGTAGTTAATTCATCATTGATGGACATGGCATTGGTGTTTTAAAAGATTACTGGACAGCTGTTTACCAGTGTTTGTGCTATCCTGCTGGCAGAGGAGAAAATGCCTTGTGGTTATTTTGTAAATTATTCAAAATTATTTAAATTGTATAAGATAATTATTGATATTGTTTGGTCTGATAGAGGTGGGTATAAAGGGGTGGGAATGGGGAGAATGTAGATAAACTTCTTAGACTGAAGTTAAAGTTTGATAAATATTTCATATTTTTTTTCAGTGAATATGCTTGGACTATGCAATCAACATATGTGATGTGAGAATGTTTTAATAGGTGATTAAAAAACACTATATATGGTTTTAACCTGCACAAGATTCTGGGTATAGGACCACTTACTTCTTTGGTACCAAACCCAGTGCTTGGCAAGTCACTTCTCATTGTCACTGTTCTTTGCAACTCGAGCATGCAGTACGAATACTGTGTATTTTAAAATAATTATCGCTGAATGCCATTTACGGCATTATTTCTGTATAATATAAAATAGAAGGCTCTTAATGTGAGGTGGTAAAAACCTACTCAGCTATCATGTACTTTGTCAATCTTCCTAGTTAGGTGATAACTCCACCCTACTTTAGTTGCAACAATTTTTTCCTCCAATTTCATTGTCATTATTTAAGGAGATTAGGGAATTACAGGCATTTATTTAGGGTGAAATTAGGAAGAAACTTAAGATTTATAATTTCTTTTTAATAATGTGAATTCATTTTACTTTTTAAAATTGGGAAGGTAGTTTGGCCTTTAAAAAGCAACATTTAAAAATAATCTGAATCCTTTTTTACAATACATTCATGGATATACTTAAAGAGTAATATTCTATATGAGTATACATACCCCATTATTGGACAGATAACTAATTTTTATGAAGATAAAATTGGTCACATTTACTTTCTGTGTTTTTAACTTTTAACAAGCCAAGTATACACATTTGACCACATTTATTCATTAGCTTATTAGAAACCAATTTGCATTTTAAAAATCTACCCACTTTTTACACCCAGTAAAGCAAAAAATTGCTTTCATCCTTTTACTATCACAATTTTTTTCAGAGGCTTTCCTAAGAGAGCTTAATTCTTCAGTACATATTCAGGCAAAATTTTACTGAATTTTTGTGATCCTGATGGGATTATATCTGACTAGATTTCATGGCTGTCTGTTAAATATAATTCACTCTGATGTTATCAGAAATATCCTGAGGAAGACAGATAATCATATTTCATTTTCTCAGATGAAAATTTTTGTAAGAGTATCATTTTAGTCTCCCAACTCAGATTTCTCTTGGATTTTTATCATGATTGTATGTAAGGAAGGAAAACCAAGGCCATTAGAGGTAAGGCTGAAAGTCCAAACAGCTTATTCCAAGTAATATGGTTGAGGTTGCTATGTCTCAGTGACCTTTGGCTTTTTTTAATTTTGTCACCACTTTTATATTGTTAAAGATATTTGTCTTTTGGAGATCTAGTATGAGGATGGGTATAATTATATGTCATTCCCAATTTGTGGGGCACTTTTTCTAGGTGACTTAATTATTTTGTATATCTTATTTTGGATATAGCAAGTACAGAAAATCTGCTTGTGCTTTCTTAGCATTTTCATTTGTACATTTTTCAAAGATACCACTGTCATTATTTTTGAAGATTTGTTAAAATACCCTTTCCCTATCAATTGATAATGGAAATATTGTGTTTTGAGAATGATTAACATTGTGTTTGATATTAAACACGTTTTTAAATTCATCAAATAAATGTGTGTTTTTTCTAAAGGAAGTTGAGCCACAGAGTGGAGTAAATTTTTAGTTGTATGATTCTTTATGCATTTCATATAGTTGATGCTTAATAAATTAAATAATATCTACTACATTAACCAGCATATAGCCTATTTTAAATTAATAACTCTGAATAAACTATTTCATGGGTCTATAACCTAATATTCAAATTAGATCCACTGCTTTTTATAAATGACAAGTCAAATGAGAAGACTAAGACTTTTAGCCTAAGATTGGGAGGCAGCAAGAAGAATTTAATGTCTGCTGAATCTTGTTAAAGCAGAGTATAAAATTCACTGCAAATGTACTAGGTTTGTTTTCACAAAGGTTTAGGCCATTTTGGAAAAGGAATTTCTTTAAATGAAAACTTTTAACTATTTTCAGACTTTAACATCATTATTGATAATACCCTATTTGTGTAGGTTGCTCAACAGTGAGTATATACATTGCCTCCATATACATTAGTTTATTTGACCTTCATAACCCTATAAGGTAGATAGCAGTGTTCCATCTCCTGTTATAACTGAAGAAACTAAGGCTCATTGAATTTAAATGATTTGCCTATGACAATACAGATAATAAATGACTGAACAGAATTCAAACCTAGGTCTTCTTATTCCCAAGTGTAATGGTCTATAATTATATGTGTATATATATATATATATATATATATATATATATATATATATATAAATTCCTAAATATAACCTATATAACCTAATACTATTCTGTGGTGATATATGTTTCCATCAAAGATTTACACACTGGCTACAATAAAATAGGCAATGAATCAGTCTATTTACTTTCAAGAAAAAGTAAAAAGTAGTCTTTAGTTACTTTTTGTTTTTTAAACCCTTGCCTTCTGTTGTAGAATCAATATTATGTTTTGGTTCTAAGGCACAAGAACAATAAGGGCTAGGCAATGGTGCTTAAAGACTTGTCCAGGGGCACACAATTAGGAAGTGTCTAAGGCCAGATTTGAAACCAGGACCTCCCATCTCTGGGCCTGACTCTCAATTCACTGAGCCACCCAGCTGCTCCCCTTTAATTCCCACTAATTCCAGCTAATGAGATTTTGTTACACTGACAAAACTCTAATTTCACACAAAGTGTAATAAAAATAAATTTGTACAATGATGACTCTGTCCAGAAGCAGGTGATATGGTACTAAAGTTTAATTGTTCAAATTATCAAATGAGATTAGGCATATATAAATTGCAAACCATTATTAAAGTCAATAACAATTCACAATTCAGTTTCTAAAACCTCCTAAATTGTTTTATGTGACTATGAACCAACTTATAGTATTTTTATTTTTATTTATTTCAAACCCTTATCTTCTGTCTTAGAATCAATACTGTTCCAAGACAGAAGAGTAGTAAAGGGTAGGCAATAGGGGTTAAGTGACTTGTCCAGGGTTACAGAGCTAGGAAATGTCTGAGGCCAGATTTGAACCCAGGACTTCCCTTTTCTGGGTCTGGTTCTCAATTCATTTAGACACCTAGCTGCCCTCAATTTTGTAGTATTTTTATACTGTTACATAAACTACCTCTTTTGTCAAGTAACATAACTTGGTTAGATAGGGTATTCTATGTTGGAATTTAAAGGGAAAGTAGCTTTAAAAACTTCATAGGATTTTTGTGGGCAATTATAATCCAAAACAAGTATTATCAACTCATACTCTTTTATTTTGACTTCTTAGGCTACACAAATAATCATTTTCAGGTAATCTATTTTCAATTAATTTTTCCCCTGGACTTTGTAAACATGGAATTGCTATTTAAGACCATTGAAATATGACTATTGTGTTAGAATCTCTCAGTTTCCATTTTCTGAACCCCAAATAAAATGTGACGTCTATTTTTCATAAGCTGAGATTGTATTTTACAGAATTATTGGAAATCCATAATCTTCAGCTTAGCAGGCTGAACATTCAGCCTTCATTAAAGTTTTCACATGACACTTTGAAGAACCTCTCCTGTAGCTTTTAAGCTCTCCTGCTTTATATGGCTAATTTTTCACTGTTCCCTTCCTTTCTCTGCATTTTAGAAAAATGCCTCAATGACCCTTTTTTCTTTCTTTTCTTTTTTGCTACACTATCCAAATTCTCCTTTGGACTTGCATCCCTAAATTGGAAAAAGAAAAAAAAATCAAATTTGTAAGGAACATCTTGTAACAAATATCCTTAGTCAAGTAAAGCACATTCCCAAACTGGTGGGGTCTGAAAATGTATGTTTTATTCTGTATCTTGAATCTGTTACCTCTCATCAAGAAGTGGGTAGCATGTTTTGTCATGAGTCCTCCAGAATTGTAGTTACTACCTGTTGTTTTTATGAAAATTGCCCAGGATGAAACAAAACAAGAATCTTATCATGATTATTTGATGGAAAATTTCTATTTGGGACATAAAAGTCATGAGAATCTCAAGGGTCTGACTAATGATATGTTTATCATCTTGACTGGAGAAGATGAGTTGTTCCTAAATAATGAATTGCATCAAATGTAATATCAGAATGGTGGAGGAAGGCTAAACTATTTTTAAGAGGGGGTCACACATCTTGGGGTTCAAGTTTGATATCAAATAAGCAAGTTACACTGAGAAGCTTTCAATTCTCAGCAGGCAAATGGAGCTTGCATAATGGTAGATCTAGTTATTTTCCTGAGAAGAACATGAAGTAAACTGGTTTAATTTTGTTAGTCATTTTAACCAGTAAGATCCATGCAGGTTGATTATGCATTTTAAATTATAGATCTTGAAAAGCAGGAAGAAAAAATATCTTAAGGACCCTTCTTTGCTCACTAGGCAGGGCAAAAAGTGAATTTCACAGGAGGCATATTGTCCTTGTTTGGTATGATGAGTGTCAGTAAAGAGCTTAGCCAGCCAGATTAAAACAACAAAGAAAATCTGCCCATCTGCTAACTAGAGGAGTTTTCTCTCTTGTTTGCAACAACACCTAGTTTATTCCAGGAAAGAAGTGAATATCTTTTTACATGGAAAAGAAAGTTGAATTGAAAACATTTTGCTTTAGGCTAATTTATACTGCTTTTGCAGCAGGTATCCAATCTTGAACAAAAATTTTGTTTTTACTGTCTTTTTTTTTCCTATAAAGGCACAATTTTCTTCAGAAGATTCGACTTTGCCTCCAAGTTCTTTTTTTTTTTTTTAAGCTGAAACAAATATGTTCTCTTTTTCCTGGAAAACGTTTTTGAGTATTTTGATATTTGTCTTGATTGAAGGGGGCCATCAAACTTTAACAGGTAATGCCATTTTTCTATGATTATAAGATCATTTTAAAAGGATAATTCTTTCATCTAAGTAACTGATAAATGAAAAAAATTGAAACAAATGATAAGCATATATAGTAGGGGTATTAATCTTTGGTATTTGGTCTGTTTGTCTTCAGTCTTAACAGTCTTTAATAATTCTTTAGCCACATTCATGCTGAATTCACATATTTTAACTTCTGTTTTCTGTTTGTAATGACAATTCAGCCCTGATATTTTAGTTCTGATATTGATAGTTTTTAGGCCTTCTAAAAAATCTTGGAAAAGGAGACTTTGCTCGGCCTAATAGAGAAAAAAATTTTTTGAGAGATTTTTTCATTTTTTGTAATATATCAAAATAAGGTTTCTTTCTAATATCCATCATTAATTCAGGGCAGGTGAAAGATGAGCAGATTAGGAGTATTCAGTTATAAATGTAGAACAAATGGGGATGACATGCTTTGGTTTTTCTAATTCAAAGCTTCGTTATTACATAAGTGTCAATCCCATTGGAAAAAAAAGGAAATTGTTTTGAGAAGTTCTGCTCTTTGCTGGTGGCCATTAAGTGCTATACCAACCCATCTGAGACCATAAACAGAATAGTATAAAATGATTGAACCACACATTGGGTAATAACTTTCATCTCCTGTTAATATATTGAATAATAAACCCAAGTTTAAAAAACTCATTTTCTCTCTCATTTTGACATCTGATATATATATATATACATATATATATATATATATATATTTCATGTTACTAATTCTCAACAGTCTTGAAATAAGTTCATTAAGAAGTAGAAATTGTAAGTGGAGAAGTGACCAAATTAATATCTCCACTTTTCCCCTCTTTTCTATATATCATTTTATACTTTATTCATCCAGAAATTATATAGCTTAAACACTATTGGCTACGAAGCACTGTCTGGTCTTTCATACTGTGTAATAGACTGGTTTTGATCCATCATCTGAAAGACTTGTATATGGTTTATTTCATAGCACAGACCTATTTGCCTTCAGAGAAGATCCAGGAATCCACGGTTTCAGTTTCACCATATAGAATGAGTGTACAGTCTTCAATCCCTCTATCTTCAGAAGAAAAACCTCTTGACTACAGAAAAAACAAATGGCAGCGATTGTTCCGCCAGAAGCGAACCACTTTATTTCCTAATGGGGTTAAAATTTGCCCAGATGAAACTGTTGCACAAACTATGGCAAACCACTTGAAATATTTCAAAGTCCGAAGTAAGTATCCACACCCCACAGTCTAGCCCACATGCGCTGCAGATTCCATGTTGAAGATTAGATGAGTGCTCTATGTTTTCTTGTTGTTCAGATGTATCTGAGTCTTTGTGACCCCATTTAGGGTTCTCTTGGCAGATATTCTGGAGTGGTTTGCCATTTCCTTCTCCAGTTCATTTTACAGATGAGGAAACAAAATTAAGTGACTTGCCTAGGGGGTCCCACAGCTAATAAGAATCTGGGTCCAAATTTGAACTCAGGAAGAACATTCTCGTTCTCTATCTACCTCACCCCTAGTTCCCCAAAAGGGAAGGGGGAAAAGAAATGAAGGCTTTGTTGTCTGGTAGTTTTTCAGTCTTGTCAAACTTTTTGTGACCCCACTTGGGATTATTTTAGCAAAGATCCTGTGGTGGTTTGCAATTTCCTTCTTGAGCTCATTTTACAGAGAGAAAATTGGGGCAAATAAAGTTAGGTGACTTGCCTAGGATCGAACAGCTAATAAAAGTATTAGTCCAGAACTGAACTCATGAAGATGATTCTTCTTGACTTTAGGCCTGGTCCCTATTCACTGCCCCACCTAACTCTATGTAAATGAAATTAAATATAATAAAAACACATTTAGTTGACATTCAGAATTCAACAATTTGGTCAGGGCTAGGCTAAATCTGATTCTTGTATTTTGTATGAAGAAAGGATTTAGAGAATATCAGCAAAGTTTTAGAGGAAATGTTTAAACTAAGAGAATAAACTGTTTTCAATCACTATAAAAGCATCTTTTTATAGATACTTGTAGCAAGCATTAGATGTGGGATTTGAAGAGTTTCTTCCAATCCTAGTCTAGCTCCTTGTTGACTAGCAATAGCTGTAATTATATAAATCTAAACAATAGAAGACAATCAAACTTGATTAAATTGAATGACTAATCTTGGTCATGGAGAAGTGAAGATGAAACACATTTCTCAGTAGAGAGGTAAGAGTCTGCTACTTTTGTTAAGATTTTTTTTTCTATTTCAAGGGAGGATTTGGTTAGGGGGATTATGAGAAAGTGACTGGTATAAACAAAAAGAAAACAGCAATAAATCTTTTAAAAAAATATTCAGTGTGTGACATTGGATTGTCATTTTACCTCTTTTGGGCCTTAATTTATTAACCTATAAAATGAAACTTTTGGGCTAGATGATCTCTAAGATAACCATTCTGGCTATTATAATATATTCACTAAAGATATCAAGATGGCCTTTCATTAGAAGTGCTTCTTTCAAGACAGGATGTTATTTTCCACTGATATTTTCTTTAGTCCCATTTCCACTCTTTTTTAGTTATTGTATAAAACTAAAAGTTATACAGATGAGGAACCTGAGGCAAACAGGGTTCAGTGACTTGCTGAAGGTCACACAGCTAATAAGTGGACCAGCCTACATTTGGTCTCAGGAAGATGAGACTTCCTGACTTCACCTCCTAGTTGCTTTAGTTTTTAAATTTTTAATTGGTTAAAAATGTAAAGTTAATTGACCTGTTTAAAATTTGTCATTTGGCAAAAGGAAGGAAGGGAGGGAGGGAGGGAGGTGGGAGGGTATAAAGGGGAAAATCAGGGGAGGTAACTTAAATAGTATATGTGGGTTCAGAAGGGTGTGTAGGAGATAGGAATGACAAAAGATGGGGATTAAACAAGTTAGGGAGACTGGGTAGGGAAAATGTCTGTTGACAGAAGTGACAGTTAGGCCTAACTGTCACCCTGTACCATCTAGACAAGGGGCCTGTGGAAACTAGCAAGCAAATGACAAGAGTTTGTAACAAATTTAATTAAGGGAACTATGGTAAAGGATGGGAATAGGGGTTTCTACACTTCCAGACTATGGGCAAACCACAGGGTCAAGGGAGGGACTTATCTATACTGAACTGAGACCTAAGCAAGACAGGGCCCAGAGAATAGCAGGACTGAAGTGGGTATCCTCACAGCAGAGTCCTGACATACTCCAG
>NC_058132.1:370063408-370157327 GCF_016433145.1 Gracilinanus agilis
AGGGAAAGGAAAGGAAAGGAAGGAAAGAAAGGAAGGAAAGGAAAGGAAAGAAGGGAAAGGAAAGGAAAGGAAAGAGGAAAGGAAAGGAAAGGGAAGGGAAGAAGACGAAAGATAGGAAGGAGAGAGGGAGGGACAGGTAGTTTAAGAAGCAATGATGAGATCAAAGTCTCAAAGTCTCTCTGTTATGTCCCGCTTAGTAATGCTATTCTAAAGACCAAGTCACCAATCCAGACCAGCTGTATTTTGTGTTCTATGGGCACGTGTAGAAAGCACAGTCTCTCAAAATCTATACAGTGAATCAGATGATCTTTTGGTCATGCCTAGTTCTTCCACTCATGAATATTTACATGAATTTCTGATAATTCTGTAGGCAAATGAACATATTATAGGATAGGCTTATAAGCTACAGTTGTTTGTCAGTAAAGGGCCCATTATTAAAAGATGGGATTTGGTTGTATTGTGAATAAAGCTTGGTGGTGTCATAGAAAGTACAGAATGAAGCCAGGGTCTCTAGGTCTCTATTAAACTTTATTTTTGACTTTTTTTTAATCACCAAGATATTGCAAGTGTAATATATTTTTATATTAAACAAATCATGTTTTTTTAAAATTAGACAGAGTCACAGAATTTGAAGAATTAAAAAGTTTTAATTTTAGTAGTCAGCTTGGCTAACTTGTATAACAAAAGAATCCCACTCTAATATAGTGGCATCTACAACAAAAATGGAGCTGGAGTCAGGAAGACCTAAATCCAACAATTTAGCCTCAGATAATGCTTTACTGTGTGACCCTGAGCAAGTCACACCCTTTAAATGTCTCAATTTTCTTAATCTTAAAATGAGAATGATAGCACCTTTCACATCACATAGTGGTTGCAAGGATTAAATGAGATAACATTTGAAAAGTGCTTAATAAGCACATGGCACACAGTAGATACTGAATAAATGTTGATTACCTTGCCTCTTCTTGAAGGTACCCAAAGAGGGGAAGCCACATGGGGAAGTTAGGGAAACCCATTCCACTTTTGAACAACTCTGCTTATAGGGAATTTTCCCTTACCTTTAGGATAAATTAACCTTTTACCACTTCTAACCATTGTTCCTGTGCTTTAGGATATGAGTTCTGTAGCCATGCTCTATTGCCTTTATAATAGAGTTTATAGATTTCTGATATTTTCGATGGAAATATTTTAGAAACTGAGTAAAATGAATATTAATTTATCCCAGAAACTAGCAGATGTTTGGAACCTGGCAAGATGTCAGCAGCCAAGGCAACCTGCTCACCTACTCACTACTGAGCTCTAGGGCCTCCAGCATGTTGACAGAAGAGAGAAATGTGTAGTTTTGAACTGAACAAGAGAGATATTAATCATAATACAGAGTCATTGTGTTTCCAAGGAAACAACTTCTTTTTCTAGGCATCTGATTATGTCAGATAGTTTTTAAGGAAGGAAGGAAACAAACATTTATTAAGCTCCCACTAAGTTGCGCAGCACTGTGCTAAGTGCTTCACAAATAGAATATCTTATTTGATCCTCACAAAATCACCCTGAGAGGGGTACTATTATTATCCCTATTTTATATCTGAGAAAACTGTCTTCTGTGTTAAGTGACCTGTTCAGGGATACAGAGCTAGTAAAGGGCTGCTTTATTTTTATTTATAATAATTATTAATAACAGTCATTATCAATATTTATGAATATTAAGTATATTAATGTAGTTATGGAAACAGCAATGTGGCTCAATGGATAGAGTACTGGATCTGGAATAAGAATGACTTGAGTTAAAATCCAGCCTTGGACATTAGCGGTGTGACCCTGAGCAAGTCACTTTATTTCTGTTTGCTTTAATCCATTGGAGAAGTAAATGGCAAACCACTTTAGTATCATTTGCCAAGAAAACCCCACAAACAGTATTGGTTGGTTATTATTGTCCATGGGGTCACAGAGAGTTAGATATAACCAAACAATTCAACAACAACAATGTAGTAGTAGTATCAATGATCACCATGAAAAATTATTAATAATCACTAGAATAACTAGCTATTATATAGCACTTCCTGTGGACCAGACACTGTGCTAAGTATTACTTTACAATTATCTCAGTTGATCCTCATAACAGTCCTGGGAGGTAGGTGCTATTATAATTCCCATTTTGCATTTGAGAAAACTGAAGTGGAGGTTAAGTGATTCCATGGTCCCAGAGCTAGTAACAGTCTGCTTTATTATTATTTTTCTTTCATAGATAGGATTGAATAGTTATCAGGCAGAATTCTTGTTAATTATTGATAGTTCTTCGGAAACTATGTCCTTCTACTCTAGAGGCATGTTAATATTGGAGCTTGTAAAATGACTAAATACTCAAGAAGTTTTATTTATATATGCTTAATAGACCCAGTGATCACTGCTTGACTTTTGTTACTTATTTTCTTTGGGGTTTGGACTTTAGTCTCCATCAAAGATTAGTTAATGTAGTCTATTACTAGTTAACCCTGATGGTGCCCTGGTTGGTAAGAGTGTGGATCTCACTGCAGCCAATAATAGGTTACGATAAAGTTATGAAAGAGAAATTTAGCCACATTGATGTCCTCAAATAGATCTTACATGACACTGGACTTCTGGTTACAGGACATGATACCTAGTCTAAGCTGCAATAACAAGATTAAATCTGGATTAAATCTCAGCTTTTCTTACTTCAGCAAATGTCTAGGAAGCTTTCCCTTCCCCCATTAGTGTCCAGAACTATTTTATTACTGTCATTAGTCTTACCATTCCCGAAAGATAGGCTTTTTAATAGATGTATTATCTTTGTAAGAAGAAATCATCCCGAGAGAGTAAAACTTCATGAAGATTGCTCTATCAACACAAATATATCATTTACAAAAGGTGAAGTAGGGGACAATGAAAAAAACGTATTAAGGAAGGAGGCCTTGCATTACCAGATCTCAAACTGAATTACAAAGCAATGATCATCAAAAAAAAAATGGTACTGGCTATGAAATAGATTGGGGGATGAGAAGAAGAGATCAGAAGAAGGTATACAACAATTAGGAGTAAATGATCACAGTAATTTTGTGTTTGATCAATCAAAATATCCAAACTTTTGGCATAAGAACTCACTCTTTGACAAAAACTGTTGGGAAAATTAGAAAATGGAATGGTAGAGACTGTAGATAAACTAACATCTCACATCAGATAACAAGATAAGGTCAACATGGGTACATGGTCTAGACATAATGGGTGATAATTAGGGGAACATGGAAAAGTTTACCTGTCAGATCTATGAAGATGGGGAGGAATTTATGACCAATGAAGAGAGAAGAGAGCATTATAGGATATAAAATGGATAATTTTGATTATATTAAATTAAAAAGATTTTGTAAAAACAAAACAAATGCAACCAAGAATAGATGGAAGCAAATAGCTGGGGAAAAATTTCTACAGAAATTGTCTCCAATAAAAATCTCAAATATATAGAGAACAAAGTCAAATTTATAAAATTATGTCATTCTCCAACTGATAATGGTCAAAGGATATGAACAGGTAGTTTTCAGATGAAGAAATCAAAGCTATCTATAAGTAAAAAATGTTCCAAATTATTTTTTAAACATTTATTAATATTTATTTTTTAGAAAAGTTAACATGGTTACATAATTCATGCTCTTACTTTCCTCTTCATCCCCCGACCTCCCCCTCCCCCTCCTCACCATGGCTCATGCGTATTTCCACTGGTTTTAACATGTGTCATTGATGAAGACCTATTTCCAAATTGTTGATAGTTGCATTGCTGTGGTAGTTTCGAGTCTACCTCCCCAATCATGTCCGCCTCAACCCAACTCATGTGTTCAAGCAGTTATTTTTCTTCTGTTTCCACTCCTGTAGTTCTTCCTCTGAGTGTGGGTAGTGTTCTTTTCCATAAGTCCCTCAGAATTGTCCTGGGTCATTGTATTGCTGCTAGCACAGAAGTCTATTATATTCTATTTTACCACAGTGTATCCATCTCTGTGTACAATGTTCTTCTGGCTCTGCTCCTTTCACACTGCATCAATTCTTGGACATCTTTCCAGTTCACATGGAATCCCTCCAGTTTATTATTCCTTTGAGCACAATAGTATTCCATCACCAGCATATACCACAATTTGTTCAGTCATTCCCCAATTAAAGGACATACCCTCGTTTTCCAGTTTTTTTGCCACCACAAAAAGTGTGGCTATAAATATTTTCATACAAGTCGGTTTATCTATGATCTCTTTGGGGTACAAATCCAACAATGGTATGGCTGGATCAAATGGCAGGCATTCTTTTATAGCCCTTTTATAGCCCTTTGAGCCCATAGTTCTTAATTGCCAGCCAGAATGGTTGGATCAGTTCACAACTCCAGCAGCAATGCATTAATGTCCCAGTTTTGCCACATCCCCTCCAGCATTCATTACTCTCCCCTTCTTTCATTTTAGCCAATCTGTTAGGTGTGTGGTGATACCTCCGAGTTGTTTTGATTTGCATTTCTCTAATTATTAGAGATTTAGAACACTTTCTCATGTGCTTATTGATACTTTTGATTTCTTTATCTGAAAACTGCCTATTCATGTCCCTTGCCCATTTATCAATTGGGGAATGGCTTGATTTTTTTATACAATTGGTTTAACTCCTTGTATATTTGAGTAATTAGACCCCTGTCAGAGTCTTTTGTTATAAAGATTTTTTCCCAATTTGTTGTTTCCCTTCTGATTTTGGCTACATTATTTTTGTTTGTACAAAAGCTTTTTAGTTTGATATAATCAAAATCATTTATTTTACATTTTGTAATTTTCTCTAACTCTTGCTTGGTTTTAAAATCTTTCCTTTCCCAGAGATCCGACAAGTAAACTATTCTATGTTCACTTAACTTATCTACAGTTTCCCTCTTTATATTCAAGTCATTCACCCATTCTGAATTTATCTTGGTGTAGGGTGTGAGATGTTGATCTAAACATAATCTCTCCCATATTGTTTTCCAAATTTCCCAGCAGTTTTTGTCAAATAGTGGATTCATGTCCCAAAAGTTGGGCTCTTTGGGTTTATCATACACTGTCTTGCTGATGTCACTTACCCCAAGTCTATTCCACTGATCCTCCCTTCTGCCTCTTAGCCAGTACCATATTGTTTTGATGACCACTGCTTTATAGTACAGTTTAATATCTGGTACTGCTAGGCCCCCTTCCTTCACATTTTTTTTTTATTATTTCCCTTGATATTCTTGATCTTTTGTTATTCCAGATGAACTTTGTTACCATTTTTCCTAATTCAGTAAAGAAGTTTTTTGGTAGTTTGATAGGTATGGTACTAAATAGGTAAATTAATTTGGGTAGAATGGTCATTTTTATTATGTTAGCTCATCCTACCCATGAGCAATCAATGTTTTTCCAATTGTTTAGATCTAGTTTTAATTGTTTGGAATGTGTTTTGTAGTTGTTTTTTGTATAATTCCTGTGTTTGTTTTGGTAGATAGATTCCTAAGTATTTTATATTGTCTAGAGTGATTTTAAATGGTGTTTCTCTTTCTACTTCTTGCTGCTGTGATTTGTTGGAAATATATAGAAAAGCTGATGATTTATGTGCATTTATTTTGTATCCTTCAACTTTGCTAAAGTTGTTGATTATTTCTACAAGCTTCTTAGTTGATTCTCTAGGATTTTTAAAGTAGACCATCATACTATCTGCAAACAATGATAGCTTAGTCTCCTCATTGCCTATTTTGATACCTTCAATTTCTTTTTCCTCTCTAATTGCTACTGCTAGTGTTTCTAGTACAATGTTAAATAATAGAGGTGATAATGGGCATCCTTGTTTCACTCCTGATCTTATTGGGAAGGCTTCTAATTTATCCCCATTGCATATGATGCTTGTTGATGGTTTTAGGTATATACTGTTTCTTATTGTTAGGAAAGGTCCTTTTATTCCTATACTTTCCAGGATTTTTAGTAGGAATGGGTGCTGTATTTTGTCAAAGGCTTTTTCAGCATCTATTGAGATAATCATGTGATTTTTGTTTGTTAGATTGTTGATATGGTCAATTATGTGGATGGTTTTCCTAATGTTGAACCATCCTTGCATTCCTGGTATAAATCCCACCTGATCATGGTGGATGATCTTCTTAATTACTTGCTGGAGTCTCTTTGCTAGTATTCTATTTAAGATTTTTGCATCTATGTTCATTAGAAAGATTAGTCTGTAGTTTTCTTTTTCTGTTTTTGATCTACCTGGCTTTGGAATCAGTACCATATTTGTGTCATAAAAGGAATTTGGTAGGACTCCTTCTTTGCTTATCATATCAAATAATTTGTATAGTATTGGGATTAGTTGCTCTTTGAATGTCTGATAGAATTCACTTGTAAATCCATCAGGCCCTGGCAATTTTTTCTGTGAGACGCAGCCAAAGCAATACTCAGGGGGAAATTTATATCCTTGAGTGTATATATTAACAAATTAGGGAGGCAGAGATTAATGAATTGGGTATGCAACTTAAAAAATTAGAAAGCGAGCAAATTAAAAAAATTAGAAAGTGAGCAAAATAAAGAATCAGATTCTTCGATGGCTTGTTCAATTTCTTTTTCTGATATGGGATTATTTAGGCATTCTATTTCTTCTGCTGTTAATCTAGGCAATTTGTATTTTTGTAAATATTCAACCATATCTCCTAGATTGCTATATTTATTGCCACATAATTGGGCAAAATAGTTTTTAATGATTGCCTTAATTTCACCTTCATTAGAGGTGAGGTTTCTCTTTTCATCTTTGATACTGTCAATTTGGTTTTCTTCTTTCCTTTTTTTTTAATTAGATTAACCAGTACTTTGTCTATTTTATCTGTTTTCTCAAAATACCAGCTTCTAGTCTTATTTATTAATTCAATAGTTCTTTTACTTTCGATTTTATTAATTTTTCCCTTGATTTTTAGTATTTCTAATTTAGTTTCCATCTGGGGATTTTTAATTTGCGCGCTTTCTAATTTTTTGAGTTGCATGCCCAATTCATTAATCTCTGCCCTCCCTAATTTGTTAATATATGCACTCAAGGATATAAATTTCCCCCTGAGTACTGCCTTGGCCGCATCCCACAGAGTTTGGTAGGATGTCTCATCATTGTCATTTTCTTCAATGAAATTATTGATTATTTCTATGATTCCTTCTTTGACAAATTGGTTTTGGAGAATCATATTATTTAATTTCCAATTAGTTTTTGATTTTCCTGTCCAGGTGCCCTTCCTAATTATTATTTTTATTGCATTATAATCTGAGAAGGTTACATTTATTATTTCTGCTCTTTTGCATTTGTTTGCAATGATTCTATGCCCTATAACATGGTCAATCTTTGTGAATGTGCCATGTGCAGCTGAAAAGAAAGTGTATTCCTTTTTGTCCCTATTTATTTTCCTCCACATATCAATTAGATCTAATTTTTCTAGGACTTCATTCATCTCTCTTACCTCTTTCTTATTTATTTTTTGGTTTGATTTATCTAGATCTGAAAGAGGAATATTTAGATCTCCCACTAGTATGGTTTTACTATCTATTTCCTTCTTGATCTCTGCCAGTTTCTCCTTTACGAATCTGGTTGCTATGCCATTTGGTGCATACATATTGAGCAATGTTATTTCCTCATTGTCTATACCGCCTTTAATCAGGATGTAATGACCTTCCCTGTCTTTTTTAATCATATTTATTTTTACTTTGGCTTTGTCAGAAATTTGTCATAATTGCCACTACTGCCTTCTTTTTCTCATTCGAAGCCCAAAAGATTTTGCTCAAGCCCTTTACCTTAAACTTGTGTATGTCCACCCGCCTCATATGTGTTTCTTGTAGACAACATATGGTAGGATTTTGGTTTCTAATCCACTCTGCTATTTGCTTCCTTTTTTATGGGCGAGTTCATCCATTCACATTCAGAGTTATAATTATCAGTTGTGTATTCCCTAACATTTTGGTATCCTCTCCTAGTTCTACCCCTTCTTCTTACGCTATTTTCTTTTAAACCAGTGGTTTGCTTTACGCCAGTAATCCTTGTCCCCTCCCTTATTATTCCCCTCTTTTTATTTTTAAGGCCTAATGAATTCCCTCCCCCCTCTTCTCCCCTCCCTTTTTTGACCTCCCCATTACCCTGCTCCCCTTGGTCTATCCCTTCTGACTTTCTCAGTAGGGTTAGATAGAGTTTTATATCCCAGTGGATAAAGCTACTCTTCCCTCTCAGGGTTAATTACACTGAGAGTAAGGTTTAAATATTACCCCTTAATGCTCTCTTCCTCTCCTTCTTATAATAGTATTCATCCCTTCCCCTTCCCATGCCCTCTTTGTGTGTAATAGGATATCCTCTTTTTCTTATTCCTTCAAGTTTCTCTTGGTGTCCTCTACTATTCACCCTGCTCTTTCCCACCCCCATATCATATTAGACCATTTAGTATTCCAACTTCTCCCTATGAATAATTCTTCTAATTACTATAATAGTAAATAGAGTTCCTTACAGAGAGTTATACATAACATTTCTCCACATAGGAATACAAATAATTAGATCATATTGAAGCCCTTAAAGAGGTGAATTTAAAAAATACGAGTTTTCTTTCTTTCCCCTCTGTTTCTTATTTACCTTTTCATGTTTCTCTTGATTTTTGTGGTTGGATATCGACCTTTCCATTTCATCCTGGTCTTTTCTGTGCAAATACTTGGAAATCTTATATCTTTTTGAATGCCCAAACTTTCCCCTGGAAGTATATAATCAGTTTTGATGGGTAGGTAATCCTTGGTTGGAGACCCAGTTCTCTTGCCTTTCTGAATATCATATGCCAAGCCTTGTGGTCTTTTAGCGTGAAGGCTGCCAGATCCTGTGTGATCCTGACTGGTGCTCCTTGATATCTGAATTGTCTCTTTCTGACTTCTTTTAAAATTTTTTCTTTTACTTTGAAGCTCTTGAATTTGGCTATTGTATTCCTGGGGGTTGTCTTTTCAGGGTTTAGTGTAGAGGGTGATCTATGTATCCTTTCAATGTCTATATTGCCCTCTTTTTGTAGAACTTTGGGGCAATTTTGCTGAATAATTTCCTTTAGTATGGAGTCCAAATTTCTATTAATTTCTGCTTTTTCAGGAAGACCAATGATTCTCACATTATCTCTTCTAGACCTGTTTTCTTGGTCTTTCATTTTCTCATTGAGATATTTCATGTTTCCTTCTATTTTATCAGTCTTTTGACTTTGCTTTATTTGTTCTTGTTGTCTTGAGAGATCATTGGCTTCTACTTGCCCAATTCTTGTCTTTAGAGACTGGTTTTCTGCTATATTCTTTTGATTTCCCTTTTTGATTTGGTCTATCCTGTTTTCTAGGTGTTTGATTTTGGTCTCCAATTTGCTTCTTTTGTTGAATGCCCATACTTTCCCCTGGAAGTATATAGTCAGTTTTGATGGGTAGTTGATCCATGGTTGAAGGCTGAGTTCTCTTGCCTTTCTGAATATCATATTCCAAGCCTTGTGGTCTTTTAGCGTGGAGGCTGCCAGATCCTGTGTGATCCTGATTGGTGCCCCTTGATATTTGAATTGTCTCTTTCTGGCTTCTTGTAAGATTTTTTCTTTTATTTGGAAGCTCTTGAATTTGGCTATTATATTCCTGGGTGTTGTCTTTTCTGGGTCTAGTGTTGAGGGTGATCTGTGGATCCTTTCAATGTCTATATTGCCCTCTTTTTGTAGAACTTCAGGGCAATTTTGCTGAATAATTTCTTTTAGTATTGAGTCCAAGTTCCTATTAATTTCTGCTTTTTTGGGAAGACCAATGATTCTCAAATGGTCTCTTCTAGACTGGATTTCTTGGTCTGTCACTTTCTCATTGAGATATTTCATGTTTCCTTCTATTTTATCAGTCTTTTGACTTTGTTTTATTTGTTCTTTCTGTCTTGAGAGATCATTAGCTTCTAATTGCTCAATTCTAGCCTTTTCGGCTATAATCTTTTGGTTTTCGGCTATGATCTTTTGGTTTTCCTTTTCAATCTGGTCATTTCTGGTGTTCAATTTGCTTATCAGTTCATTTGATTTCTGAGCCTCACTTTCCATTTGCAAAATTCTGCCTTTCAAACTGTTATTTTCTTGCCAGATCTCTTCCATCTTTCTCATCATCTCAGATTGGAACTCTTCAATAGCTTGTGACCAGTTTTCATTATTTTGGGAAGGTTTGGATATGATTACTTGTTTGTTCTCCTCTGTTGTCTGGATTTTATCTGTGTAAAAGTTGTCGAGTATTACAGAGTTCTTCTTGATAATCTTTCTCTTCTGGGGTTCCCGATTTTGGCTTGCCATTGTTAGACCTGTGTGTTCTGCGCTTTGTCCTCACACTCAGGGTCTGTCTGTGCTCTCTAGGCTCCCAAGGTCTCAGGTCTCGTTGTTCTTGGTGTTGAGTCTCCTGGTCATTCCTGGTCTTCCCCTCTGCCCAAGGCTCCTTTAGCAGTCTCAGGGCGCTGCTTCCACAGCCTTGCTCCCGTCTGCACAGGGTTCCCACTCGAGGTCCAAGCCTGCGCTTGAGATCCTTGTCCATGCCTAGGGCAATGCCTTCACCCACGCAAGTGCTCAGTGTCAGCTCTCAAAGTATGTGTGCGTTCTTTAGCCTCTTGGGGGCCTAAGTCTTCCTGCTCTCAGGAACAAGCCCTGTAGCTGCCAATGACTTAATGGGTGCCCCAAACCTGCTTTAACTCTTGTTTGCTGGCCTTGGCATTGTACATGGTGTGGGGGCATGGGGGAGGGGCTTCTTCCTCTCGCGTTTTAGTGAGAGCTGTTTCACCCCTTTATAGCTTGGAAATGCCCCAATTCCATGTATCTTCAATGCTGAGCCCTGTTGTGGGGTCCCTTCATTCGTCTGGATTTGTTTTTATGTCCCCTTGAGGAGTTCTGTATGCTTCGGTTAGGAGAGATCAAGCAGCTGCTCCTTACTCTGCCACCATCTTAACTGGAGGACCCCCAATTTGCTTATTAATTCTTTTGATTTGGGGGAATCTTTTTCTAATTGCCCAATTCTATTTGTGAAATTCTGCCTTTTAAACTGTTATTTTCTTGCCAGATTTTGGTTTCCATTTTGCTTACTATTTCATTTGATTTTGGGGCATCTTTCTCCAATTGGGAGTTTCTGTCTTCTAACCTGTTAATTTCCTTTTGAGCTATTTCCCACTTTTCTCGCCAAATCTCTTCCATCTTTCTCATCATCTCAGATTTGAACTCTTCAATAGCTTGTGGCCATTTTTCATAATTTTGGGAAGGTTTGGATATGATTACTTGTTTGTTCTCCTCTGCTATTTGCTCTGTTCTGGATTTTATCTGTGTAAAAGTTGTCAAGTGTTACAGATTTCTTCTTGATGATCTTTCTCTTTTGGGGTTCTTGTCTCTGGCTTGCCATTGTTAGCCCTGCGCCCTCTCAGGTTTATCCTCACACTCAGGGTCTGTCTGCGCTCTTTAGGCTCCTGAGGTCTCAGGTCTAGTTGTTCTCAGGGTCAAGCCTCCTGGTCGTCCCCTTGCTTGTTCCTCTGCCCGAGGCTCCTTTAACAGTCTCAGTGCACCGCTTCCACAGTTGTGCACCCCCTCTGCACTGGGTCCCCACTCAAGGTCTGCGCCTGTGCTCAGGATCCAAGACCTCGCCTGCGCTCAGGATCCATGTCTGCGCTTGTGTCTGCGCCCACGCTCGTGCCTGCGCTCAGGGTCTGTGCTCAACATCAGTGTGTTCTTTAGCCTCTTGGGGTCTTAAGTCTTGCTGCTCTCAGGAGCAGGCCCTGGTGACCCCAGGTAGCTGCCAAGGACTTAATGCATGCTCCAAACTTGCTCTAACTCTTGTGTGCTGGCTTTGGTACTGTAGGTGGTGTGGGATTGGGGAGGAGGTTGCTCAGATCGCGTTTTAGTGAGAGCTGTTTCACCCCTTTATAGCATGGAAATGCCCCAATTCCATGTACCTCCAATGCTGCGCCCTGTTGTGGGGTCCCTTTGTTCCTCTGGATTTGTTTTTATGTCTTCTTGAGGAGTCTTATATGTTTCGGTTAGGAGAGGTTAAGCAGCTGCTTTTTACTCTGCCGCCATCTTAACCAGGAAGTCTCTGAGATACTTGTAAATAAATTTATTAATAAAAAACCCCAACAAAACGGAATATTCCTCCCCCCAGTCCCCTTTTTCAAGGTGATCTCATCCTAAGGGGAGGGGAGGAACAAGATGTAAATATAAAAGTTTATATAAGTACTGAGTACATAAAGGTAATCTGAAAAGCAGAGGTCATAGATTGGCAATTGTATTGATCATTAATGCACTCTAGAGAATTCTCTCTCAAGGTGAGAACAAGGCAATCTGGCTGTAACTTTTATGATCTCTTGTAACTCTTCAGCTTGTCCTAATATTTGCTTTGTCCATTTTCTAGTGTGTCAGGAAGCTGTCTGGGAAGTCTTTAAGACCTTTTGGGATCGACTTCCACGTCGTGAGGAATATCAGCACTGGATGAAACTCTGTGAGGATGGAACTATAAGTGTATTTGAAATGGGCACAAATTTTAGTCAGTCTGAAGAACATCAGAGCCTAATTACAAAGGTAGGTCCTGAAGAGAGGTGGAAGTTTCTGAACTATTTTGGAAACATTCGAATGTAGCCAGTAATTTCTTGTAGTCTTGCTTTCTTCATTCACCAATTCTAAAAGCCAAAAGTGAATTTAGCTAGTTTTATTGGGGAGCAAGGGAGTAAGTATTTTTACAGCACCTACTATGTGCCAGGCACTTTGCTGTAAGTGCTTTACAATTATTATTTCATTTGATCCTCACAACACCTCTGGGATGCAGGCCCTATTATTATCCTCCTTTTACAGATGAGAAAATTGAAGCAAACAGCGTAGACTTCCCCAGGATTACACAGCTAGTTAGAATTTGAGGCTGTATTTGTACTTAGGTCTTCCTGACTCCAGGCCCAGCGCTCTATCCACTGTACTACCAGCTGTCCCTAATCATTTTTCCTTCATCTTTGGTCTGTATTTAATTCTCCATAAAAAAGGGAGGGATCCTCAAGTCCTATGCAGGCACTCAGATTGACAATATTTTGACAGGATTTAAAGCATAAATTGGTAGTGGACCCAATTGGCAGGGCTTCAGGACATTCTGTAGGACCATTTGAATTTCACGGAAATAAGAACAGAAGAGACAAATGGAAGGAGCTACTCAGGGTTGCTGGTGAATCAGGCAGAAAAGTGAAAGGTCAAGGGAGGATAGTGTTCAAATGTGGAGAAAAGGGTATTATTGAAATGGCCAAGACTGAGTAGGAAGGGAATAAAATAAGACTGGAACAGAGTTGGTGAATTAGAAGAGTAGGAGGAAATTATTAGAGTAAATGAGTGAGAAGCATATTACCTTACTCTAAAAGAATAATTTGAATTTTTTCATGTTGCTCCTCTATCATCTGTTCAGTTTTGTATGTATATGTCAAGTATCTACTAAGTGCAGGCTACTGTGTTAGTGAAACTTCTAATATTCTCTTCCAAAACAGTGCTTTTTCTTCTGGGCAATGTGTTCCTTTTATATATATGTCAATAGTTTTGTGAACTTTTTGAAAATTTTGGCAGTAGTGCATCTTAGTAGATTGTACCAAACATTCCCCACTGACAGCTTCTTCTTTGAAAGGAGAAGTGTTAATTCATGAAGAAGTAGAACGAAAATGAAAATGTGCATTGATTTTATTGGGGAAATGTTAGCTTATTGGGGAAATGTTAATTAAAAAATTAGCTCAATTATGCAGTTTTCAAGTCATTATGCAAATAAATCATTTTTAATCAACATGGGAATTAGCTCAGTCAAGTAGCCATAACAACTACCCATTAGAGCATTAGGTTTGACAGTTTCTAGCAGTAATTCTCACATATCACAGAGCTGACAAAGCTACATATTGGAGATCAATAGATTAAAGTTAGTGAAAAAGAAGGGGGTGGAAGAGAGAGATGGAGAAAGAGAGACAGAGAGAGAGTGAAGAGAGAGAAAAAAACACAAGTACATTCAGAGGCATAATATTGGGGACAGAAGTATAGATGTGAACCCCTGGAAAAAATGGGCAGAACACTGAAGATATCTTTCCCAGTGATCTGCTGGTCTTTTCTTGCCAGCTGTACAGTGAAGCTACTAATGAACCTCCAGTATCTCTCTGAACTTCATTCCCACCGTTGCCTTTTTCCAAGATCAAGTCAGAAAGCATGAGTCTGAATCTACCTTGCAAGCTTGAATACAGACACAAAATCAAATTTTTTTCATTTTTATTTTTATTGATCCAAGATTTCAAAAGAAAGTAATAGGAAGACACAACAAGTTACTCAATAACTGCAGCCAGTTAACTATTCTCTTTTCAACAAGGTCACTACACCAATATTAACAAGTCCTTGATTTTTTTGCAGTTGTAATGGGATCACAAAACTGTCACTGACATGCCTCATGCTCTAGGGTCATCTTGTGTTACCCTGAACAACACACTCTTTTCCAAATAAACCAGGAAAATCTCAGAAACAGATAATTTAGATTAAAGGACTAAAAGAAGTTCAGAAAACAGTTTAGATGAAGGGTGTCCTGTCCAAATGCTACCTTAGAGCTTCATCACTGCTGTACATATGTCCTGCTGGTAGATATTGCTACATAGAGGTGATACAAAGAAAGACTTTATCCCCTGCCTACAGTTCCTTTGAAACTGGTGCTCAGTTCATAGCCAATAATCACCAGATGTGCATTTGTACCATGACTAATCAACTCTCAGCCACTGTTTCCCTTATACATTCCCTGGACCATCCCTCAATTTACTTTCTACTCTCTAAGTCACCACAATTTCTCTCCACAAGATTTCTCTTAAACAAAATGCTCTTATCCTGAGTGCTAACTCATAGTTCTCATGCCTTTCAACATATCTAGGACAATTTCTAATCACCAATGATCAACACCAGCCCTGAACCTATTTCCTGATCCCTTTAAAATACAGGTATCCCTTCCTCCTTGCAATTTTCCTCATTGTGGTTTTGATATATTGCAAGTGGGCATAAGAAATTAAGTGGGAATTTGGGGGGAGTTTTGCAGAAGCTACAGACAACTCTCGAAAGGCCAGCGGATGACAGAGAAAAAGTTTAGATGCTCAAAATGCATAAAAAATATTTTTTGTATAATATCAACATATTTTATCTTTTAATATCATAAATAGGCCAAATTTTTTAGATAAAATAAGTAAAAAGTTAAAGTTTGCAAAAAATAACATGAAAACCAGCAACATTTTATGAGGGTTTTCCAAATCACAGTGGCTCTGTATCCCTAATTCCCTGATGTGGAAAGGATATCTGTAGTTTCCAAGGAATTGTGGACTGTGTGTATTTTTGTAGCTTCAGCTATCTATATAGCTATTCCTCCTTTACTCTTGTCCCTCCTCAATCCTCAGTGTTTGATCAGCACATTCCATTGTGTGGAAGGTTTATTCTTTGTACCTAATAAAGTCTGGGTTGATGAATACAGAGCTTCCAGCTCTTCTTTTTTTTCACCTTCCATCTCTACATTTCCTTCATACCCAACATGCTACATAACCATCACAGAATAATCCAAGCCAAACATTAATAAATGAAAACTAAAATGAGAAAGTGTTTTAACCGCATTGGCTACATCATTATATTACATTATAATGTTATGTTATATCATATTTAATACATTTATTATAAATAGCAAAATATAGGTACCTGACAGTTATATATATCATATATTATAAAGTTTTATTTGACCAGTTACATGGAATAACAAATTTCCATCTAAATTTTCCAAAGTTATATGATCTAAATTGTCTCCTTCCCTTTCTCCCCTCCCCCAAAGCTGGCAAGCAACTTAATCTGGATTTATACATGTATGGATACACCTTTATAGAATGAATATAAAAGCTGAACATTAGAATAAAAACAAATTTAAACTATCAAATACGTGAAATCTAATCACTCATATCTAAGAGTTCATGTCATATAAGTTCTTTCTGATTTCAAGTTTTTTTTTTAGAAAGAAATGATTGTTAATCATAATTCACATTTTCTTTCCCAAAACTGAATACAAAAGGTCTTGCAAGAATGGCCCTCCTCCTACAGGTGCACAGGAATACTCAATCAGCACAAAGTTAAAATTAAGGAAAAAAATGTCAGTGTTTCCAACTGTTTAATTCCTCCTACATAGCAAAATAGATACTTGACATTTAGTACTTTCAGATCAAATGTATTGTTGATACCAACAATTCTTTATGTACTCTGTATTACCCTGCTGATTTTATATATCTCAGTCAATTGATAAGCGTGTATTAAATGCTTTTTATGTACCAGGGACTGTGCTAAGTGCTGAGGATACAAAGAAAAGCAGAAGATAGTGTCTGCTCTGAAGGAGCCCATAATCTAATCTATCTTAAAATATATTCCATGTGAAAGGCCAGCACTTTCTGGTGTTTTAAACAAGACATCTCAGTGACTTAAGTGTCAAGTAGATAAATATTTAGTGTGAGTTCCTTGAGGGCAGAAACTGTCTTTTGTTGTGTTCTCAGCGATTATCAATGTTTATTGATTGAGTAATGTTTCTTTGCTGTCAATGAAATGTCCTTGATTTGATTTGTGTAGTTCTAGAAAGAGGATTGGATAAGATGGATAGGGTCTTTGGGCTGTAGAATAGGGAAGAAGAGATAAAATGTGATGGACCACCTTGGTTTTTTTTTTTTTTAAATGAAATAAGAGGGAAGACCATTTATTAAGAAAGTGGGGGGATGGGGGAAGTCTACAAAGCTGCAGGCGTGAAGATTTGGAACAGTTACTGAAAGGGGTATAATAGGCAACTAGGGAAAAATAAAATGATTATCATGTGATAGTGAGGACCTAGTTAAGGGTATATAAGACCTAGTTGGCAAGGTTCATGACTTCCTCCATAGACAGCTAGGGAGTAGGAGCAAAGGAAGCAGAGGTAGGGAGGGATGACCCAGAATTGAGGAATTATTGTTGTTCATTGTTTTAGTTATATAAAACTCTTTGTAACCCCATTTGTGGGGTTTTCTTGGTAAAGATCCTGAAGTGGGTTGCCATTTCTTTCTCCCACTCACTTACAGATGAGGAACTGAGGCAAACAGGGTTAAATAAATTACCAAGGGTCACCCCATTAGTGCTGAGGCCAGATTTGAACTCAGGAAGGTGAGTCTTCCTGATTCTAGGCCCACACTCTCTCTATTCTACCCACCTACCTGCCCTATGTGAAAGGTGAGGAATACAATGGGTTAACTATATGTAGGACGGAGGGGACAAGGGATTTAACACTGAAGGTCAATGGGTAGGGTTAAATTGGTTAATAATAGAGTCAAGACTATAAAGGAAAGAAAGTAAGGCCAAAGTAAGGCTGGTAGACTGGGAGGATGGAGAAGAATGGAAGAACTAGAGGGTTTGGGGAAGGATAAAGAATAAGTCTAGGAGGAATAAGGAAGAGACAGCAGGAGAAGGGGAGGTATAGGAAATCATGATCAGAAAGGGGAATTTCAGAGCTGATTATCACAGAAAGTAGGTATTACAGGTGGTTGAGATGGAATGAAAATGCAGGTCATGGTAGCTGAAAGAGTTGGTCAACCAGGAAGTTAAATTGTTTGAGAGGATATCAATATGTAAAATGACTAGTATAAGGGACTGTGAACCAAGTTCTAACCTTGAGGAAAGAGAGAGAATCTTGGAGCCTGGTATCCTGAGCAGAGGCGTCAGACCATTAGCTATGGCTGATACCACCAAGAGCTGGCTGGGCGTTGGACATCCCTTGGCAAGGATGGGTGAGAATATGTGTGGTTTAATAGCACTGTCGTATTATATGAAGAATCTGAGCTTCATGGATAAAAGACTTAATTTGGAATCAGGATGACCTGAGATGAATTTCTATCTCAGGTATATATTAGCTATGTGATTCTGGGTAAATTATTTAATATCTCTCAGCCTCAATTTCCTCATGTGTAAAAATGGAAGTAATAATAGCACTTACCTCATAGAGTTGTTCTGAGGGTAAAATGACATAAAAATGTTTAGCATTTGTAAATATTAAAGCACTATGCAAAATGCTTATGGTTATTATTACTCGCTATTGTTATTTGTACTGTATATAATTCATAAATAAATGTTTTGGCAGTGCATGCTCAAATTTTTTTTGCTGACATTATGTGGTACACAATTATTGGAGATTATTGTCTTAACTCAGTGAAATCACAGATCTAGATTCTGCTTACCTCCCACCTAAGTTTTTCCTTGAGAAGTAAAGGGCAGGCTGTCAATGATAAGTATTGAAGCAAATTTTAAATGCCGGTAACCATTTTAACAAGCCATTTTTCAAACCATATTTGGTTATTTTATAATAAAACAAAGTACATTTGCCTGATTTTAAGTATATTTGAAAGTTTGGAAGATAGAGTATTTAAGTTTTGGTTTTATACTTTAACTGCTCCATAATCAAGTGCAAAAATAAACAGGTTTGAGTATCAACACCTCTCACACTGTGCAGTCTCATTTGTATTTCAGTAAATATTTGTTAATTAACTGGTGTTACTTCTAAAACAGACAGCTTGGTGTGAAACACTAGGAAGACTTCATCTAATTGAAGATTAGATTCTAGGATGTGTGAGCTATAATTTAAATTTTCATTTGTACTATATACAATATTGATATAAAATTCTTTTTGATATAAAAATATTCTTGATGAAACTGATTATTTATAGGGAACTTTTCCCAAAAGTATGTGTTAGAAAATGCCTCATGAAATGAATCAAATGGCTGGATTTTTCTTTTTTTTTTTTTTTTACTTTGACTCTAAAACAGATTAAAATGAGGAATTCGGATTATATGATTTCTTCAGTCCCTTCTAGCTCAAATATTTTGAGTCTAATTCTATAAACTCTAGGCTTACAATGAATGACAATTACCAGTTAGCTATCTTCCCCTGGACATCTCATTGGCATTTCAAGTTCAACATGTCCAAAATGGAACTTAACTTTTTCCTAAAAACAGCTCTTCCAAACTTCTGTTTCCATTAAGGCCACTGCTCTCTTTTTAATCACTCAGCTTCTAAATAAGTTTCCCTTGGCATTTTTGTTTCCCTTTCTCTCCCTTCAACATTGACTTAGTTGATAAATGTTGTCACTTCTACCTTTATAACCTCTCTCCTTTTTCTCCCTTATTGGCCTCTAGTTACCTCTCTCCTGCTCTATTGTAATCACCTTCTAAGTGGTCTTCCTGCTTTTAGTCTCTCTTCTCTACAATCCATGTATTCCACATAGGGCTAAAATAATCTTCCTAAATCACTGGTCTGATTCTGTCAACCCTGCAGATCAAAATCCATTAGTGGCTCCTGTTGAATCTAGGATAAAATAAACACTCAGCCTGCCATTTAAGGACGTCCACAGTTTGGATCCAATCTACCATCCAGGCTTCCTTCACATTATTTCTCTTCGTGAATTTTAGATTCTAACTGAAGCCAATTACCATTTGTTCCCAGAATTCAACATGCTATTTACAGTCTCCATGCATTTATATTAGCTATCCTTTATTGACTGGAATGCACTCCCTTCTTGTCACCTCTTCACAGAATCCTTATCTCCCTTTCAAGGCTTAGCTCTGATGAAACCTCTTCTAGAAGTGAAGCCTTTTCTGATGTCCTCAGTTTCTTAATGCTTTCTCCCTCTTCAAATGACCTTTTATTTTCTTATATGCATACATTTATTCAGCTGCTCCTCCTCCTCCAAGTAGAATGGAGGCATCTTATAAGGCAGGCATTTTATATTTGGGAAATAGATATATTTATAGTGGTGTCAATATTGTTAATTTCTGAAATATTTTTAAAGTGTACAGTATTCATTGGCCACCTAGTTCCCCTTTTGGAGTCTTGTTAGGCTAGGGATACAATTTGTGTTAACAAAACAGAGTTTTATGTAGTAACTTATGTAGGAATGGAATATGTTAACAGATTCAGTACAATATTCAGCCATCCGTCCAACCAGTCAAGTCTGCGTGGAGAATAACACAAATGTTGTATCGTTTAAAAAAAAAGAGGCTCAGCTTAAGAAATTTGATATGTATGGATGCTTAAGGTGTCTTCACAACTTAATATATATTTACATTCTTTCATGTTTTCCCTAGAAACTGCTTTACAGAAAAGAAACAGTAAACAGGTAAGTGCCTATTTTTCCTTGAGTTTACATTAGATAGAAAAAATGTATAATGTCACAAAGTGAGTGAATCAAGGTTAATTATTGCCATCTTCTCACTTTTTTTTTTTGCCAGCTCCTGCACTGAATGGACCTGTAGGTAAGTGCTTTGATTTTCTACAGCTTACAGCCACCTCCCTTTTCAGTTTTCTGCAAGCATTGATTTTGTTTACAGTCTGTCTTTAATAAGGTACAGACTTGGTTCTCTGCCATAGAGAAATAAACACATGATTAGTTTTTTTGTGGCATAACTGACTACTTTTAGGTCCAAAAGGAGGGTGGTGAAATCAAGACTAACTTTGGAAAATATATTCCAAATATTTATTAAGCAATCACTCTGTGCCAAGCACTGTGCTTCCAGCATGAATACATAAACAAAAATGAAAAGGTTCTTGCCCTCAAGGAACTTAGACTTTATCAGTTGGAGTATCATGTATATAGATTTAAAAATTTTTATTTTATTTTTCACTTAACAAGCATTTGTTCCCTCCCTCCCCCATCTATCTCTTTCCATTGAAAGGAACAACTTTTGTGACAAATATATGCACAGTCAAGCAAAGCAAAATTTCCACATTGCCCATGTCCAAAAATGTATCTCATTCTGTATTTTGAACCTATTACTTTTCTGTTGCAAGATGATTAGTAATGCTCCATCATCTGTCCTTGTGAATCATAGATGGTCATTGCATTGGTCAGAGTTCTTAAGTCTTTCAAAGTTGTTTGACTCTATAATATTGTTATTATATAAATTATCCTTTTGCTTCTGCTTATTTTACTTGATATCAGTTCATACAAATTTTCTCAGGTTTTTTTTAATGTAGGTCCTTTTTTATAGCTCAGTGTTACTCTATTATATTCACATACTGTAATTTGTTTAGATGCTCCCTAATTAATTCTTAGTCAACCTGTGGAAAAAAGAGTGGTTATTATAAGAACCAGAACAGCTTCCTCAAGAACAGATCCTGTCAAATGAACCTAATTTCCATTTAGGACATATTTACCAAACTATTAGGCCAGGCAGATATTGTAGATAAAATTGATTTTGATTTAGCAAAGAGCTTGATAAGAAGGTGCCATCATGCTATTATTATGTAAAAGAATGATGTGGGCTAGAGAGTAATACAGTTAGATGGATACAACATTTGATGAGAAGTTGGACTCAAAGCATGGTTAATGGGTCAATGCCAGTTTGTCGGGGGTCTCCAGTGGAATGTCTCTGGGACCTATTCTTAGCTCTGTGCTATCTGACATTTTTATCAATGACTTGGACAAAGACATAGATGGCATGGTCAGTCAGTTTGTGGATGAACAGAGCTGGAAGGGATAGCAATTATACCAGCTGACAGGATCAGGATCCAAAAAGATCTCGATAGGCTAGAGCAAGGGTTCCTCAAACTCCAGCAGAGTGCCAAATCCCGCTCTTCTTTTTTGGTGCAGTCCTCAAGCTCAGAAAGGACAAATACTGAAGCTGAGGCTTAAACTTTGTCTACATGATAGGGAAAAGACTCATTGGAAAAGACCTCAATATTAGGAAAGATTGAAGGCTAAAGAGGAAGAGGTTGCAGAGGATGAGAGAGCCAGAGAGGACCATGGAAGCAATGAATATAAGCTTGGACAGATTTTGGGAGACAGTGGCATGCTACGATCCATGGGGTCATGAAAAGCCAGATGCGATTGAGCCTATTTTTTTCCATCTTTAAATACAATAAAACTTTATTTAAGAAGATAAAAATGATGCTCAGCTAAGGGCCCATACAAAATCTGGCAGCCACTTGGCCCCCTTGCAGGTAATTTGCTGACCCTGGGCTAGAGCGTTGGACTAAATTTAATTAAATAGAAGTCAAGAGAAATCAATATAAAGTCATACTTGGATTCAGAAATTCAACTTCAGATCTATCAGATGGGAGAGGGATGGTTAGGCAGTAATTTGAAAAAGATTAATGGATTTTAGTGAACTGCGGACTTAAAATTTTAAATTAGCAGAGTGATATGGTTGTCTGAAAATCCAGTGCAATCTTGGATTTAATTAAAAGAGGCACAGCTTTCAGCAATAAGGTGATAGTCTGTATGCATCCTTGTTAGACCATACCTAAAACATTGTGTTCATTTCTTCCTACCACCTTTAGGGAAGATACTGCTAAGCTAGAGAGCACCCAAAGACAGCTAACCAAGGGAGGTAAAAACCTCTAGGTCACTGGTATGTGAGGACCCTTCCCAGTTGCATATTGCCTTAGAAAACCTTCTATTCCCATTATCTGTTGTTCATTGGATTTTTACTTTATTTTGTTAAATATTTCCCAATTAATTTTAGTCTGACTTAGCTTTACAGGGGAGACTATTTGTTTAAAAAAATTTTTTTTGAGCCTCAGAGCTGAACAAAGGGAAATGAAAAAGGTTACAAAAAGTCAAATTCAGTCAATTTCTCAACAATTTTTTATTATTTACTATTTATATTATTATTTATTAGTAGTATTAAACTATTATTTATTGTTATTTTTTTCATTTGTGTCCGACTCTACGTACCCCAATTGGGGTTTTCTTGGCCACTAGATTAGTTTTCCATTTACTTCTCCAGCTCATTTTACAGATGAGAAAACTGAGGCAAACAAGGTTAAATGACTTCCATTAGCTAGTAAGTATCTGAGGCTAGTTTTGATCTTAGAAAGATTCCAGATCTGTCATTCTTCTCTTCTGCTCCATTTAGCGAAGCCTTCTGAAGAGTTAGCATGATCTGAAACTCTCCAAGGCTGCTTCAGTAGGCATTGGGCATCCTCTCACTAGAAGTCTTTAAGTAGAGGATTGACCCCTTTTAGTATTTTTATTATAGAGTTGAGATCTATTTTGGATGTCTATTAGATGTCTGTGTGTCCATGAGAGCAATACATCAGAGAGACAGAAGAGACAGAAACAGGAGAGATTTAGAATATAACTTTTCTGAGTGATTCCAGCTCATGTATTGACAGACTAGATCTAAGCCTGTAAATCTGCAAAGGGTCCCCTTTCTCCATGAGCCTAGTTTGGAGCAGCTAAGCAGACAATTGTCCCATTTCTTTGGTGCTCTCCTAAGAGCGTGGTTATAGCATTCTTGACAAAGAGCCTGGATTCAAGACTTCTTGGACTGTAGTCAAGAGAAGGGAAGAGCAGACTCATCTCCTGCTGAGAGAAATGTTTCTTGTACGCTACATCACTAACAAATCACTGATGACAGGAGTGGAGAGCCCTGTTCTGGGCTGTGAGTCTTATTCCTCAGGGATAGAGAAAACAGAGGGTGGCATTAAACACTGGGGCTCTCTGAAACTGGTCCTAGCCAAGCTCAGACCCTCTCCCTGCCCATCCCGCCCGGCTGACTCAGAGAGCTCACATCCGTTTGTGTGCGTCAGTTGGAAATCTCTCTAATGCTCATTTTCTCTTCTCATCCCCACCCCAGCACTGCCTCTATTTATTAATTTTTGCAAAGCAAAGACTGAAAATTATTTCCCCTCCTCTTTTCTGAGTTGTAAAGGGCAGTTCTCAAACCTGTCAGGATATTTTAATACATCATATAATATCAGGGTCCTGGAAGTCAGACAAGTGATGCATTTCTAAACTACATGTGCTTATATGCAGGTATATCAATAAGAGGGACAGCTAGGTGGCACAGTGGATAGAGAGCTGGACCTGGAGGCAGGAAGACTCATCTTCTGAGGTTCAAATCTGGCCTCAGACACTGTGTGACCCTGGGCAAGTCACTTAACCTTGTTTACCTCCATTTCCTCATCTGTAAAATGAGCTGGAGAAGGAAATGACAAACCACTCTAGTATTTTTGCCAAGAAAAATCCATATGGAGTCATCAAGAGTTGGTTGAAACAACCAAATAACAAGAACATGTATCAATATATCTAAAATCGCTCTCCCTGGAATGATCAATTGTGATAGACTTGGCTATAATCAGCAATACAATGATCCAGGACAATTCTGAAGTACTTAGGACAAAGAATATTATCTAACTTTTGGAGTTGGAATGCAGATGAAAGCATACAATTTTTCAATTATTTATTTGGGTTTATGTTTAGAGGTTTTGGTTTTACAAGATTACTCACTAACAAAAACGAGCAATATGGAAATATGTTATACATGATAATACATGTATAACCAAGATCAAATCACCTGCCAGCACTGGGAGGTGGTAAGAGAAGGGAGAGGAGGGAAATAAGTTTGCTTATATGATTTAGGAAAATGTGTGGAAATTTGTTATAATATATAATTGGCAATATATACATATACATACATATAGTTTTATTTATATATATGCATATATAAATATATACAAATATCTATATAAATAAACAATCAATAAATGGAATAAATAAAAAAATTTTAAAGGAATTTTTATTTAATTTAAAATAAATTTAAAATAAAAAATTAATAAGTAAAATAAATAAACATATTTATATAAATAAATGTGTGTTAGGTATATATAATATATAAAATGTATAATATATAATAAATAAATAAATGAAGATAAATAAATATATATAAATAAAACTATAAATTGAAAAAAAATCTCTCTTTACTTACACATCCTCACAGAGGATAGAAGATAGAGGCTGAAGCTTCATTGATATAGACAGTGATGGTGAACCTTTTAGAGTCTGAGTGCCCAAACTGCAACCCTCCCACAGCATGTGAGTATCCCCCCGCCCCCCTACTCCAGACAGGGGAGGGAGGAAGCACTCCCACTGGCTGCTGGGCAGAGGGGCAGGGGCAGTTCATGTGAGAAATGTCCTCAGGTGCACATGGAAGGGGGAGGGGAACAGTGCCCTCCCCTCCAGGGCATGCTCCAGCACACATGCTATAGGTTCACCAACATGGAAAAATCACATTACCAATCTAGGTTGTCACCTCTCTGTAAGTTTTAGTTTCAGAGAATTACTTAGAGCCCCGAAAGATTAATTGACTTGCCCAGTGTCACACAGGCAGTATATGTAAGAAGTGGGCCTGGAACCTGAGTTTTAGCTCCAAGACCAGTACTACTATGCCATGTTGCATACTCATACGTACATATATTCATATATGCATACATACATGCTGTTATTATTGTGTAGTTATTTTTCAGTTGTATCTAACTCTTTGTGATCCCATTTGGAGTTTTCTTGGCAAAGATACTAGAGTGGTTTACCATTTCCTTCTCCAGGTCATTTTATAGATGAGGAAACTGAGGCAAACAGGGTTAAGTGACTTGTCCAGGGTCACATAGCTAGTAAGTGTATGAGGCCAGATTTGAACTCAGGAATTGTAGGAGTCTTCTTGATTCGAGGTCCAGCGCCTATCTGCTGCTCCACCTCATTGCCCTTCATTTAATTTTAGTCTGATTTTCTTTAAAAGGGAGCTGTGTGGCAATGTGCCAATTTGCAATGATTCTGTAGGATCAGAAATCTGAGCTTTTTTCATTATTCACTCTTTTAAAAAGTTTTTATTGATATCTTCTATTTCTCATATCATCATAGCTATTTCAAGTATCCTTCCTCCTTCCCCTCCAAAAGAGCCATCCAATATAACAAATAATAGTTTTTAGAGAAGAAAAAAAAATCAATACATTAAAAAAGTCTGAAAACATGTACAATGTATAACATTTATAAACCTTTCACTTCCACAATGGAATGGGCTTGCGGTTCCTCTCATAGCACGTCATTTACCACAGTGTATCAGTCTCTGTGTACAATGTTCTCCTGGTTCTGCTCCTTTCACTCTGCATCAATTCCTGGAGGTCATTCCAATTCACATAGAAATCCTCCAGTTCATTATTCCTTTTAGCCCAATAGTATTCCATCATCATCAGACAACACAATTTGTTCAGCCATTCCTCAATCGATGGACACTCCCTCATTTTCCAATTTTTTGCCACCACAAAGAGCACGGCTATAAATAGTTTTGTACAAGTATTTTTCCTTATGATCTCTTTGGGGTATAAACAACTGGATCTATCTTTTAAACCTTTTAATTTAATTTTTAAAATTTAATTTAAATCTTTTAATTAAAGGCAATCTTTTAAAGCCCTTTGGGCATAATTCCAAATTGCCCTCCAGAATGGTTGAATTAATTTACAACTCCACCAGCAGTGTATTAGTGCCCCAATTTTGCCACATCCCCTCCAACATTTATCACTTTCCTTTGCTTCCATATTGACCAGTCTGCTAGGTGTTAGGTGGTACCTCAGAGTTATTTTTATTTGCATTTCTCTAATCAGGAGGGATTTAGAACACTTTTTCATGTGATTATTGATAGTTTTGATTTCATCATGTGAAAACTGCCTTGACCACTTGTTGATTGGGTAATGGCTTGATTTTTTGTAAATTTGACTTAGTTCCTTATATATTTGGGAAATTAAACCTTTGTCAGAGAGTTTCATTATAAAAACTTTCCCCTCAGTTTGTTGCTTTCCTTCTAATTTAGGCTGCATTGGTTTTGTTTGTACAAAACCTTTTTAATTTGATATAATCGAAGTCATTCATTTTACATTCTGTGATGTTCTCCATCTCTTGCATGGTCTTAAATTTCTTCCTTTCCCAGATATCTGACAGGTATACTATACTATGTTCATCTAATTTATTCATTAATTCATTCCCTATATTTAAGTCATTTTCCCATTTTGGATTTGTCTTGGTATAGGGTATGAGATGTCAATCTAGACCTGATTTTTCCCTACTGTTTTTCAATTTTTCCATTGAGTTCTTGTCCCAAAAGGTGGGGGTCTTTGGTTTTATCGAACATTAGCTTGCTGAGGTCATTTACTCCTAGTCTATTCCATTGATCCACCCTTCTGTCTCTTAGCCAGTACCATATTATTTTGATGACTACTGCTTTATAGTACCGTTTAAGATCTGGTACTGCCAGGCCCCCATTCTTCACAATTTTTTTCATTATTTCCCCTGATATTCTTGATCTTTCGTTCTTCCAGATGAACTTTGTTATAATTTTTTCTTTCTTTTGTTTTTATCCGTATGTAATTTTCCCCCTATTTTCTCCTCTCATTTAATCTAGTTAGAATCATTCTTCCTCTCTTCCCTTTCAACCAGTCCTATTCATTAGCTTTTTTAAAAATTTCATTTCTTCTGCCCCTTTACAAGAAAGTTTTCTCTTACTCTCTTCATTATTTATTCTTTCTGTTTGCTCTAGACCATAATTCTCTAATTCGTGACTCTTATAATTATCCAGTTTCTCTTTTTTTCTCATTATTTCTTGTGTAGTCAAAGCTTCCAGGGGATCCATTCTAGGCTCTCCCATCTAGGCAGTTGCTGCCACGGCTTTGTTGGACTTGTCCCATCAATTTCACTTTTCCATAGTGCCTCACTAACATAACAATACCAATTATTGCAGAAGCCAGAGAGAACTTTGCCCCATGGTAGCACCCCTTCCCATCACATACCTGATTGTGTACCCCACCACTGATCTACATTCTCCTTGGTTACATTCTTTTCCCTGTTTGCCTCAAAATCTTCTCCCTAGGTCCATGCTTTCCTGCTCCTCCAGGTGCCAGTTGCCCTCAGGAGTTCCAATTCTTTCTCTCCTGAGATAGAACAGGTAGACTTTTCAAATACCAAATATTCCGATCTTCCCTCAGAGTAAAGTCCTCATCTCCCTCCCTTCATATATCTTCCTTCTTCACCCATGAGAGCAGTCATAGTGAACCTACTCCCCCTACCAAAATAAGGCCTCTTTCCTTCCCCCTCCTCTGTTACAGTCCTTCCTTCCCACCCTCCTCACTCATTCCTCTGTAGTCTCTTATCTTTCTTTCCCCTCATTGGTACCTTAATTTGACTTTGATGTATCACATATTCTTCTCCGTTTCCCAGCTTCTTTCCTCTTTTTCCTTCTCCCTCCCCATTCACGTACCTTCTCATATTATATGTGATTTTCTCATACTTTTTTTTTTTTTTCTTAAACCCTTACCTTCTGTATTGGAGTCAATACTGTGTATTGGCTCCAAGGCAGAAGAGTGGTAAGGGTAGGCAATGGGGGTTAAGTGACTTGCCCAGGGTCACACAGCTGGGAAGTGTCTGAGGTCAGATTTGAACCTAGGACCTCCCGTCTCTAGGCCTGGCTCTCAATCCACTGAGCTACCCAGCTGCCCCCCTTTCTCATACTTTTAAAAGTAATTTTCTTCCTCACTCTAATTATTGTCTTCTACTTATTCTCTTCTCTTTTGTGCTTTTACCCTAGTCCATCTTCCTTTATTCTACTCTTTTTCTTTATTGTGACTTCCCAATATTTTTACTTTCTTGTAACTAAACTTTTGTTTTTAAATCTTGTTGTTCATTTCTTTCAGTCATGTCAGACTCTTCATGACACCATTTAAGGTTTTATTGGCAAAGATACTGGAGTGGTTAGCTATTTCCTTCTCCAGCTCATTTTACAGATAAGGAAACTGAGATAAATCAGGTTGAGTGACTTGCCCAGGGTCACATAGCTAGTAAGTCTCTGAGGCCAGATTTGAACTGAGGAAGATGAATCTTCATGACTTTAGGCTTGACAGTCTAACCACTGCACCACCTAGCTGCCCTTTCAAATTATGCATTGTTAATAGACTCATTCTTTTCTGCTATATTTATGGTAACCATTTTCTAAATTAAAGAGTAAGGTAGGGAAATGTAATAGCATAGTGGAAAAAAACCTATTTTGGAAGTCAGAGTACTTGGATTCAAATACTGGTTCTGTCATTACTTGTTTTTGGACAATGGTTTCTTATGCTACTGTCATGCCAGGAAGATATGATTAGGAGTCTAATACATAGCCAATATTCCAGTATTTTTGATAGAATTTTCAAAAAGCAAGGATTTGGATTTTATTATGTGAATTTTCTGAGGAAAGTGTGCAATGAAAAGGACCATAAATTAGTCAAAATGAATTATTTTTATGTGCTGATGTTGATAACCTTTGTCTTCTAGAGTCATCAGTAGAAACTAAAAGACTCACTTATCAAATTCTAGCTACCAGGAGTCATCTATTTTGCATGTAGAATATTGTCTACTTGGGGAATTAGGCCATAGGGTTGAAGTTTAGAGCTGGAAAAGATCCTAGAAGTCATCAAGTTTACTTCTCTCCTTTTTACAGGTAAGGAAACTGAAGCTCAAAGAGGTTAAGCAATTTGCCCACGGCCATATAGCTAATAAGCGCTCAAGGCAAGAGTTGGACTCAGGTCTTCCTTATTCCAAATTCCGTACTATAGATAATAAAGCATCAAAAACTTGACTTAGTGTTCCAGTAGGTAAATAGAATGTTTATAGAGTGCTCAATACCTGTGTAAGGGATGGAGTTCTTGTGACATGGTCACATGTAGTTGGACATACTCTTTGGGAGAGGGACAGGGGAAAGTGAGAGAAAGACTTTGCAAGCTCCAGATATGTAGGGGAGGCTGGTTTTGCAAAATGTCCCAGGTTGCTTCTCTAGAAACTTTGAAGAATTTCTCTTCACTCTCCTTCTCCCTCTCCCCTCTCTCCCTCTCCAGAGATCAACGGACCCCGTTGGAATCCCAGTGTCTCTTCTTAAATGTTCCTGCCATTCCAGAATGTCCACCCATTCAGTTCCATCCATGTGCCAGCTGCCCTCTGCACAGTATATGCATTTCCCAAACCCTCTGCAACGTATTCATTCCCTCTATTCAATTTTAATACATCTCACAGGGTTTTATTATGAAGAAATAATTTTATAAACCTCAAAATGCAATGAGTTGTGGTGGCAGTTGTTCTCATTGTTCTCATGTTCTGTGGAGGTTAAACAGAATCTGTCCTGAGACAAGTCATGATCTTACTATTATTCTTTTATGTTCAATGATTGGCAGACTATTATGTGGGTAGATAAAATATTGTTATTATTAATACTTTGTAGATGGTATTCATGATTTATATAAGATGATGCTCATTAGTACAAATTATTTGAAATATATTATAATCTGTTAATAATGTGGTTTTTTTTAACCCTTACCTTCCATCTTAGAATCAATACTGTGTATTGTTTCCAAGGCAGAAGAGTGGTAAGAGTTAAGTAATGGGGGTTAAGTGACTTGGCCAGGGTCATAGCTAGGAAGTGTCTGAGGCCAGATTTGAACATAGGACCTCCCATCTCAAAGCCTGGCTCTCAATCCATTGAGCCACCTAGCTGCCCCCTGTTAATAATATTACACAATGATTTTTTTACTTTTTACTGGTATGTTTTTTACATTACCATTATAACTGAATGAAATCCATCCTCCCTTGCTCCTAAGTAATACCTTGTAACAAAGAATAAAAAAAGAAAACAAAATAATTCAGCAACACTAACCAACTCACTGATTACATCTGACAATATATATGATGTTTCACTCCCACTGTCTTCCATTTCTGCCAAGAGGGAGAGAGAGGTGTGTTTTCTCATATATAGTTTAAAGCCAAGCTTGATCAATATAATTACAGAGCACTTAAGTTTCAGTTTTTTCAACCTTTTTTTTTTTTTTGTCAATGCATTCATATGTATTGTTTTCCTGGTTTTACTTATTGTGCATCAGTTCATATAAGTTCTGGGTTTCTCTAAATTTTTCGAATTCAACATTTTTTTAGATTTTTACTTTGCAAATGTATACTTTGTATACATTATTTCATTTGTTTCTTATGACAATCTTAAGAATTAAATAGGGCATGGTGGTTTGTCCAAGTTCGTACAATGTGAGTGGCAAATGTGAGATTGGACTTCACATCTCCTCTGTTAGTCTTGCTGTCTATCCATCAAACTATTTTAGTTTATTTCAGAAGAAGACAACATAGGCCATACAAAGCTCTAAGTTGGCTGATGCTATGCTCTTGATATTTGTGAAGAGTAAATGTAATATTCCTGTGGGGCTACTGAATTTATAGTTCTTCATATTCTTTGAATTGTTTGATTTTATGTGGCATAGGCTTAGCATGTCTTGTCTTTATCCCAATTGTATTCCACTAAAATCAATTGTATAATTTTCTTGGTTTCATATTATGAAAAAGGTATAGAAGGAGGAGCAGAGAAATGAAATACAAAGAAATCTGAGCTGAATGAGCTAAGAATACATGACTCCAGGGAGTTATTTGCTGATTGCTTGAAATGGATAGACACAGATAGACTATATAAAATCTAGTTTGGCTGAGTATTAAAGTTAGAATATCTGGTCCAATGTCAATACATTTCTAGCTATTCTTTTATGAGTGATTATGTATATTAAATGATCCCTGTAGGAGGTATATAACTGCAAACAAAGGGATTTACTTAGGGTAGTGAAAAATGGAGTGTTTTTTTTGGCCCTGTTTCTCTGGGGAGAGAGCTTGTTGGATAGGGAATTTGGAGAATAGCTATTTTATTGCTCTGTGTCCCCCTAAGAATTATATATGAGCGTCACTGCTCCCATTCTTCAATATTCTTTTCTTTTTATAACGAAATGCAGCTTTGATTAGAAAAATGAAATCCAAATCTATCTGAGACAGCCCAGCTACCCTCATCATATGTGTTTATTTACTTATAGAACCAAACACAACATTGTTTTTGGTGAGAAAATCTGATCAGACTTTTTACTTAATTCTCCTGCCATTTCTAGGCTCCTGCAGTGCTGTTTTTAGGCGGTCATCTCATCCAATTAGCACTGCTATTGGACAAATAGAAATAGTACATCTTGCAACATGGCTTCCAAGGAAGTAGAGAGACAAAACCAATGAATGTAGAATTCTAGTTTTAAAGGATTTATCACAAAAAATTCATTTGCTCTGCTGCTTCCTCCTCCTCTTCCTCATCCTTCTCCTCCTCCTCATCCTCCTTCTCCTCCTCCTCCTCCTCCTTCTCCTTCTTCTTCTCTTTCTCTCTCCTCTCTAAATTCCCTCTTCCTTCATTT
Organism: Gracilinanus agilis; assembly: GCF_016433145.1. Classification (NCBI taxonomy): domain Eukaryota; kingdom Metazoa; phylum Chordata; class Mammalia; order Didelphimorphia; family Didelphidae; genus Gracilinanus; species Gracilinanus agilis. The sequence goes on from NC_058132.1 coordinate 370,095,493, forward strand.
CATAGTTAACAAATTGTTAGGAATGGTCAAACTAGTCTGAATACATTTGCTTGAACTGTAACTTTAGTCTTGGTTTGACAGAATACCTAACAAAATTTGGGCCATATTATCCTACTACTCCCCTCCTTGCTTCTAGGTGAAGCTTTGTTTTGAACTTGCCAAAAATTGTGCTGAGTGGATTTCATTAAGTGAGAATATGGGTCAAGTAGCTGAAGAGGAAGGATCTAAGAGGAATCTGAAGCAAGGTCAAGGCCAGGATAAAGACATGGTCAGAGTCCAATCCCTCATTTTAAAGATGAGGAAATTGAATTGCTGAGAGATCTAATAACTTGCCCAAGATCACAAAGGTAATTAAAAATAAAGCTCATAGATGACTTAGAACTCTGACTCTAAATTCAGTGTACTTTTCACTGCAAAGACATAATTTAGACATTGTCTTGATTGCTAGGCACAAGCAGGAGTTGCACATATATAATTCTTGTTGAATTATTGACACATAAGGGACAATGGAGTCAGAATTTTTAAAATATCTGGATTGGAACAAAAATAATCTTTGTATCATATACTTTTGCTAAAATTCTGACATTAAGTAGGGAATTAACACAAATCTATATTACTGATTCATTTTCTAATTAGACAGGAAGTCAGAAGATAAAAAAGCAAATAGTTTTCAAAGAAGAAAATAAAGACAACTTCTAAGAAATCATACCAAATCACTAATAATCAGAGAAATACAAAGTACTCTGAGGCATTACTTCCCAATTCTCACATTAGCAAAGAGGGTAAGTTGGAAAAATTAATATAGGGGCTCTGGGAAGGCAAATACCATAATTACTAGCATAACTGTAAATTAGACAAATTATACTGGAAAACAGTTTGGAACTATGAAATACTCTTTGATTCAGCAATCGTACAAATAATTTTGTCCTTCAGAGAGATCAATGACAAAAAGAAAGAACCCATATTTACTAAACATTTCTAGCAGCCTTATTTGTAATATTTAAAAGTTGGAAACAATTATTTGCCCAATGACTGGGGAAATGGCTGAACAAACTGCAATTGATTAATATAATGGAATGTTATTACACTGATAAATATTACTGATGAACATGAAGAATTCAGAGAAAAATTGAAAAATTGTATTACCTGATACAAATTGGAAAAAGAACAATATACATGATAACTACAACAATGCAAATAAAAGCAATGTAACTCACATCAAATACACTGAACAACATTGCTTCCAAATTAAAAAAGTTCCAGCACACATCTTTCTTTGTGTCTGGCAGATAGTATATTTACAAAATGAAAAGTAAAATGTAATGGGAGTTGCAGTTCCTCTATTAGGCAGCTTTGCATGACTTTTTTTGGGAAGTACCATAGAGAGAAGAAATTTATGTTAAAACAAAATATATCAATGAAAATAAAACAAAATATCAAGTAAGATGCCCCAGTATTTTTCAAGGAAAAAGAAACAACCTATCCTTAGTCCCATGTCATCCTATGTTGTGGAAAGAAAACAGGACAGGTTCTTGGACACAGTGAATACTTAATATTTGCTTATTGAATTGATTCAAATTAGCAGAGATTTAGACCTCAGCTGAATGATCTGAATTGAGTTCTTGTCTTAGCTTCGTTACTAACTAGTTGAATAATGTTAAACAGGCCACATGATATTTCTGTGTCTCAGTTTCCTTATCTGTAGAACAAAGGGGTTGCTTTATGTGACCTCTAACTTTCTTCCAAACTCTAGAATTTTATTATTTTAAAATATGTTTACAGAGATTACCAATTCCCACATCAAATTTGATGAGTTAAGTTTTGAAAAGAGTAGACAGTAAATTCCTATATTGTGAATTCCTGCCTTAATGGTCCCACTCTACTAATTCATACTTTGACTTGGGTATCCTTATTGGGCTAACAGTGACTATTTGAAAAATTTTCTTCTTCCTACCATTTTATTTACTCCAAATGTCTTTTCCTCTTCCCACCCACACTTCCAGTACTGAATCATCAACTCCTGTTACGTCTTATGATTCTTCAACATTAAGAGGTATGTTTTCATTTTCTTCTTTTAATGGTCAACATGCAAATGAGAACAAAGCCCTTCTAAAGGTCTCCACTTGAAAACTTTCCATTAATTTCCCCTTTCTCATGCAAGGTATAGGAATAGTTTGCTTATTCTTTAAGTCAGTATTCTTTATTAACCACAAATATTTGTTAGAGTCTTGAATTCATAGGACAGGGACAGGGAAATTGCAAGCAAACTTTTAGAGTACTATAGAAGAAAAAAACATTGAATATGATCTTGGCAAGAAACTACATCTACTTTCACAGGACCAGCTTAGCTAAGTATAAAAAGGCTTCTAGCCAGACAATTGGTGCTGAATTCTTTGGCCGAGGGGACCCACAAGACAAACAAAACTATAGAGTGTGCCTCATTCTTTGGAGACAGAGTGACCCAATAAAAAGGGTTTTAACTGAGATCAGGAGACATAGATTTGAATCTCAGATCTGCCCCCTTACTATTTTTGTGACCTCAGACAAAGTACCTAACCCATTTTGGCCTTTGTTTCCTCATCTATAAGGTGAGAGGATTGGACCTGATGACTACCAAATCTTCCAGCTCTAGATCTTGGGATCTCTTCTGATTCTGAAGTGATGGTGGTAGAGAGTGCTAATATCCAAATAGATGAGAACATAGCCCAGCTGAGAACTTGTGGTGAATGTGAATAATTCATGAGAATGGATCAACTAATAACCAATCAATACTTGCATTTATTAAGCATTTACTGCATGGCAGGCACTAGGGTAAATGCTGGAGATAAATAAAAAAGAGAGACAGATCATGAAGCTACTTCCATTATTTTAGGCTCAGAATTTAGCCTTAGTCCGTCAAGGGTTAGATTTAGGTAATACCATTGAGATACACAGTTTCATTTGTCTACACAGACACTGCAGCCAATGCATCATCTCCCAGTGTCGTTTCCTTTCAAGATTTCTCAGACAGCGACTCAGAAAGACCGGATGACAGTGTAAGTGATCTCATGTTTGTTCATTACATGTCCCTCCCTAAGCCTTGGGCTTTGGAAGAGTTTTAGTTTGGAACCTAATTATAACAGAATTTTGTGGGATTAGATTCTTCCCCTCCTTTTTTTTTAAAACTATGTCCCTCTATCTCACCTAAACTAGACATGCAACAGCCATTCACGGTCCCAATTCCAGGACTGACTGGCACAGAAGCTTTAACCTGTTCTTTTTTTCCCCCATTTTGGGCTGGTTATCCTCTCCTTAAGTACCTTGGGGGCTTTAACTCAAGTGAGACAGTGTAAACACCTAGTCATCTTTAGCCCCATTGTAGCTCAAAACTCCTGAACCCAAGTGATCCACAAGCTTTAGCTTCTTAGTAGTAAGGCACTATAGACATGAACCAATACACTAGGCTGTTAGCTTGCTCTTTATGCCAATTCAATAATGCTGTTACAGGCATCTAGGTGGTGTGGTCACTAGAATACTGCACTTGGGAGTCAAGAAGGTCTGATTTCAGATCCTCCCTTAGACACTTGCTAGAGAGATGTGTGACATTGAGCAAAGGCCCTTAACCTTTCAGCTTCATTTTCTTCATCTATAAAATGGGGGTAATAATAATAATAGCATGGTGACTGAAAATTAAATAACATAATACATGTAAAGTGTTCTGCAAATTTTAGAGTGCTATATAAGTGTTAACTATTATTAATTGATTTCAGTTCACTATTACAAGTGCTATCTACCTACAATAATGAGTTTTTGATGCCATTTGCCAGCTATTTTCTCCAAAACTGAAGGCTCTGCTGGAGCCATTTCCAACTGTTATATTTTCGTTGTGAACATTTATACCTTGAAAACAGTGCTCGATTTATTGTGGTGTTGAATATCGAGACTCAACAAAATGATGAAGAAAATGTTAATAATGCAGATTAAACTTAGAAGGGGGACTCCTTCATTTTCTGTGAAAAGGATGTTAAACTTACCAGCAAATTCCTGGCTATTCCCTGTATCTTTCTGCTCCCCAAAAGAAGACCTCACTTATAGTTTCTCATTCTCTCCACTTCTTTGGTTTTCTACTCTCGCCTTTGTTTGGGGATACTATTTCTTGAGAGAGAGAGACATGGGAGAGAAAGAGATAAAGAGAGGATGAAAGAGAGGGGAGAGAGAGAAAAAGAGAGGGGAGAGAGAGAGAGAGAGAGAGAGAGAGAGAGAGAGAGAGAGAGAGAGAGAGAGAGAGAGAGAGAATTCTCATGTTTTTCTGTTACCCCTTCTCCCTGGGGCATATTTTTTCCCACTTTTTTTGTCCATATTTTTGAAGCCACTCTCCAGTTTCTTTGTGTCACCAAAGAATGTGGCAGTGGTAGCATTTCCCCTAATCTCCACCCTCTTCTCTTCACTTCTGCCAGCTTTTCCCTAGCTAGTTATTAATCATAGCCACAGAGCTCAGGAAAGAAGAGTTCCTCCCTCTCTGGTGAAGAAGCGTCTGGGCTGATGCTTAACTTGTTGGATTGCTGCCTGTGACACAAGTGGCTCTCTACCCTGGCTTCCTTCCTTCTTGGCTTTTCCCTTTTTCTTCTCCTTTATTTTCCTTTCCCTTAGCATGTCTGTGGACAGATAGAACATTTCTCAATTTTCACAATGCTTATCAGAAGAGTCCTGACTTCACTGCCTTCATATTTCTCCTTTCTTTATGTAATCATTACTTTTTTTGTGTGTATACCTATATTTTTTCTCCTTCCAAGAAATCTCATTTGGGAATGCTACCAATATTTGAATCAATACAGTATTTGTTATCTTTTTCTTAGAGACTCAACTAATTGTGTCTTTTTGACAGGACTGCTATTTACCCCTTTCCTATAATTCATGCTTTTTTTTTCCTTTCTCTTTCCATATCTTTCACAATCCTAACCAGAGTCCATTAGTGAGGCTATACAAATACATTCAAAGTTCCAAACTATTATCTTCTGGAAAGGAAAGAATGGAGTAAAGAGAATTTTAGCACTTCTTTCTGTAATAGTGTTGCATTAAGTGATACACTAGTCTCCACTACTTTTGTTTCTAACTATTTGAAACAACTAAATGAGGAATGACTGCATCTGTGCCAGGGGAAGATGATAGGAGAGAGTTTGGCATAAAAACAATGGGGAAGGAGATATAGATGCTTGTTGTTTCACAGAATAGACCTAATAAGACAGACTACTGATACAGTGGCAGAAGTAGATGGACCAGAATAATCTTCTCTAAAATTTCAGACAAAATAAAATAATTATCATATCCTGAAGTTTTTTTGGGAGAGAAGGTAAGTTTAGATAAATGGTCCCTTAGTAAAGTGAAAAAATACTATGGTGAGGGAGGAATGTAGATTCTGGAACTGATGGCAATAAAGGGAGCAGTTAGAAAGAAGAGAGTTGGATTATCCTAATTTTCAGCTGAGATGGAGATGAAAAGTAATTCATTTCATGGTATTTTTGAACTCCAAAATGGAAAGTCCCTTCTCTGAATCTTTCTGAAACCTCCTCAAGCCAGATGTAGTTGGTGTGGAGTTTTGGACTGTGGTGTGTAGGGTTGAAAGGCCTTAATCTGTTTGAACTCATTGACTTGTTCTTATTAGCCACATTCTTATCCACAGAGACTTGTTTTTTAGCCATTTTCCTCACAATGGAAAATATTTAGCTATTCCCCGTCCCCCACCCCCAATTGAATTTCTGGTTTGTTCCCATATAAAATACTCTGGACAGTAGTTTTGTCCTGCTCAAGATTAGACTTTGGAAGAGAAAAAAAATCTTCATTTTCACTAATCTTCAACTTAAATTTGGCATTTTCATTTAAATTTTAAAAAAATCACCCTGAGAAGAGATCCATAGGCTTCATTGGACTGTCAAAGATGTATGGACACAAAAACATTGATTTCTTGTCCTTTATGTTCTTAGTGACAATAAATGTTGAACTTGACCAAAGATATTGATATGCTTTATTACTTTTTAATAAAATAATTGTTTAATCTCATTGCCATAAGGTTCGTACAGTAAGTAAATCATGTAAAAATTTGTTTTTGGGGATAGTTATAAGGACATACTTTGCTATTGAACATGGATAGAAGGTTTGACTTTGTAGTATCAAAGCACCTAGAAATCAAGGGAACCTTCAAAATAATTTTTAGTCTCCCTTCCAAACATTAGATTTTATAGAAACAAGAGATTCTTTGACAAAAGAATTGCATTAAAATACTAATTAGGCAGTATGGTCATATGGATAGAGTTGTTGTTCAGTTGTTTTAGCCATGTCTGATTCTTTGTGACCTCATTTGGGGTTTTCTTGTTAAAGATATCAGAATCATTTGCCATTTCCTTCTCCTGCTTATGTTTCAGGTGAGGAAATTGATGCAAAAGGCTTGAGTGACTTGCCTAGGATCACACAGCTGGTCTTAATGCCAGGAAGACAATGGGTTCAAGTCCAGCATCTGATACATATTCATTTCTTAGTACCCTAGGGAAATGTCTAGCAAGCTGACATTTTGTTAGATTGTTTCATCACATGTGAGTTCTGTGTACCAATAAAATAACAGGTCTGGCGACTTTCCAATAGGAGCCTTAGTATATTTGAGCATGAGGCTACTCTTCTAAAGTTTAAGTATGAAATACTGGAGAGAGCATTGGACCTATTTAAGTCTCTGCTGTTTACCTGTTGTGTGACCTTGAGCAACTAATTTAACTTTTAACGTTTTATCTTTCTGAACCTCAGTTTCCTTAAACATAAAATGGGTATAATAAAATAATATCTTTGCTCACTGCTCCACAAGATACTTTTGAAGATCAAATGAGAAATGTAAGTGAAAATCCCTTGAAGCCATAGAGATCTGTACAAATATCAATCATTGATATTGTTGCTAAGTTAAATTGTTATTTACCAGGTATATTTCTGAACTAGTCATGATGATCTGTTTCTACCTCTTTTTTTAATACCTTAACTTTCTGTCATTGTAACAGCTCTAAGAAAGAAGGGCAAGGACTAGACAAATGGGGTTAAGTGACTTGCTTAGGATCATAGCTTGGAAGTGTCTGAGACAAGAGTTGAACCAAGGTCCTCCTGACTACTTCAGGCCTGGCAGTCTATCCACTGTACTAACTAGCTGCCCCCATCTACCTCTTAAAAATAAACAATTTACACAGAGATAGCTCTGTAATTTATATATGCTGGAGAATGGAATCTTTTTGATGAAGAAATTAGAAACATCTCTTACATGACTGTGCCTTGGTTTCTCTATTTGCTTAAGAGAGAAAATATTTGTAGTGAAGACCAGGGGATAAATATTTGTCATATACCTTGGGATCTTCAGAAGAAAGGAATTATCTATATATACACCAAGAATTATGCCCTAAACATTGGACCTGGGAGATAGAAAACCCAGATTTTGATTCTAGCTCTATTTCTATCTGTGCGACTTTAGGAAAGTTACTTTACCTTCTCTTCTGACCTCAGACTCATCCATGAAATAGGGGGGTGAGAATGGAGAATCTTTAAGGTCCCTTCTAGTACTAGCATTCTGTGGTTCTAATTTCAAAATACCTTATTAGCCACAAATAGAAAATGACAATATAGAGTCCATTTATCTATATTTGTCTCTCCCTATTCCCCACAATCCTCTATATTCCAAAATCAAATACTGTATCTCAGACATTAAAATACCAAGACTATTACTTTGTTGTATGACCTTGAGTGAGTAATTTAACTTTAAACTTTAAAAAAAATCATGTGGATAAGAGTTATCTTGAAAATCACTGCCTCAGTAATTTTTCTTTTTCTTTTTTCCTTTCAATCCAGATCAACAATGAGATAGAAACTCTGACCGAAAAACCTCAAAAGCTGGCAACTGAACAGGTTGCTGAATTCATTATGCACCTCTCAGGGAAACAGTACAATGAAGAGTTACAGGATCTCTCCAGCCTGCATTACCAGGAGCTCACCCGGCAATTTATTTCAGAGGTTTGTGCCATCTTAACTGGATATGGTGAGAGTGTGGGAGTAAGTCATTCCTTTGGTTTCTAAAGTCTCCCTAGCATATCATCTGCTTAGGCATTGGATTTTCTCCTCCCTCCTTCCCTTCTTGATCTGTCTTTATTTTCTCTGTGTCTTCTCCCCTCTACTTCTTTCTCCTTCACTTTTCTTAAACTTTTTGGTTGATGGCATTCTTTGGTCTAAAGGTAGGCAAGAGTTCTGTAGGGTTTGAGTTTAAGACTGTCAGTCAAAAAGTCAGCTGTGCTTGACATGCTTTTTTGTTCAATTTTGCTCTTGAAGTTAAGGATTTGAGTTTCCATATCCTCTTTCTCTCTGTTGGATGGTGGGATTCATTACTCCTTCAGAATGATGCCTTTTCCACTCTCATATGATGGGACTCACTTTGGCAGTGATCATTCCATTACTGTGACTTAATTTCCTATGCTACATTCTGAGCCCACTTGGGAAATAAAGGCATGTACCCCAGAGCCAAAGAGCATCATCACAACTATTGCATATGGTCAGTGTAGTCCAAACTGAATTTTCCTAGTTATATAGCCAAAGACTAAGACTGTATGGAAACGGAAGAAATGTCAGATGCGTTGGTGACCACACTTGCACATCATGAAATGTCTTGGATCTGCCTAGCTCTCTCTGCCCGTAGTTGAAGGGACCTTAAAAAATTCTTAGTGTTTGGATCTATGATTACATTGTATAATTATAGAATTAGAAAAAAGTCTAATATTTTAATTAAATAACATCTTCATCAGGGTATATTTAGGATAGCTACATGATCTTTGGGGGTTAAGGAAAGCCTTAATATGGCTCCATCCATATGTTCTTCTCTTTCTAACTAACTTGAAAATTTCTACCATCTTATTTTGGGTTAAAAAGTAAAGTAGGGAAGGAGGATGAAGGGAAAAGGGGGTGCTATCAGCTGGAGTTTTCTATACAGTTCACATTTATTACCTGGTCTTCTAATATTCTACTACAAACTTTGACATAGACTATTTGATCAAATTATTTAGTACTTGGAAGATATTTGTTCTCATGGAATAATGAGGCTTAAGATAGATAAATTAAAAATATTTTTGTCATATGAAAACATACTTCCATATTGGTCATTGTTGTAAGATAGATAAATTTGAAGGAAGTAGCGGTATAGAATTTTCAAGCCATGGATACTAGGCCAAGGCGGGAACAACACAAATAATAAGGATTGGGGAGGAGAAGAGCAATGGAGACAGTTAAGGAAGTAAGAAAAGAATGAATAGAAGGGTTGAAGTAGCTAATAATAATGTTAATGATGATAATGATAGGGATAGAGAATGGACTTGTTATTTCATTAGTATAGAGAACTCCTAGGTGAGGAAGTTCCCTTTCCCAATGCAGGTCATTACTTTCTTTGCAATTTGTAGTCTTAAGATGTTGCTTAGACAAGAAATGTCAGGCACCCAAACCCCAAGCATATATGGCCCCAAATACTTTTGAGTGCAGAAAGAACTAGATCAAAATGTAATTGGAAATCTTTAACAAAAATAAAAATACAACAAAACACAGATAATGTTAATTTATGGTTTTGTAAATCAATTTGTGGCCCTAAGTCAATATAGTATAGTGGCCTTTGTTTTTATTTGAGACTATTCTGTTGATCCCATTGGCCTAGAACATTGAGAAGTTAAATGACTTATTCTGAATCACATAGCCAGTATTTGTCAGAGGCAGGAGCTGAATTTATTTATTCGTGTGTTACATTAAAATATCTAGTTAATTTCCTTCCTTACTTTCCCCTCCACATTAGAGAAGGCATCATTTGACCAAAAGATATATGTATATATAAAATTATGTCTTATTTATGCCTATTCATCAGTTCTTTCTCTGGAGGTAGAAATATATGTCATTCTTCAAATGATATTTCTATTATTGAATATAATGTTCTCTTGGTTCTATTCACATCACTCTTCATAATTTCATGTAGGTCTTTCAATGTTTTTAAAAAAGATTAACATGTGCATCATTTCTTATGGTGCAGAGTATTTCATCACAATCATATATACCATGACTTGTTTAGCCATTCTCCAATTGATTGGCATCCCTTCAGTTTCCAGTTCTTTGACACCACAAAGAGAGCTGCTATAAATATTGTGGAATATATGGGTTCATTTCCTTTTTTCTGGTATCTTTGTTGAGGAAACAAGCATAATATAATGTTTTGTATTGATGTTGGTAATCAGTTAAAAATGTTTTATTTATATGCAGTCTGATTTCCTTTAGGTATAAACTAATTTGTTTGACAGGGCAACTAAAGTGGTACAGTAAATAGAGTGCCAGGCTTGGTGTCAGAAAGACCTGAATTCAAATGTAACTTTAGATGCTTACTAATTGTGTGACCCTGAGCAAGTCACTTAACCCTGTTTGCCTATTTCATCATCTATAAAAAGAGCTGGAGAAGGAAATGGCAAACCACTCCAGTGTTATTTGGCAAAAAACAAAAACAAAAATATACCAAATGGGGTCACAAAGAAGTAGATATGACTGAAATGACTGAACAATAATAGAATTTATTTTAGATATTTTGACCATATTGATTTATATAGATATATCATATGCATATAATATATATTTTTGATTGGGATAAAAGAACCACAAACTAAAACCACAAACTAATAAAATTGTCTTTTTCAAAAGTGTAGCTCATAACCTGGTCATCTGGCAGATCCCAATCAGATGCTCTCTCCTTTCTGACTTCCATTCACATGGGGCTTCTCTCCTGGGGCCTAATCCAGAGCTTGCAGATGTCTTGTTGATGCTTCATGCACTCACAGTTCCTTCCTGCTCTAGTAACAGGAAACAGATGCCACAGAGAATTTCACACATTCAAATAATAAACACTTGCCTGTTTAATAAAGTGTGTGTTGTAGCCAGCTTTCTATTCCAAATCATGTAATTTAAAATATGCTATTGAAAGTTTATTCCAAGTCTTGTTTTTTTTTCACATTTTACCACAAGGGGGAAAAAATCACAGTCTTAAAAAAAGTATGTTACATATTTTGATTTCTCTTATTCTTTGAAAACAGGTTGAAAAAGCATTTGATGGACTACCTGGCTACAAGGACATCCGTGTGTTGGAATTTAGGTAAAAAGACTTGTAGTTATAATGTCTTGCACTGTGTAGTGACTGAACTGCAAAATGATTGGGTTATAGATTATTATTAATTATTTTTAGTGCCTTAATTCAAATAAGGTGTATAAGAATTTGTAAACTCTATTTATAGATGGGGAGATTGAGTAAGAGAAGGGTACCACCATGCATGCAAAGTTTCGCAACTGACCTGTTACTAAGCCAAAAATCAGAACTCACATTCTAAGGTCATTGTTGGTTTTACTCGCTTAAATATGATATGCACAAATATTCAGCACTAATGATAGAAACTCTGAAGCTCAAGGGGATTGGCTGTTGTCTTAGCCCTCTTAATAGCTTGTCAATATTTTATTAGGTGTGCTTTGACTCCTAAATCCAAAGAAACTCTGAAATTCCTTATCCTTCATCTTTAAGAACTCCTCTGAACATACTAGAACAATGTGTTTCTCTGGCCTTCCCAGAATATTCATTATTACTCATGTCATTGATGTCCTGGGTTACTCATGACAGTGGTGTTCTGCGATTAAGGGTAAGCAGAAGCTAGAGACAGAGGGGGAAGGGATTCACATAAACCTTATTACTTAGGAGAATGGGTGGGTGATATCAGTATTCTGAGTATGGTATCCACCTTGTCATTGGTTCTGGGTGCTTCAGGATGTATGAATTGGAACAAGAAGGCAAGCTGTGACTTTGACCCTGACCATTCTCCTCAATCCTCCATCCAGGATATTCCAGGTGTTGTAATGACTTCATTCCAAGCTCCTAGCCTTCTTCTGGGAGCCCCAGTTACTCCTGGAAATAGAAAGGTGAAACTGTATGTTAAAGTCCTTAATCTTATTCTTCAAAAGAACCAGAATATGTTGGGTTACACTTAATTCTTTGAGAGGAAAACACAAAAGAAAAAATCTGAAGAAGGAAAGGAATCTTAACTTTGGTCATAAGGTTGTAGAGTGAAAGAATGCGACATCAAGATAGAAGAAGGACCACAAAACTGAGAGGCTCTTCCTATAGAACAGAGGTTCTGCACCTTTTTTGTGTCATGGACACCTTTGAAAATATGTTGAAGTTTGTGAAAGCCTTCTCAGAGCAATGCTTATCACAAACATATGTAATTGAAAGAAATGCTAAACTACAGTGAGAAGTTAGTGAAAATACAGATATCGTTTTTCCCCCTTCAAATATCATGGACTCCCTTTTCCTGAAATCTATCCACAAATTCCTTGGGGGCCTATGGGCTTCAGGTTAAGGACCTCTGCTATAAGGGTAGATCTGAGCTGTTTAAAGAGAAAGCAGTTCCCTATGCTTCAATGGATTATGATGGGGATCCCCTGGTTATTCCACAAGAGGTGACATTGTATATTGGTCACAGAAAAAGAGATGAATCTTGGCATTTGGTGGCTTCCCAATAAGAGGCAGACAAGCAGCTATAAATACTGACCTGACCTGAATGTTAGGAAGGATACTATATTCCCAAACATGTGTCTGGGAAATGATGGAGAAAACAGCAGGATCAATGACTATTGGCTTCTTATGGAGATTAATGTGGGAACAAATGATGCCACTAATAGAAAACTAGAAGGCATCTCTAGGGATTATTTACCATAATATGAAAACTAAAATCTTGGGGGAAGGCACATATGATATTTCTATTATTGCTGTCAATTCAGATTAAGGGCTTCAGAAGAGAAAGGTGGATGCCAGAAGCTAGTTTTGAGCAGATAATTTAAGATGATGCTTGAAAACAGGATTTAGATTTCTGAACTAAGGTTTAAGATCCAGAAATGAAGGGCTTTTATAAATGAATCTAAGGAGGGCTGGAAGATATATTTTCTTGGAAAATGCAGATCAGATTAAAAGGGCTTGAAACGGAAAAGGAGAGGCAAGATAAAATGCCCATGTATGCCCTCTAAGCCAGAGAGAGTAGTAGATATAACAAGAATAACAGTGGAGAGTAATTTACAAGAGATAATATTCAGGGAGAGAAGGAATAATTATGTTTAAGGCCTCAGAGGTCTAGTCACAAAAATATAAAATATGGGTAACAAATTAAAGTTGATTCTTCATACAAGGAGGTTAATTCAGTAGCAGGTGCCATTAAAATTTGGTGTGATGTAACCTCCTTCTTTAATATGTATCAATGGAAAGATATGTCTTATTCTAAAGAAAGAGAGTAGATAATGATGGAATAGAGTGGCATTGAATAGGTCTATATGTATATATTTATATATGATTTGATGGAACATTTCTTTATAATTAGAGCTGTCCAAATGTGAAATAGTTCTTTGAGGGGGCTTTCCAGTTCTGAAATTCTATGATTTAGTAATGTAGAGAAGACTCAGGGACAAATTTTTCCCAACTACTTGAAGTGTCATGTAGAAGAGGGATGAGATTTATTCTGGCTCAGTCAAAGAGCATAGAATTAAGGACAATAACATATTTTCTAGGATTTTCTCAGGGATCAAAATATGCTACTAGAGTACACCCTTTTCCCCCTTTCAAAAATCTAAACATTAGCCCATCCTAGGACATTTTTAATGAGGTTTAAAGAAATCACAGGCTCAGAAATAATTCTCACAGTAAGAAGATATCTCAAAGAGAGTTATGAACACACTCAGTTCTATGTTTTCTCATCTTTTTAGAAGTCTTATCAGAGCCAGAGATTTGTTCAGTTTTCACATCCTCTGTTTTTTTAGGGGACATCATGTTCAGTGTGTGAGAATCTGGGCACCCTACACAGAATGAATGTAGCCAATACTAATCAAAGGACAAATAAAGATCTGGGAATTCTGTGTCCCTAGAGATTGAGCTTATTTGTGACATAAAAAAGGAAGAACAAGCATGATCTTTCAGAGCGATTTCATTCTTGCCAGGCCCCATCCCCACCCCACCCCACCCTGTGACATCTGACTTAAATCAAATATTCATAGACCAAAATATTTCTGTTTTAATTAATTTTTTCAGGCTAAACAAAATATCCAACTCTTTCCCAAATCCACAGATAGGGTGACCATTCCCAATGAAATTGGCTATGAATGTTGTCTGTAGGCTCAATCTTTCCCTTTTGTACAAAGTTCAGATCATAGATAAGTAGAAAGACATTTAAAAAAGAAAACAAAAATTTATGGAGTTCATTTTATTTTTACATTTTACATAAACTTGCATTGATATTCTTTGTTTTATCTTATCTTCATTTTCTAATATATCCTTGCCCCTCTCCACCCAAAGAAGCATACCTTCTAAAAGAGAATTAAAAAGAGAAATAAAACACACAAGTATAACTGACCAAAATGTCTGAAAAAAGCTGACATCATCAATTCAAACAATTTCAATTACTTTGTTATTATTCTTCTTTCTATTTAAATTGAATTATTGTGTATAAAGTTTGTAGTTCTGCATACTTCATTTTACATCAGCTCATATAAATTTTCCTATACTTTTCTGTATTCATCAGTCGTTTTTTATGGCATAGTATAGTCATGGAACACAACTTGTTTAGTGATTCACTAGATGATGGTCATCTACTTTGTTTACAATTCTTTGCTACAGTGAAAGGTTCTATTATAAATATTTTGGTGTATTTGGGGCCTTTCTCTTTACCAATTGACCTTTTGGGGATATATGCTTAGCTGTGGAATTTGAGGGATAAAGAACATGGGCATTTTAGTCACTTTGCATAATGCTCAAGTGTTTTTCAAAATGAGGAAAGGGTGCGTGCATGTGGTATGTTTTATGCCCCTAGAGATTATGTGTATCAGCAGGACTCAGTCTAGATATAGCTTATATGGAGGTATAGATGAGTATGTCTAGATATCTTCTTTCTTCATGGGAGATTTTGATTCCAACCAAGAGGGAAAGAAAAGGATTGGGGCTAGAGGTGACTACTCTCTTCTCCTAAGAGAGAAGGGGCATAGAATTACATCTCTCTTCTCCCTTAAATTTTGTTAGCTTAGGAGAAATAATTTTTAGATTTAAGTTGAGCTCCTGATTACTCTTTCTTAATGGAGAAAGAATTCCTCAAGCTATATATTCAAGACTTGACTCCCTTCCCTCCAAATACCTGTTCCACTATGAGCACACATAGCAAATAAACCCATTTATTCAAGCAGATAGTAAACAGAAATCAGAGAGGTTTTTATAGATGAGAACATTTACCAGACAATATAAAGAGATTGAGTCCTTCTATTGGAAGCGAATTATCTTACCTTAAGTAAGAAAGAGGATTCCAGATATCACCCAAAGGGAAATTTCCTGAAGTCTCATAACTGGGAATAGAGAAATAAGGTGTTTCTTTATGTGTTAGCTTTTTCCTAGATTCTTTCTCTCCCTTTAGGGATCTTAAGAAAGCCCGAAATCCACTGTCTTCTCTCTGGAAGCTGAAAGCCAGAGAAGCATGGCTTTCTCTTTTCCAGATTTCTTATAAATTCTGCTCTACATTCAGGTGTGGAGCATTGAGCAATCAGTCTCCACCAATGAAGTAATGAAAAATAGACTTTTAGCTATGATTAGACTAATTCAAAGCTCTACCAACAATTTTTTGGTATTCTTGTCTTTTCATAAATCTTCATGGAATTTATTTTAATGACGAATATTTTCCCCTCTGTTCATATTTTCTGTACTATGGCAATTTATTCTTACCTGATATGTAGACATTTTGAGTAATATATGCTTCAAAGAAAATCTGAGAAAATATGTCAAGAATACTTTGAGAAATGTTATATGATTATGAAGTTTTCAACTCTGTTTAACACAGTTACTTGTTTTTTTCTAGGTCACCTCAAGAAAATGTCAGGTAGAGTATCTTTTCACATCTTGGATATTGTTATTGATTGTTTCTGGAACAAAAGTAGATAGATAAATAAAAGATTTATTTTAACTGCTTACTATATGCCAAATAGGACAGCTAGATGGCGCAGTGGATAAAGCACTGTGCTTAGAGTTAGTTCAAATCCAGCCTCAAACATTTACTTGCTATGTGACCCTGGGCAAGTCACTTAATATTGTTTGACTTATCTGTTAAATGAGCTGGAGAAGGAAATGGCAAACCACTCCAGTATCTTTGCCAAGAGAACAGTAGGACATAATAGAAAGGACTCAACAACAACAAAAATATGCCAAACACTAAGCTAAGTGCTAGGAACTCAAATATAGGCTAAACGATAATCTCTATCCTCTGGGGATTTACATTGTACAAAAAGGAGCTGAAGATTGAGAGGGAGGGGAAGGAAGAGGGAACAGACTACTGGAAAAAAGGTAGGAGATTCTTGAGGATCAGAAGTGGAGTCTAGAATCCCAGGAGTTACAAACCAATTAAATCCAGGAGCAAGAGAGCCTGATTAAGTTCTTTTGATTCTCCTAAATATCATTTCTAGGCCCCTTCTTGAAAATAGATCCTTTATACCTAGGCCTAGATTTGATTAATCAAAGATCATGTTAAGTGGTGAATTTAGTGCAAAAAGCAATGACTACCTGTTGTGATATGGAAATGTTTATCCATGCATTCTTAGAAGAAATATAAGTAGAACCCTTATGAGGAGTTTTCTTCTGCATCCCATTTTTCCTGGAATTCCAAATATATTTCATTTCATTTTATTTTATACATTTTTTAAACTCAACTTCTCTGTATTGGCTGTTAGGTGGAAGAGTGGTAAGGGTGGGCAATGGGGGTCAAGTGACTTGCCCAGGGTCACACAGCTGGGAAATGTCTGAGACCAGATTTGAACCTAGGACCTCCTGTCTCTAGGCCTGACTCTCAATCCACTGAGCTACCTAGCTGCCCCCCAAATATATTTTAAATGTATACTTTGCCATGGATTGTTGGCAACATGATAGGAAGTCTGTAAAATAGCATATTCTTGCATATTTATAATGTGGCAATGGGTTTACACAGGTGTTATGTGTTAATCTATCTTAGCCCAAACCTATCAATTAACTACTTATCCATCAATAATTAATAAATCATAAAAGATTGCTTTATTGTAAAAATGAATAATATGGAAATGGGTATAAATGATATCATTTGTATAACCAAGTAGAAGTGCTTATTGGATCTGGGAAGCAGGTTGGGGGGAGCGGGGAAGAGGGAAGGGAAAGAAAATGAAATATGCAAACATGGAAAAAATTTAAAAATTAAAATAAAAAAATTAAAGAAAAAAGAAATCAGCAGATACTGCCATTGTTGATACCATTTGTCATATTTTATTGCTTCCTACTGACCAATATTTCCCAGGGATGGGGAAGGGAATGCAGTTAGTTGATATAAGCAGATATACAGCTCTAGTCTGACCGTAGATCACAATTTCATGTTGTACAGCAGTCCATTGAGTACATTCTGTGTCAGAGTGTACAGGGTATGTGGGACGACTGGCACTTCTGGTAAGAGGGCTTGCTGAGTTCTTTTCAGGGCTGCTCATCTATCTTCAGTCTCTACCTTTCACCCAACTCTCATGGGTGGTTCCAAGAGGCTACAACATTGTGCATGTGCCATGGCCACATCCTGGAAGCTGACAGGGTGATCGACAGGCCCCAAACCCATTGAGGAGAGATGGGGGATGTCTACTTTTTCTGGCATGACGGGCAGATGAGAACAATGTGTTCCAGAGAGTCCATGAAGGGGCAGAAGCAGGCATTGTGGAGGGCCTAGAGCTTGGGCAGACATCAAAGATGCCAAAGTCATCCCCTGCATCCTGGCCACCACCAGTTGTCTTCACTTTTCTCTTGCACTGGATGTTGATGACTCTGGTAGAGAAAATGAGGCTGATGACCTTGTACTACTCTGCTTCACTTAAATCCAATTCATGTGCAAGTCAAGATATTACCCCATGATGTCATCTGTCCTGTTAAAAGAAGAAAGAAAGAATAACAATAGTGCCCTAGGCACCTCTCCAAGACTATGTTTGTTTCAGGATTCCTTGGAGAATTGTGTACACAGGTCTCCCTTCCTAGCCTTTTAGAAAACGAAAAGATTGAGGCAGTTAGGTCGTTCAGTGGGTAGAGAGCTAGGTCTGGAGATAGGAGGGTTTGGGTTCAAATGTGGCCTCAGACACTTCCTAGCTGTGTGACCCTGGGTAAGTCACTTACCCCACAATTGCGCTTAGCCCTTATCACTCTTTTTCTTTGGAACTGATACTTAGTATTGATCCTAAGACAGAAGGTAAGGGTGTAAAAAAATAAAACAAACAAAACCAAACCCCACCAAAAGGTCCAAAGATCTTTCAGAGTTTACATTCTGTCAGCAAAGCCTTTGAGGACCCAGGGTTATCACCATTCTCTGATGAAATTTTGGAGCAGGTTGAGTTGAAGGTGATTCAAAATCTAGTGATATATGCAAGATAGCACCCTGCTTTCTAAAAGTACATAGGTAATTCTACTTAAAGTAAGACTTAATATGAAACCACTATTCTGCTTGAATCAAGTTAAAAATCAGTTCTCTGCCTTGGGATATGCTCTTTGTAGGTAGTATTTTAGAATTATCAGTACTATAAAAGAAGAGACTCCTGAGGTTTTTTTTTTTTTCCCAAAACACCCTCACCTTTGGTTGCCCATGTAATAATATAACAACAGCTCATTGGTCTTTTTTTATCTGTATGTCAGTCATCTTCTAAAGAGGCAGCTGAGGCAGAAGAATAAGGAAAGCTTCTTTTTGTAGAGTAACTCAGAATGAACCTTCCCCCAGCAGATGCCTCAGACAATACTCATTTATTCAGAGTAGCAGCTTCAGCAAATTTAGACAAATGAAAGATAGTGCTGCAGTAGTTGTTAATACCCTAATTGCTAAGTGTGTTTATGTGTGTGTGTGTGTGTGTGTATATATATATATATATATGTATATATATATATATATATATATAGTCTGCCAGCATAGTTTTCTTCAGTCAAGACTGATACTGTTTTTGTCTAGTGGCCTGTATTTCATTTCTCATCTTTTCCCTCTTAGTCATTTCTGACTTTTCCCCCCTTTCTGAGCTGTGGCCTGCTGGTCTTCAGATGAAGAAATCAAAGCTAGCTATAGTCATGCAAAATGCTCTAAATCACTATTGATTAGAGAAATGAAAATTAAAATTCTGAAGTACCAACTTACACCCATCAGAATGGCTAATATGACAGAAAAGGAAAATGGAAAATATTGGTGCAAATATGGGGAAATTGGCACACTAATGCACTGTTGTTGGAGTTGTGAATTGATCCAACTATAAGGAGGGCAATTTGGATCTCTGCCCAAAGGGTTATGTAAAACCATATATATCTTTTGACTCAGCAACACCACTAACAGGTCTGTATCCCTAAGAGATCAAAGAAAAAAAAGGAAAGGATCTACTTGTACAAAAATATTAATAGCAGCTCTTTTGGGTGGTGATAAAGAAATGGAAATTGAGGGTTGTGGTAGATGATTGTGACAGAATACTATTATACTATAAAAAATGGTTAGGATGCTTTCAGAAAAACCTGTAAAGACTTAAATGAACTGATACAAAATGAAACAAGCAGAACCAGGAGAACATTGTGTTGTACAGTAACAGAAATGTTGTAATTATGATCAACTGTGAATGAATTAGCAGTTCACAGCAGTATAGTCATTCAAGACAATTCTGAAGGACTTATGATTGAAAGAACTGATGGTGTCTGAATATAGACTGAAGTATACTTGCTTTTAATTTCTTTATTTTTTTTTTTTGGTCTTTCACATAATGATTAATATGGAATAATATTTGCATGACTGCAACATGCATGACCTATATAAAATTGCTTATTTTCTCATGAGGGGGAGAAAAAAGAGGAAGAGAAGTTGAAAAACAAAAATTTCAAAAATGAATGTTAAAATTGTTTTTTTTTACATTTAATTAGAAAAATTTAAATATTAAAAAATTTGGAGGGAGTTTATTAAGTGAATGCATTTTTGCATGTGAAATATTTTAATCTTATTGACAGATGAAATACTTGATAGCTAGTTATAACTTATTATTTGATTGGTAAAAAAATTTATTTTTGCTTAGCACATAGACTTTATCCTTATGGGAATTGCTCTTAAATCAGCAATATGTCTGAGTGAGTGAGACTAATACGTGAAAGGTTCTTCTTCCCTCTTTTCTCATTGGCAAAAGTAGCCAATGTAATTTTAAGGTTGTATATTACTTTCATCTCTTTAGAAAAGTGAATTATCTTTCAAACAAGAATCAGCATATTCAGTTGGTAAAATAAGATAGCCTTAGCTGCTTCAATGAAAACAAAGCAAAATATGGATAGAAACAGTCTTCTAGTTCTTAGCTCAATTCTTTTCAGATAAGATTTTTAAATGTTTGACTTATGGAACAGAATTCTATTATAAATTTGAGTTTATACTCTGCATTACAGATTGTAAGAATGTTTGAACACACTTTTATTAGCATTAAATTGATGCCATTTACTTTGACTATAGACTATGGATTAAACACTTCACCAATACATGATTGTCAGATGAATACCTTACAATTCATAATATGGAAAAATAATCATGTATTTGTTGGCTTATTAACATTAGATCTCTCTGTCATAGAATCTGGCTCAAGAACCAGGATGAGTAGAGAAGGATTAGCTTTTTTTTTTTTTTTTTTTTTTAAACCCTTGTACTTTGGTGTATTGTCTCATAGGTGGAAGATTGGTAAGGGTGGGCAATGGGGGTCAAGTGACTTGCCCAGGGTCACACAGCTGGGAAGTGGCTGAGGCCAGGTTTGAACCTAGGACCTCCTGTCTCTAGGCCTGACTCTCACTCCACTGAGCTACCCAGCTGCCCCTAGGATTAGCTTTTCTATTAATTGTCTGACCTTAATAATTTCAAAAGTAACGGGTCAACCATATCATAGTCTTAGTCATTCACTAATGAAATTATCACTTCTATATGGTATGTCACTTAAAGATAATCAAATAAATTCTCCAAAGTTATGTGATCCAAATTGTTTTTCTCCCTTCCTTCACTCCCTACTCCTGGAGCTGGCAAGCAATTTATTCTGGATTATACACGTAGCATTATGCAAAACATTTCCATATTGTTTATTCCTGCAAGAGAATAATCATATAAAACCAAAGCCCCAAAACCAAAACCCAAATAAACAAGTGAAAAATTATACGCTTTCATTTACATTCTAATTCCAATAGTTCTTTCTCTGGAGGTGGATAGCATTCTTTGTTATAAGTTCCTCAGATTTGTCCTGAACCTTTGAAGTACTGAGAGTGGATAAGTCTTTCACAGTTGATCAATTGTTGTCTCTGTGTACAATGTTCTCCTGGTTCTTCTTATTTCACTCTGCATCAGTTCATGGAGATTTTTCCAGCTCTTTCTGAAGTCATCCAATTCATCATTTCTTATAGCACAATATAATAAAGAACTGGTTAAGTATTGAGTGGAGCGAATTAAGGCACCAGGAGAGGAAGCCCCTGGCCAGAGATATACAGGAGGTCTATAAGGTGTCGGGAGTGAAACTTACATATTCTTTTCTCTTTGGTAAGATTTTGGTATTTAGTGTTGGAGAAAATATTCTCAGTCATCTATTCCAGCTTCCTCATTTTATAGATGAGAAAACTGAGCCCTGGAGTGGTGACTTGTCTAAGGTCATGCAGCTAATGAGTAATAACCCAGATCTCCTGAGTTCAAATTCAGCATGCCTTCTTTCCATTACTCCACATTAACTGCTTCTTTTTAAGGAACTAATTACTGGCAAGAGCAATGCCCAAGTAATGAAGTCCTTCTCTTTTCTTAGATGTACATGAGCAAGTTACAAGCCAATTTTTTTTCTTTCTTAACCTCAGTGGCGTCGATGTTCGCTATGCTGTCACATTTGATAGTGAAGCTATCAGCAACATCACCTGGGAAATGATTAACCTTCATTCAAACAAAGTAGAAAACCATGGCCTTGTGGAACGAGAGAATAAGCCCACTGCAGTTTATACAATTAATAACTTCAGAAATTACATTGCTGAAAGTCTCAATAGGAATTTTGTAATGGGAAATTCTTCCCTGAAGCCAGACCTTGACTCCCTTCAGGTTATCAATGGTAAGTAGAGGGACAACTATGACAATCCACGTATAGCTTTATTATGTTCCTCCAAGGAGCTGCGTAGCAAAAACTGGTATTTGCAAAATGTAGCATTTGTGAATCTGAATGTCAGTAATAATACTAGTGTAAATTGGGCTTTAGGAATACAAATACCTCTGAAAGATTAAAAGTTGGCTTTTGTTGTTGTTGTTCAGTCCTGTCAGACCCTTCATGACCCCGTGTGATATTTTCTTGACAAAGATACTAGAGTGGGTTGCCATTTCCTTCTCCAGCTCATTTTACAGATGAGGAAATTGAGGCAAACAGGGATTGAGTAATTTGCTCAGAGTTAAACAGCTACTAAGCATATGAAACTGGATTTGAACTCATGAAGATAAATCATCTAGACTCTAAGCCTGGCACTCTCTCCACTGTGCCACCTAGCTGCCCTGAAAGTGAGCTATACCTGGGCAAAAAACATGGATAGATGAAGGGAAATGATTAGTAGAATAAATGTCAGATAACTTGAAAATTGAAGGGGAGACAACAGTATTTTTTGATAACGAATATAAGGGATTCAAAGAAACCAGAGAAGTACATTAACTGAGAAAAGACAAATATTGAAAGACAAAAATTTACTGGCTTTGATTCCAGGGAAAAATAGCTAATGATAATCAACATTTTAAATTAGAAAAATGATCAGCATGGATCTAGCATTTTAATGCTATATTGTTTGCAAATACTCTCTCACAATATCCGTATACTAGATGCTAGCATTATCCTCATTTTATAGACAAGGAAACTTAGGTAGACAATTTTAAGTGACTTGCCTAAGGTCATATAGCTAATAAATGTCTAAGGTCACATTTGAACTCAGATCTTTCCCACTTCAAGTATGCATGCTATCCTTCATACTGCTAGTTAGTACATAGGATCATACAGAGCCATCAATAACTTTGAAAACAGCAATTTCAGCCTGGAACCAAGTGGATGAACATAGGACCATCAGGGAAAGATATCTACCTACCATACTATCTGTGTGACATCAGTTAAGGCTCAACCTCTCCTCACCTTAGTTTCCTTATATGTAAAATGGGTCAAGTGGCAATGGACTAAATAGCCTCTAGGGCCCCTTCTAACCTTGAATCTGTAATCTGTGGATTACTTTGTTTTAATTGGCCAATAACATTTTTTTAGAGAGCTATTCCTCCCCCCCCCCCCCCATAGAATCCCTGAGTGGGAAGGAGCCTCTGAGAACATCTCCTTTAACCCTTATAAGAACAAAAATCTCCTCAACAACTTAACTGGCAAGTGGACAGATGGTTGAGGGGAATCCACTAAGTCCAGTCACCTATGATTTATTAAGTATCTACTACTATGTATCTACTACTAAGTATCTACTACTGTGCTCAGAACTAGATATATAAAGAAAGACAAAAGCAAATAAAAAAGTCAGCAACAACAAGAAAAGACTCAAGGCCTACCTTTCAATGTTCTGAGTTTAGTGGGGGAGTAAAATGTAAATAATTATGTTGAAACAAAATGTATACAGGATAAATGGGGGCTTCCCGGAGGGAAGGCACTAAGAATAAGGGTTAAGGTTTTTATGTAGAAAGATAGCTGAGATTTGAAGGAAGTCATAGAAAGTAGAGATGAGAAGAGAAAACTTTCCAGACAGCCAGTCAAATGTGGTTAGGAGACAAAGGGAGCTAGTGTCATTCAGTCACACACTGTGTAGAGAGGAACAATGTGTAAGACTAGAAAAGTAGGAAGGGACCAGTGTATGAAGGACTTTTAAAGTGGAGTAGTTGATTTTCTATTTGATCCTGGATGGACTGGGAACCACTGGAATTTCCTAAATAGTGTCTGACAGGATCAGACTTGTGTTTGCAAAGATCAACTTGAGAGATGAGTGGAGGATGTCCTGGAGTGAGGAGAGATGAGGTAGGGATCTTAAAGGTGCAGATTATTGTAGTAGTTTAGGTGTGAGGTGAGTGGGATCTTCTGAGACATGTTATGATGAGAGAAATGACAGGACTTGACAATGTGATAGGATGTAGGGGAAAAGGGGATAAGTCAACCTTTATTATATTTTATTTTGGGAAAGTTCTAATTTTAATGGAGTTTGCCCTAACCATTGAGCCCCCAAATCTACCTCATTATATCAGTCACCTTTTGCATCTAGTTCTACTCTTTGGGGTCAAGCAGCATGAATCTTATACCCCTTCTGTATGACAGCTCCTCAAGTGAAATGAAGATCTTGTCAACTAGAAATGTTCCTCAGTATCTTTTTTCTTTAGTGAAAGATGCTTTCTTTCCCCAAATTGAAGACCCACTTTGGAATGTTGGAAGCCCAAGCCTTCTGGTGACTCAGCCCTTGATCCTTGTAAGTATTTTACCTCATTTATGTACCTGGGTTCCCCTACTTGTGTCCCAGCCTTCTTACTCTCATTCTTTAAGACAACCCTTGTTGTCTTGACTGCATGAAGTTTGTCTTGTTAGACTACCCAGGTGCTAAGAAAGACTGGTTCACATTTGCTTGCTGATATTTTTGCCGTTGTACCCTTTGAGTATTTCCAGAAGAGCTCTCCAGGAAGTTTTTCCATTTATGACAAGGGATTATTATTTCCTCTGTTTTTTTTTTGTTGATGTTGTTTACTTCCTTACTTTGTAGCACTTATATCTCTTAAAATTTGCTACCCAACTTTAAAGACTGGAAGGGGCAAAGCCTTCTTGTATTGTGGTTCTGGATAAGTTCAAGAATTAATTACTTACTCTTATTTCAGAGAGAGAGAGAGAGAGAGAGAGAGAGGGAGAGAGAGAGAGAGAGAGAGAGAGAGAGAGAGAGAGAGAGAGAGATTTTATATGTATGTGTGCCACACTCTGCATTCATGTTGTCAAGGGTTTACTGGATGTTAAGACCAATTTTTTTTTCTTAAACTAGATAGATTGTCGTTGTTCTAGCATGCAAGAAAACTTGCTCATGAAAGTTATTGAATAAAACATTTATTGAGCACTTTTTATATACAAAGCATTGGGATTATAAGTAGAAAATAAAATAAGCCCTGCTCTGAAGGAGTTCATAATCAGACTAGGCCATACTTTACCAAGAGAAAGAAAAGTTAAAAGATTTGATAGAAGAGGACACAACGCCTCTGTTCTTTACTTTTGCTAACCATGCTAAAATCTATGGCTTTCTCCACTAGAGAAGTATTACAGTCTGGTGACATTTCAAAGTCAGAAGGTGGGGTTTTAGTTCTCCTGTCTTGATCCTTTTGCATTTTGAGAGGTGATGGTTGGATGAATGGCAGAATGAGACAGATGAAGAGATTCATAAATAGTTGGAGGAAAAAGAAAAAACTGAATCTTGTGGCATGATGTATCCTTCTGAGGGCAGAGATTGCTTATTACTTTGTATATTCAGCTTCTACCTTGTCAATAGTAAGTAGTTATTTAATGAATGCTTGTTGCCTCAGACAAAGGAAATGCTCATCTAAAGATTTTTCTCTTTCTTCCACAAAATGTGGAAGAAATTTAACCTTGTTATATTTCAATACTTGAAGGAGCCATTATTCCTTTAGTTTGGATAGTCTTTCGAACATAGTGTGATCCATCCATATTTTAGTAGATGCCTTCATGAGTTGCTGTGGCCTAGAGTTAATTGCCAAACCTCTGGTGCTAAACTTCTCCAAACTTAAGCCCTTGAATGATAGACCCAGGGTCATAGCCACCTCACAGTCCGGCACCAAAGTAATGATGCTATATTGACCGTATTATTTTTATTTTACTTAAAAATTGTTACTTCAGTTTTATTCCCCAAATAAGACTTGTAAGATTCGATTCTGATTTTAATTGTTTATAGAAAACTGTTTTCTATTTTTAATATTTTTGTATATCATAGAAGAATACATGTTGGGAATATTAAATTTGACATTCATTGGCACCATGTATCAGAAAATAATTTGTTAATGCATTTTATAACATTTGTATGTTTTTTCAGGTGGTATTAGCAAAAACAAAACTTGACTGGGATAGTATTAAACTTGTTAACATAATACATTGAAGGAAGAGACTTTGAATTGAATTAGTTACCATAGGAACATCTATCTATTCATAAGCTAAATGATGAGGTGCAGCTCCTGGCCAGTATTTTTCACCTTTTCCAGTGCACAGGAAGAGCTCATTGCTACCAATAAATGACATTTATCCTTTCAAAATCGGAGGTATAATTGGCCATTTTCATATTTTATCCTGCCTATTTGTTAATATTTCTTGTATTGCATGAATACAATGGTTACTCTTTTTTGAAATGGATACAAAGGTATTCAGTTAATGGGCATTTAGAATAACAAGCAACACAAATATATGAGAGGGGAAATAGCTACTAAATGGAAAGAATTGTTTTCATTGATGACTTAATCATTTTCCTAGAACAGGAGTCATTTTGTAACCTGGGCCCAATATAATGGTAACGATATAAACCACCTATGTGGCAAAAATATGGTTATAAAACTAAAATTATACCTAATATAACGAGGAGATAGGCAAATTGTTTAATGGAAAATAGCCTGGTTTTTTTAGAACAGATACACAACCATGGTATCATGATGTATTTTCATTATAGTAATAACCACTACAGGTGTGATGTGGTAGAAAGGGCACTAGATTTGGGGTGAGCATGCTGTGTTTGAATCCTGGGCTTTATTCCTCAGTGCCCATATCTTTAAAGTAAGACTAATTTTCAACTAAGTTCAAAAATAAGCAGAGTGGGCAATTTCTTAGGGCACAACACGAATG
Organism: Gracilinanus agilis; assembly: GCF_016433145.1. NCBI lineage: Eukaryota > Metazoa > Chordata > Mammalia > Didelphimorphia > Didelphidae > Gracilinanus > Gracilinanus agilis. Next base: position 370,122,463 of record NC_058132.1, read on the forward strand.
GATGCAGAAAATATTTTTCATATAAATTAACATATTTTTAATGTTGAAAAGTTAAGTTTGATCCTCCATGAAATAAAAGATTTTTTTTTTTGACAAGTGAAGATGTACATGACAGCATTGGCTCTATGCCTCTGTTGGATAGAAAAATGCAGGATTTTGTCTTGGGTGTGCAAATGCCTTGTTAGCATTTAATTATTGGGGGCCTCATTTAAGATGTGTGTGTTAAGATGACGTGTATTAAATTCTGTATAAGTCCAAGCTATCGTAGTATAATTGTTATTGCTACATTTTTGCAGATTCTCCACTGAATCCTTGATACATTTATTTTCGAGGAAAAAAAGTCTGAGTAGGGTTACTCTTTCCAGTTCCAGCAAGGGAAAATGGAGAGAAAAGGAAGATCTCTAAACTTCACCCCCCCTTTTTTTTCAGTAGAAAAGCTCTTCTTTTACATGCATTTACACACATGCACACATTCTCACACAAGAGCCTCTACTAGCTGGGTAGGCTTCTTTGTGAGAAGCACATATTTTTCTTAGTGCCTCAAGAATACTTAATTTGTTTTTTTTTTTTGATAGCTAAAAAGAAAACTGGGTGGGTGAACCAAATGTGTGATCACATATTACATACATGCTCACACATGCACATATATGATGGACATACAACTCATGTGTATGGCTATTTACATACACACATATGGTCCATAGTAAACAATATTAAGATAAATGGAAATGATCATGTATGTACTTACATGCATATGTGTGTATGTACTGTGGATACTCAATACATGTGTGTGTATTTATATACAGATATATGACCTATAATAAACAATATTAAGATAAATGAATCAAGGATGCACAGGTAAAATGATTAATTTTTACGTGATGGTAGTGTGGGGCAATGGAAAGATTTATAAATGGAATTCTAGAATGCTAGAGCAGAGAGGGACCACAGGAATTGTTGAGCCTAATTCCCTTATTTCTAAAGTAAGGAAACCCAGTCATTCCCTCTCAAGACGATGAATAGTTTTGCTAATTGGCCTCCCTTGCTGTGATTATATGCTTAAGTCTTTAACTCTAGCATGCCATAAAAACAAAATTACCAGTCCATAAACTTTGCTTTAACAGTACAGCAAAATTATATAACAAAAACAAGTTCCGGAAAGAAAGGCAATTTAATTAGGCAGGCATCACTTTCACTCTTCCTCCTGTGTTTATTTTCTCTCTGATACGATTCAGCCTTTTTTTCCCCTCAGGATAATACCCTTCAAGCTGAATGGCCCTCAGCAGATGAATCAACTGCCAGGAGTAGCTCACCACTTGATTTCACCAAACCAGGTCACATCTTTGGGGCTCTTTCATCCACTGGCAGTGAGCTCTGGCCAAAATCAGAAAGCCCTCCTCCAGATTTAGTGTCTCCATCAAAATTACCCCTTCCCTGGAAGGTGGGCTCTACTTCTCCCCCAGAGGTTTTAGAGGGTAGCAGCAGCCTCACTCTTCATTCTGTCACCCCAGCAGTGCCTCAGACTGGCTTACCTCTGGCTCCTGAGAAAAGGACTTCTGGACCTGTTTTATTAGGCGAAGGTGAGTCACTGTATCATTTCACTATCTCCAAACTTTATTAGTAACACTGTCTTTTGTGGGGAGCAGGAAACAAAAGGGAAAATATTCTTTGGGAGGAAAATAGCATGTGAAGGGCAGGAAAGAAAGATGAAGAAATCTTTGAAAGAGGTATAGCAATTTGATTAACATGGCTAGGGAGGAAGTTTTGATGCAGTGGGCAGCTAGGTGGTGTTGAGGATAGAGCACTGATTGTGCTTGGTAACAGGAAGACTCATTTTCATGAGTTCGAATCTCACCTCAGACACTTACTACTTGTGTGACCATGGACAAGTCACTTAACTTCATTTGCCTCAGTGTCCTCATCTGTAAAATGAGCCAGAGAAGGAGATGGGTAAATCCCACTCCAGTATCTTTGCCAAGAAAACCCCAAATGGGGTCATAAAGAATCAGACACCACGGAACAATAACAACAAAAGAATCACACTACTACTAAGTGGCAGAGGTAGGATTGAACCTAGGTCTTCCAAATCTAAGATTAGCTTTATGCCACAGGATGAATTAGAAGGAGAGAAACCAGAAATAGAGATACTAACTAGGAACCTATCGTAATACTCCAGGTATGAACTTATGGGAGAGTGAGACTAAACCTAGAATAGAAGATACAGAAATTAAAAGGAAAGAGACATTTAGGAGAAAAACTCAGCAAAGCAGTGGTAAAGTAGCATTGGGGAAGAGGAGGGACAACAAAATGAAAATTTAAAAATGTGAATCTCGAAACTTTTGAGTTCAGAACTCAATAGATGGTGGTTGCCAATGACAGGAATAGAGAAATTGGGAATGGGTGAACTGTACTATTCTTAAGTTCCCATTTGGATTCAATTTCTTTATGGTCAGTCTGCCTTTCAGCACCTCTTTGTTTTTATGGAGTAAAAGAGCAAGCATTTGAAGATAAATTGCTTTAACAGTGAACAAGGCCTGGCCATTCCCCTTGGGGAGAATCAGGTTGTATTCACCAGCACCATTGTTCCACTTCACAAAGATACTGTCAGGTCCTTTTGCTGGCTGCCAAATTTAGCAAAGTCAAGCCAGCCACTGACTTTGTTAATTTAATGAGAAAAACATGAAAGGCAGCCATTCTCAGAAAGCTAGGAAGAGAATGCAGAAACTAAACATAAGGTGCGATTAATGGAAAACTTTATTTTTAGGACTAACAAATGTGGAAGAGCCAGGAGATTTTTTCCCTTTTGATCTATTGACTTCAAATCCACCCTCTCATCTTGTGCCAATGCCATCTGTAGATGACTCTGAGTTGATTTTGACTTCTCTATCAACTTTGGCCTCTCCATCCATGTTGGGTTCTCTTGACATAGAAAATGCTACACCTTTTGGCTTGGATCATTTGGCTTCCCCAAATAAGGACCAATTAGAAGTGAACATTTTTCAGCCAGAAACATATCCTGAAAGTAGACCCATATTTGAAAGTCAGTCAGGTTCAGGATCTGGGCAAGAGCTACTCCCTTGGCCATGGAGTAAGCCTTCATTGCATCATGGCACTGGACCTCCATCTGAATCCTGGTTCGAAAATGAGGAATCACTTTTGCCAACTGAAAGCAAAGAGAAAAACTTAGATAGAACAAGAGGGCATTTTGATGAGTCTGATACTGCCCTTAGGGCTAATGATTCCATCTTTGGAGATGCCACAACTCAATCTGTATCTATGTTTCTCTCAATGCACACATCAGAGGCAACTGCAGTTGATCATTATTTTGTTCCCAAACCACCCTTCCAGTCGGAATCTACAATAGCTTCCGTTTCTATTAATGATAGACTAGAAAAAATAGAATCCTCCCAAGAAGAGAAGCCAAAGGAAATTTTAGAGTCATCCAACACAGAACTGTCTGATATAGACGTTTCAACAGGAAAGTCAAGCATGGGACCTTTGTGGACTGGGCTATCCAAGTTCAATGTAACTCAGTCAACAACTTCTTCCCTAAGAAGACCAACCAAAGACACATTGGCAAGTACAGCAAAAAATATTGACACTCTTCTTTCTAGAGTCTCAATTTCTGAGTCCACCAAGTTGTCTCCAACCCTCAGCTCCACCAACCTGGAGGATGATGTGATTATGGATGTACAGGACATTTCATTAGAACTGGACCAAGTAGGCACAGGATACTACCAGCCTGCACTCAACCAAGAAGAAAATAGCAAAATGTCTACTAATATGCCCTCCACAGAGAGAGCTAATGTTGTTTGGCCCACACAGAGAGCCTATCCAAATTACTCCCAGACAACAGGCCCTCTGGTGGTCTTCTTTAGCCTTCGGGTGATGAACATGCTATTTTCAGAGGACTTGTTTAACAAAAACTCTCCAGAATATAAAGCTCTGGAACAAAGATTCTTGGAACTGGTAAGACTAAGAAAAGTATAATATGTCCAGACATACTCACACACACATACACAAATGTATCCGTATTGATAAAGGAAGAAATGTTTTTGTCAGTCATTAACCATAATATCTTAAGTTGAGGGTGGGGAAAAAATAATTAGATAGGTGGCTGGGGAACTGATCTTAGGAAGGTACATATTTGACACAGGTATGGTATGCTGAGGAGGTGATCTTAGGCCTGCCCCCCAAGAAGTATGGGATTGAAACAGACTTATGTTGTTTTGTTTTTGTTGAAATTTATATTTAAAGTGGTGAGACCAATCCCTGAGGATGTAATGGATAAAAAGGGGTTTTGGTTGGGGGAATATTAAAAGGTTTGGTTGCCAGGGAATTGAATAATTATCAATTCCCAATTAAAGTATAACCTCAAGTCAAAATGACTTTTATGGAAGTTTATTTACATATGAGAGGAAGAGAAAATAAGAAACTCAGAGAGAGGATAGGATAGGATAAGTAATCTGACACACTAAGTAATTTGCTCTGGCCTCCTAGTTTAACCCAGGCAGATCTAATTAGCCTTCAGTCAGAGGAGGCTCAGCCTTAAGCCCAAGGCTGTAGACCTGGATGGTGAATGAAGTGGAAGCTTCAGTTACAGTCTCTTTTGAAAGAACAGTTCCTTTAGAGAAGTCCAGGAAGATTTAGTCTTTACACTCACCACGTGTAATTCTGAGGGAGAGATTAACAGCAGTCTCACTTAGTCCAAGGTCTCAGCCATCGGTCAGAGCCCCTCCAGGTCCTAGTCACCCACCACATGAAGAAATGAGCAGCCCAGAGCCAAAAGGGGGTTTAGTCACTAGGGCTTCTCTCAATCAAGGGAGCCTCCTGGAGGCTAATACCTCCAGAGAAGTTAAAGTAGTCAGTCAGCCTTTTTCACTCACCAAGGTCTCAGGGTCCCAGCCAGAGCTCCTTCAAGTCCAAGCCAGGAACAAGAAGAGAGCTGAACTCACTGAACTCTCTTTTAAAGGGGCTTCTTTTGCTTCACTTCCTGTGCCTTCCTCTTAGTTTATGTGTCCAATCACAACAGACACTTTTCTTAGGACTGCCCAGGAGGCAGTAAATTCTGATTTGTTACTCACTCTAGCACACGTGGGTCACAGACTTCCCAACTTGTGAATTAAGTGGGGATGTTCTCACCTTTGGTGATTAAATCTAAAGATGGTCAGGGCAGATTTAATTTCATTATCACAAGGACAACAATGCCTTTGCCATTATCATACTTAAATTTGTTTTCTTAGTATGAGCCATGATTCCTTAGTATGGGCAGCTAGTTGGCACAGTGGATAGAGTGATGGGTCTGAAGTCAGGAAGACCTAAGCTCAAATCTGGCTTCAGGTACTTACTGGCTATGTGACTTTGGACAAGTCACTTAACCCTGTTTGCCTCAGTTCTCTCATCTACAAAATGATCTGGAAAGGGAAATGGCAAACCACTTCAGTGTCTTTGCCAAGCAACCCAAAGTGAGATTGTGAAGAGTCAGACATGACCGGGAACAACAAAAATATGAGCCAAGGGAGGTCTGGATATATGAAGATTATTTTGTAAGCTATGGTGTTCTTGAATAACATATATCTGCCACAACATTTGAGCCACATCTTTAATGTTTCCTTTATCTTTTCATTAGTTATGGGATGAATTAAGGAATAGAAATGTCTTTGGGAAAAATGGGGGACATGTGTAAGTTTCCTGTTCATGAACTTATTCTCATTTCTCTTGATTGTAGCTAGTTCCTTATCTTCAATCAAATCTCACTGGATTCCAGAATCTGGAAATCTTGAACTTCAGAAATGGCAGCATTGTAGTGAACAGCCGAGTAAAGTTTGCCAAACCCGTTCCGCATAACGTCAACAGTGCTGTGTATACAATTCTGGAAGATTTCTGCAACACTGCCTACCAAACTATGAACCTAGCCATTGATAAATATTCCCTGGATGTAGAATCAGGTAATGATGATACTGACCATGAGTACCTAAATCAATGCAGTAGTGACTTCTTTGACTCAGCTTTTTTCTAGAGTGAGTTTTATTGACAGTTAGGTGGCACAGTATAAATAGAACCTTGGACTGGGAGTTAGGAAGATCCAGGTTCAAATCCAAACTCAAACATTTACTAGCTCAATGGACTTGATCAAATCACTTAACTTCTGTCTTTCTCAATTTCCCCAGTTGTAAATTGGGGATACCAATAATGCCTACCTTATAGGTTGTTTTGAAGATAAAATGAGATATTTCCAGTGCCTGGTACCTAGTAGGTGCTATAAAATGAGCTGGAGAAAGAAATGCCAAACCCCTCCATTACCTCCCTTTTCCTTAGTGATAGCATTCATTTTTACATCATGACCATTTCTGGAGCTGTCTCTCCCCATACTACTCAGTGGGAACTCTATCATATAAAGAAAAACAATTAGAAAAAACTCAATGACTGCATCTGAATATGCAACATCCCATATTGATTCCCTCACTTCCGTTTCCTCTTGAAAGGTAGGAGGTCCATATCCTCATTTCTTTTTAATTTTTCCAGCACAGGCTGTACCACCAGTCAGACTGCCTTTGCTGGTTATATTGAGTATATTTGGTTTATTGGCCACATAGCCTCTCCATGAAAACCAGTGGTTCTTTCATGTCCATAGAAGTTGATGTACTCCCCATAGATAGAGAAGAAAGGAAACAACTATTTATTGGCATCAGCTATGTGCCAGGCACTGTGCTAAGTACCTTACAAATGTTCTCATTTGATCCTCACAATAACCCTAGGAGGTAGGTAGGTTCTCATACGATTCCCATTTTATAGTTGAGGAAACTGAGGCAAACAGGGTTAAGTGACTTGCCCAGAGTCATACAGTTAAGTGTGCTCTGATGGCTAATGATAAATTTCTTTATTCATTAATGTCCTGAGAATGTGTGAAATGAAAGGTTCACTTCAAGTACTTCTCCCATGTGGGACATCATGCTTAAATGCTGGAGATATAAAGTCTAAAAATAACCGAAACTTTACTTTCAAAGAACTTACATTTTACTGGAGGAAAAAGCATGTGCATAAATAAATATATACAGAATCAATACTAAATTCATACCAAGCAGGTATGTCCAGAATACAGAGGGAAGAAGCTTACTATTAGCAGCTGGAGGGATACACAAAGTTTCATGTAGAAAAAAGATGGTTCTTGCTCTGAGTTTTGAAGGAACAGAAGAATTCTATGAGGTGGATATGAAGGGGCAATGTAGTTCAGGCATGAGGGGCAGCTAGTGCAAAGTTACAGAGGCTGGAGATGTGAGAGGAGCAGAGAGAAGGCCAGTTAGGTTGGAATGTGGAGTGTAGCCAGGGGAATAATGTGTAATGAGACTAGAAAGATAAAGTGGGTCATTGTGCAAGGCTTTAAAAGCCAGGATTTCTATGTTATCTTAAAAGCCATCTTGGAATTTCTGTTTTATCTGAGAAGCTTATAGAGTTGTTTAAAGAGGGAAATGACAATGTCATATCTATGCTTAAGGGTGATGAGGTGGCACAGTGGTCCTGGAATCAGGAAAACTCATCTTCTGAGTTTAAATCTGACATGAGACTCTTCTTAGCACTTAACCCTGTTTACCTTAGTTTCCTCACAATAAAATGAGCTGGAGAAGGAAATGGCAAACTATTCCTGTATCTTTGCCAAAAAATAACCAAAATGGGGTCATGAAAAGTTAGACATGACTAAAACAACAAAACAACAACAAAATGCTTAAGGAAAATCATTTTGGTATCTGTGTGGAGGAAAATTTGGTACAGGGAGAGACTACCTAGGTGGCCATTACAATAATCCAAACTACAGAATCTGAACTAAAGTGTTGGCTTACATTCTATTGGGGGCTTACTTTCTATGTACATAGAAATTAAAATATGAAATCTATACAAAGAAATTTCCAGAGGGGAAAGACCAGCAATTAGGGGAATCAAGATAAGCCTCCTATGGGTACAGCACTTGAGCTGAGATCTGAAGTATGCTAGTGGTTTTATTAGGCAGAGGGTAAGACACAGTTTGTTTTTTTTGCAGTTAAAGGCATACACATTTATTAAAATGGACAATTTAACAGACAGTTTTAAGATTTAAAATTCATACTGAAGAAAATTAAAACAGTTGACAAAGAAGTGTGGGTAATAGGACCCTTTGGCAAGAATAAACACTAATTGTAGAGATCCTGACCTGCATTCCTCTAAGTCTGCCATCTATGGTTTGTAGTTGGAATTCATTTATATAAAAATATTAGAAATTCAATAATCATCACAAAGATGATTCCCAAAATACAAGCACCTGTAAGCAATAATGTACTTTGCCTGTTGTCAAGAGGGAAGGTGATTAGCCTAATATGCCTAAGAAGCACAGCCATTAGTGTTCTGCGTTTAGCCCAGTCATTATCTTTTTGTTCCTCTGAGGGCACCAAACATTCTATATAAACAGTATGAGCTCTTCCTTTAAATGTCCTCTCCAGAGAGATTGAACATAAAAGGGAAGATGATAAAAACATGATTCAAGCTAATTGTTATATTGGGAGTCAGCTAGGTGGCTCTGTAGATAGAGTGCTGATACTGGAGTCAGAAAGATGACCTGAGTTCAAATCCAGTCTCAGACACTTAGTAGCTGGGTATCCCTGGGCAAGTCGCTTAACCTCTGATTATGTGTCAGGAGGATCCATTGGAGATGGAAATGGCAAACCTCTCCAATATCCTTGCCAAGAAAACCCCATGGATAGCTATGATTCATGACACCACAAAGAGTTGGACATGACTTTATGACTAAACACCACCACCACAAGTTATTGCATTATTATTGTTACTATTATTAATCTTTTTCAAATTACATTTTGATGCAATTTTAAATATTCATTTTTCTGACTTCTTGCAATCCATGTTGTCACCCTCCCTGCTACCCCTCCTAGGGATAACTTGAAGTTGGTTGCCAATATCTATTGGTAGAAGAATGTAGTAGAAAGTAGACCCATGTCAAGTCTGAACACATGGATACAGAGAATGATAATGGATCCTAGAATTTCATTTCTCATTTCTGTCCTACCACTTCTACACTACCCCCTTAACATCAAAAGACATCATGGGTTTTGGTGGGAATAAAGAGGGAAGGCAGGACTAGAGTTATTTGTTCTATTAAAAAAAACAAACCTCATGTTTTCAGTTCCTTCTTCATTCACAATAATTATGGAGAAAGTTTTATTGTTTGTCTTAGAAAGAAACAGATGACCTTTGGCACCAGGAATGACAAATAAGAGTAAAAGAAATGACCTAGCCCATCCTCTAGTTTTAAGTCAGATGTCATCATTTCCTTCCTGACTTTTTTTTCATTTTCTCCATGTCCCAGTGTCACTCTCCTCTTTTATCATCAACAGATTATCTCATTTCCTACTTTACTAATAAATTGAAGGCTATCTGCTAAGAATATTCTGAACTTCTTTTCCATATCCCATTTCTCTATCTGCATCTATCTTCTACTTTCCTTCTCTATGAGCAAGACTTTCCCCTTTTCCTTACAAGACCAATTACTCTGTCTACGTCCTGAAGATTATTGCCACCCACATCTTCCAGGACCTTGCTCCATCATATATCCTCTTTATTTTTAATCCTCAATCTCTCCTTTTCCTGATTAATTTCCCTCTGTCTACAAACATGCTCAATACTTAGAATTGAATGAGATTTTGGAGATCATCTACTTCAATATATTCATTTTACAAATGTAGAAATGGAGGTTTAGCAAGGGTAAGTGATTTGCTCAAAGTCAAGCAGAGCTAGTAAGAAGAACGGCTAGGACTCTAATCCTCCAGGTTCAGTTCCCCAAATCCAGTATTCAAATCTAGTACTATTTCCACCATGCTACTCTCCATTGACATGTTTCATTGAAAATTCATCTTTTTGCTTTCTTCTCTTTCTACAAATATGCCCATTCAAATAATGAAACACAAGTTTTTTTATCCTCAAAGACAATATTGGATTTAAGGTACCCTACTGTATAATTGATTATTCTATGCCAGTGATTAGAATCTGTCACTTTTTATCTCTGTTAGTAAAACATATAAAAAAAAATCTTAAAAATTAGAAGGCCCGTTTACTTTCTTTTAATTAAAAAAACTCCACCTATTATAATCTTTCAGTGGGCTTGAAAAAATATAAATTATTCTAGCTGTTGAAAAATTAACTAAAAAACTCCACTTATATCAACTGGTTACTCACATTTGAAAACTCAAAGAAATCTTGATTTAGTTCTTTCCTTCACCCTGACATATGCTTAGTTGATAAGTCTAATCAAGTCTAATCAATTTCTGCTCCCATAACTCTCTTTCCCTTTCTTTTCATTCCCATTGTCACCTCCATAGTTCAAATCTGTACTGTTTGTCTCTTAGACTACTGCAATACCTTCCTAACTAGGCCTTTTGCCTCTGGTCTCTTCCTCTCCCAATATATCTTTGACCCTTGCTGCCAGACACACATAGACACACACACATATTCATTCTCTCTCTCTCTCTCTCTCTCTCTCTCNTCCCTCTCTTCCCTATCTCTCTCTCCTCTCCTCTCTCCCTCTCTCCTCTTCTCTCTCCCTCTCTTCCCTATCTCTCTCTCCTCTCCTCTCTCCCTCTCTCCTCTTCTCTCTCCCTCTCTTCCCTATCTCTCTCTCCTCTCCTCTCTCCCTCTCTCCTCTTCTCTCTCCCTCTCTTCCCTATCTCTCTCTCCTCTCCTCTCTCCCTCTCTCCTCTTCTCTCTCCCTCTCTTCCCTATCTCTCTCTCCTCTCCTCTCTCCCTCTCTCCTCTTCTCTCTCCCTCTCTTCCCTATCTCTCTCTCCTCTCCTCTCTCCCTCTCTCCTCTTCTCTCTCCCTCTCTTCCCTATCTCTCTCTCCTCTCCTCTCTCCCTCTCTCCTCTTCTCTCTCCCTCTCTTCCCTATCTCTCTCTCCTCTCCTCTCTCCCTCTCTCCTCTTCTCTCTCCCTCTCTTCCCTATCTCTCTCTCCTCTCCTCTCTCCCTCTCTCCTCTTCTCTCTCCCTCTCTTCCCTATCTCTCTCTCCTCTCCTCTCTCCCTCTCTCCTCTTCTCTCTCCCTCTCTTCCCTATCTCTCTCTCCTCTCCTCTCTCCCTCTCTCCTCTTCTCTCTCCCTCTCTTCCCTATCTCTCTCTCCTCTCCTCTCTCCCTCTCTCCTCTTCTCTCTCCCTCTCTTCCCTATCTCTCTCTCCTCTCCTCTCTCCCTCTCTCCTCTTCTCTCTCCCTCTCTTCCCTATCTCTCTCTCCTCTCCTCTCTCCCTCTCTCCTCTTCTCTCTCCCTCTCTTCCCTATCTCTCTCTCCTCTCCTCTCTCCCTCTCTCCTCTTCTCTCTCCCTCTCTTCCCTATCTCTCTCTCCTCTCCTCTCTCCCTCTCTCCTCTTCTCTCTCCCTCTCTTCCCTATCTCTCTCTCCTCTCCTCTCTCCCTCTCTCCTCTTCTCTCTCCCTCTCTTCCCTATCTCTCTCTCCTCTCCTCTCTCCCTCTCTCCTCTTCTCTCTCCCTCTCTTCCCTATCTCTCTCTCCTCTCCTCTCTCCCTCTCTCCTCTTCTCTCTCCCTCTCTTCCCTATCTCTCTCTCCTCTCCTCTCTCCCTCTCTCCTCTTCTCTCTCCCTCTCTTCCCTATCTCTCTCTCCTCTCCTCTCTCCCTCTCTCCTCTTCTCTCTCCCTCTCTTCCCTATCTCTCTCTCCTCTCCTCTCTCCCTCTCTCCTCTTCTCTCTCCCTCTCTTCCCTATCTCTCTCTCCTCTCCTCTCTCCCTCTCTCCTCTTCTCTCTCCCTCTCTTCCCTATCTCTCTCTCCTCTCCTCTCTCCCTCTCTCCTCTTCTCTCTCCCTCTCTTCCCTATCTCTCTCTCCTCTCCTCTCTCCCTCTCTCCTCTTCTCTCTCCCTCTCTTCCCTATCTCTCTCTCCTCTCCTCTCTCCCTCTCTCCTCTTCTCTCTCCCTCTCTTCCCTATCTCTCTCTCCTCTCCTCTCTCCCTCTCTCCTCTTCTCTCTCCCTCTCTTCCCTATCTCTCTCTCCTCTCCTCTCTCCCTCTCTCCTCTTCTCTCTCCCTCTCTTCCCTATCTCTCTCTCCTCTCCTCTCTCCCTCTCTCCTCTTCTCTCTCCCTCTCTTCCCTATCTCTCTCTCCTCTCCTCTCTCCCTCTCTCCTCTTCTCTCTCCCTCTCTTCCCTATCTCTCTCTCCTCTCCTCTCTCCCTCTCTCCTCTTCTCTCTCCCTCTCTTCCCTATCTCTCTCTCCTCTCCTCTCTCCCTCTCTCCTCTTCTCTCTCCCTCTCTTCCCTATCTCTCTCTCCTCTCCTCTCTCCCTCTCTCCTCTTCTCTCTCCCTCTCTTCCCTATCTCTCTCTCCTCTCCTCTCTCCCTCTCTCCTCTTCTCTCTCCCTCTCTTCCCTATCTCTCTCTCCTCTCCTCTCTCCCTCTCTCCTCTTCTCTCTCCCTCTCTTCCCTATCTCTCTCTCCTCTCCTCTCTCCCTCTCTCCTCTTCTCTCTCCCTCTCTTCCCTATCTCTCTCTCCTCTCCTCTCTCCCTCTCTCCTCTTCTCTCTCCCTCTCTTCCCTATCTCTCTCTCCTCTCCTCTCTCCCTCTCTCCTCTTCTCTCTCCCTCTCTTCCCTATCTCTCTCTCCTCTCCTCTCTCCCTCTCTCCTCTTCTCTCTCCCTCTCTTCCCTATCTCTCTCTCCTCTCCTCTCTCCCTCTCTCCTCTTCTCTCTCCCTCTCTTCCCTATCTCTCTCTCCTCTCCTCTCTCCCTCTCTCCTCTTCTCTCTCCCTCTCTTCCCTATCTCTCTCTCCTCTCCTCTCTCCCTCTCTCCTCTTCTCTCTCCCTCTCTTCCCTATCTCTCTCTCCTCTCCTCTCTCCCTCTCTCCTCTTCTCTCTCCCTCTCTTCCCTATCTCTCTCTCCTCTCCTCTCTCCCTCTCTCCTCTTCTCTCTCCCTCTCTTCCCTATCTCTCTCTCCTCTCCTCTCTCCCTCTCTCCTCTTCTCTCTCCCTCTCTTCCCTATCTCTCTCTCCTCTCCTCTCTCCCTCTCTCCTCTTCTCTCTCCCTCTCTTCCCTATCTCTCTCTCCTCTCCTCTCTCCCTCTCTCCTCTTCTCTCTCCCTCTCTTCCCTATCTCTCTCTCCTCTCCTCTCTCCCTCTCTCCTCTTCTCTCTCCCTCTCTTCCCTATCTCTCTCTCCTCTCCTCTCTCCCTCTCTCCTCTTCTCTCTCCCTCTCTTCCCTATCTCTCTCTCCTCTCCTCTCTCCCTCTCTCCTCTTCTCTCTCCCTCTCTTCCCTATCTCTCTCTCCTCTCCTCTCTCCCTCTCTCCTCTTCTCTCTCCCTCTCTTCCCTATCTCTCTCTCCTCTCCTCTCTCCCTCTCTCCTCTTCTCTCTCCCTCTCTTCCCTATCTCTCTCTCCTCTCCTCTCTCCCTCTCTCCTCTTCTCTCTCCCTCTCTTCCCTATCTCTCTCTCCTCTCCTCTCTCCCTCTCTCCTCTTCTCTCTCCCTCTCTTCCCTATCTCTCTCTCCTCTCCTCTCTCCCTCTCTCCTCTTCTCTCTCCCTCTCTTCCCTATCTCTCTCTCCTCTCCTCTCTCCCTCTCTCCTCTTCTCTCTCCCTCTCTTCCCTATCTCTCTCTCCTCTCCTCTCTCCCTCTCTCCTCTTCTCTCTCCCTCTCTTCCCTATCTCTCTCTCCTCTCCTCTCTCCCTCTCTCCTCTTCTCTCTCCCTCTCTTCCCTATCTCTCTCTCCTCTCCTCTCTCCCTCTCTCCTCTTCTCTCTCCCTCTCTTCCCTATCTCTCTCTCCTCTCCTCTCTCCCTCTCTCCTCTTCTCTCTCCCTCTCTTCCCTATCTCTCTCTCCTCTCCTCTCTCCCTCTCTCCTCTTCTCTCTCCCTCTCTTCCCTATCTCTCTCTCCTCTCCTCTCTCCCTCTCTCCTCTTCTCTCTCCCTCTCTTCCCTATCTCTCTCTCCTCTCCTCTCTCCCTCTCTCCTCTTCTCTCTCCCTCTCTTCCCTATCTCTCTCTCCTCTCCTCTCTCCCTCTCTCCTCTTCTCTCTCCCTCTCTTCCCTATCTCTCTCTCCTCTCCTCTCTCCCTCTCTCCTCTTCTCTCTCCCTCTCTTCCCTATCTCTCTCTCCTCTCCTCTCTCCCTCTCTCCTCTTCTCTCTCCCTCTCTTCCCTATCTCTCTCTCCTCTCCTCTCTCCCTCTCTCCTCTTCTCTCTCCCTCTCTTCCCTATCTCTCTCTCCTCTCCTCTCTCCCTCTCTCCTCTTCTCTCTCCCTCTCTTCCCTATCTCTCTCTCCTCTCCTCTCTCCCTCTCTCCTCTTCTCTCTCCCTCTCTTCCCTATCTCTCTCTCCTCTCCTCTCTCCCTCTCTCCTCTTCTCTCTCCCTCTCTTCCCTATCTCTCTCTCCTCTCCTCTCTCCCTCTCTCCTCTTCTCTCTCCCTCTCTTCCCTATCTCTCTCTCCTCTCCTCTCTCCCTCTCTCCTCTTCTCTCTCCCTCTCTTCCCTATCTCTCTCTCCTCTCCTCTCTCCCTCTCTCCTCTTCTCTCTCCCTCTCTTCCCTATCTCTCTCTCCTCTCCTCTCTCCCTCTCTCCTCTTCTCTCTCCCTCTCTTCCCTATCTCTCTCTCCTCTCCTCTCTCCCTCTCTCCTCTTCTCTCTCCCTCTCTTCCCTATCTCTCTCTCCTCTCCTCTCTCCCTCTCTCCTCTTCTCTCTCCCTCTCTTCCCTATCTCTCTCTCCTCTCCTCTCTCCCTCTCTCCTCTTCTCTCTCCCTCTCTTCCCTATCTCTCTCTCCTCTCCTCTCTCCCTCTCTCCTCTTCTCTCTCCCTCTCTTCCCTATCTCTCTCTCCTCTCCTCTCTCCCTCTCTCCTCTTCTCTCTCCCTCTCTTCCCTATCTCTCTCTCCTCTCCTCTCTCCCTCTCTCCTCTTCTCTCTCCCTCTCTTCCCTATCTCTCTCTCCTCTCCTCTCTCCCTCTCTCCTCTTCTCTCTCCCTCTCTTCCCTATCTCTCTCTCCTCTCCTCTCTCCCTCTCTCCTCTTCTCTCTCCCTCTCTTCCCTATCTCTCTCTCCTCTCCTCTCTCCCTCTCTCCTCTTCTCTCTCCCTCTCTTCCCTATCTCTCTCTCCTCTCCTCTCTCCCTCTCTCCTCTTCTCTCTCCCTCTCTTCCCTATCTCTCTCTCCTCTCCTCTCTCCCTCTCTCCTCTTCTCTCTCCCTCTCTTCCCTATCTCTCTCTCCTCTCCTCTCTCCCTCTCTCCTCTTCTCTCTCCCTCTCTTCCCTATCTCTCTCTCCTCTCCTCTCTCCCTCTCTCCTCTTCTCTCTCCCTCTCTTCCCTATCTCTCTCTCCTCTCCTCTCTCCCTCTCTCCTCTTCTCTCTCCCTCTCTTCCCTATCTCTCTCTCCTCTCCTCTCTCCCTCTCTCCTCTTCTCTCTCCCTCTCTTCCCTATCTCTCTCTCCTCTCCTCTCTCCCTCTCTCCTCTTCTCTCTCCCTCTCTTCCCTATCTCTCTCTCCTCTCCTCTCTCCCTCTCTCCTCTTCTCTCTCCCTCTCTTCCCTATCTCTCTCTCCTCTCCTCTCTCCCTCTCTCCTCTTCTCTCTCCCTCTCTTCCCTATCTCTCTCTCCTCTCCCTCCCTCTCCCTCTTTCTCTTTCTTTCTCCCTCCCCTCTCTCTCTCTTTAATAATATATCCATTTATAATATGTTTGACAAAAAACACAGTGTGTATGTGTAGGTATTTCTGTGTTCAAGGATTTAGAATTTCATTAGTATGGATGGACTCTTACCAATGTAGTATTAGAATTATTGTGATGGGAAAATTGTTCACCCTGAAGTCTCACTTGTGATAAACCTTCCCAAACCTAGATATGTTGACCCTCATACAATAGACATGTGGTCCATCACTAGTCCCATACTATATTCTAAACTCATCCACAATGGATGGCCTCAAATTAGCATGAGCTAGGTTTAATGCTGCTCCAGAACTATACTGGTTGTTTAAGCCTGTGAAAATCACTACCTCAGTGTCCTAAGTGATTTTCTAAGAAGATTAATATCAGAATAATTGCTAGTTTGCTTTCACATGGAGAATATCCTCGCCAGGAGCTCCATTTTCTGAGGAAACACAGACCTGGACCAGAGCAAGAAAAACCATCCAGAAGAATAGGCTCTCCCCAGCTTATACCCTGATGACTTAACCTTTGAAAACCTTGTGTCACCTCTGGGATACAACGAGGCATTAGAATGGGACTTTAGTGGAGGAAAAATTAAGACTATTTACAAGTTGGAGGTTATCTCTTGAGACAGCACTGGGGAAAGAGTACTATGTTTAGAGCCAATAAATGACTATGCTATGAATTATCACTAACAAAATGACTAAGATGACTTTAGACAAACCATTAACTTTTCTGGGCCCAGATTTTCTTTTCTAGAAAAATAAAAGGATTAGATTGGGTAATCTATAAGCTTTTCCTAGCTTTAAAAATTCTGTTATTCTTGTTTTCCCATGGCTATTACCCACAGTGAGGCAGCATTTCATAGAGGATTTCATGAAGTTGTCCCTGGAGTCTGGAAGAACCGGGTTCCAATTCTTTGATAATATACTAATAGTATAGACCATTTAATATTTTAGTGTTCAAAGACAACTCTAAGGCTATAAACTGGTTCTCAAAGGCCAAGCCAATGCTGTACCAACTCTGAGAGCCTCACTGAATTGGCTCCCTCTTGTGCTTTGTTTGAATTTTCAGGTGATCAAGCTGACCCTTGTAAATTCCAAGCCTGCAATGAGTTTTCAGAATGTGTGGTCAACCGCTGGAGCGGAGAAGCAGAATGTATATGTTATCCTGGTTACCAGAGTCTCCAAGAACTGCCCTGTCAGAGTGTCTGTGAGCTACAGCCACATTTCTGCCTGAATGATGGAAAGTGTGACATTATCCCTGGGCATGGGGCCATTTGTAGGTATGGTATTAGTAGGAACTTTTGTTTTACAGGGCTGGAATCTACTCTCTGTAGCATAGTGTGCACCTGTAGGATTTTAAATTTTAAATGATACCTATGTGACTCAGGGGATGGAGTGCTGGGTCTGGGGTCAAGAAGACTTGGGTTCAAATCCAGCTTCAGATACCATGATGACTCTGGGGAAATCATTTAAAGTTTATTTTCCTCAGTTTCCTTATGCATAAAGTAGATAGAACCTATTTCCAAGGATCATTGTGAGACTCAAATGAGATAATAATTATAAAGCACTAAGCATGGTGCCAGCCTATATAAATGTTAGCTATTATTAAATCATGTGTGGGCGCCTTATCCAGTTTTTGTGGAAAACTCTACTCAAATGGACGATCTGACATGCTCAGTTTCATTAATTAGCTTGAACTGTTTGGCAAGATGAAGACAACTCAAGGGAATATTCCAGAGAAAGATGATGTGATGGGAAGGACTTTCAACAGCAAATATTCTGCATTTAGCCTGAGTTTGTTATTCATTAGCTATTATTATTGTTGTTAATAATAATACCTTACAGAGAACAAAATGTTTTTATAGGTTACAAGACACTTTCACATTTATCATTTCACTTGATTTGCATATTAGTGCTGAGAGGTAGAACATGTTATTATTCTCACCTAAAAACTAAGAAAAGTCAGAATCAGACAAATTAAGAGGTTTGACCAAGATCACACAGTGAGTAACTTGAAGAAGCAGGATATTTATACTCATAAAATATTTTAAGTTTTATGAAACACTTTTCCCCATGATAATTCTGTGAAGTAAATTGGAAATATAATTTTCCCAGCAATTATCTTACCTCCTTTCCTTCTATTAGAAACTGTTTATATGACTGTTATACTTTAGAGGATCTTTTTACCTACGGCTATTGGCAGTGGTCAACAAAGTGCTTGGCTGGCTGAAAAAACACCTGCATTTTTGAAATGAAAACCATAAAGTACATAGACTATCTGGGAAAATTCAGAAATCACATGCAAATCCTCTTGAAATGACTCACATATGATGTGAAAATAAAATTCTTCACAATTCTAAACTAGAATTTAATATAACTGTGCCCATTCCATGGGGCCCAGCCACATGCTTGTGGCATAGAATATCTACTCTTCCAATCATAGAATGGGGTTCTAGATTTTTTCTCTATCACATGCCTTTCAAGTCATGTAGACTTGGGCAAGCTAATTATTTCTCTGTGAATGCATTATTTCTAGAGAAAGCTGGCAATGGATACTGCTCCATGAGAGCTCCCCAACTTCTAGCCAAAAAAGAAAGAGAAAAAGAGAATAAATTTCACCAAAAGAGCAGTCTGCTCTGTACCACTGACCACAGAGAAGGTGGAGAGCCCTGATGCTATCCATCACTCCACCTTTGAGAAGAGAAGAGTAGCAGAAAAGAGAAAATACTCTTTGGGTTCATTGAAAGGGGACAGCTTGAGCCTGAGAGCGCAGCTGGCCTGCTCAACTGTTAGGAAAGAAAAGGAAAGAGGAATAAGTATTTATTAAACACTTAATGTGTGTGAGACAGTGTGTGAAAGAAACACCTTACAATTATTATTCATTTGATCCTCGCAACAATTCTACAAGGTAGATTCTATTATAATCCCAATTTTATAGATGAGGAAACAGATAGAAAAAGGTAGAGTGATTTACCCAGGGTCACACAGCTAGTCAAGGTATGAGACTGGATTTAAATTCAAGTCTTCCTGACACTAAGGCTAGCACTCTATCCCACTGAAAGGGAGATTGAAAGAAGGCTAAATACCAATGTTCTAAACCTCTGACTACAATTTTTACTTACTCTAGTTAGGTTATACAATCTAGTTCTGTTTTTCTTTTTCTTGTTATGATCTAAGCCTGCTTAGTTCTGCCTTTTTGAAGGTTGGAGGCAAAAATGTATCCTCCCATTTTCCAAGGGACAAGTTTTGAATTTGGGAATTTGATTTGAGTTAAGGAAGTCTTATCCTATTCAGCAACAAAAAGTTACACCCTTCAAATTGGTCAACGTGAAAGCATTTTGCTGAGGCATGTTGTTCTGGATAGAGTCGGAGAGAAGGTTGAGAATATAATACCTCCACCTTGCCTTTCCCACCTTTTGAATTTCAAACATTCAGAAGATAATTCAATGTCATTTATCAATCTCGATGTTACTAAGGATGGCTAGGAAAATGGGCAATGTTTTGTTACCCATTTTTTTTCAGGCGAGAGGTTCATGAAAGCTTGATGACTTGTACAAAGCCATACAAAAATGAAGGATCAAAAGTGGGATTCAAACCTGATTTGAAGTCTTTCCTTCTTCCCAAAATACCATGCTGCAGCCCTGTACATTAAATGCCCCATATTGTTATATTTCCCTTGAAGTCTCAGTAATTTTTTTCTACTGTGGGGTGGAATAAAATTAAAATTATAAACTACTAGATTGAGATTATGTTACTCTAAAGTGGAGTTTCAATGGAACAATACAACATTTACATGAAAAATGCTAGAATTTTTTTCTTAATGTGTAGAACATTCTATAAAAGAATGACTTAGTATCAAAGGATCTAGAGTGGAAGAACCCTTAGAAATCATCGAGACCAGTGATGGGCAAACTTTTTAAAGAGGGGGCCAAAGGAAAAAAAATGCTCATCTGCCAGTCTGTTTCTAAGATAACTCTTTGGAAGTTTCATTGTATTGTATCCTACCTCATTGTATTTGTCAGATTAGGAATAATGTCATGTGGTTGGAAAGAACATTTCAGGGGGCCACATCTGGCTAAGGGCCGTAGTTTGCCCATCACTGATCTAGACCATACCACTTTACAGATTATGCCTAGTTTTAAAGTCCATTGTCATGTAGGTTACAAGTAGAGTAGTACATGAGAAAGAACCCCAGGCTGGGAGGTTAGGCCAGTTTAAGTTCTAATTCTTGCTCTGCCACTAAATGACTCAGATTACTGCCAAATCACAGAAAGTCTTCAAGTCCTAGTTTTCTCATCTATAAAACAAGTGGGTTGAGAAGAAAGAATACTGTACTTGGAGAAAGAGCTTCAGAATTAGGATCCAAGCTCTGCAATTTCCTAGATTTGTGATGTTGGGCAAATTGCTTAATTTCTTTGGTCCTCTGTTTCTTTCTCTGCAAAAATGAGATTGGACCAAATGACCTCTGATGTAACAGATGGGAAGAGAAACTTCTTAGATATGGGACTTTGGGTGTCTTCCTAGTTGTATGGCTTAACTTCCGTGGATCTTCTTTGTAAAAATAACATTGGACTGCATGATTTTACCTCCGATGTCCCTAGATCTGTGATCCCGTGAAGGAGAAGTTTACTTTTTAAAAAATTTAATTTTCCCCCAATTACATGTAAAAGCAGTTTCCAATATTTTTCAAAGAGTTTTGAGCCTCAGATTCTTTCCCTTTCTCTCACCCTCCCATTTCCATCCCCCTGCTGAGATGGCAAACAATCTCATATAGATTTTACATGTGCAATCATGTAAAATATTTTTCTATCTTAATCCTTTTGTAGAAAGAAAAAAAATTAAGAAAGTGAAAAAAGTTTGCTTTGGTTTGAATTCAGACTCTATCAGTTTTTTCTCTGGAAGCAGATGACATTTTTTATTATGAGCCCTTTGGGTTTATTTCGGATCATTGTATTTCTGAGAATAGTTGTTATTTACAATTGTTCATTGTACAATATTCCTTCCTGTCACTGTGTAGAATGTTTTCTTGGTTCTGCTTATTTCACTCTGCTTGTAAGTCTTTCTAGTTTTTTCTGAGGTCTTCCTGCTTGTCATTTATTTCAGCACAGTAGTATTCTGGTACAATCATAGCCTATAACTTAGCCATTTTATATATATACATATACGTATATGTATATATATAAAGGGAAGTATCCCTTTGAAGGAGACAGTTTCTACAATCTCCTTTCAGCTCTAACATTCATCACTTTTTAACTAAATTCTCCCTCCTCTTTGCTCCTTATCCCACTGGCTGCCAGTAATTTAGTGAAAGGACCACTTTTCTAAATAGTGATACAGTTTGGGGGGGTGGGATTTCTGTATTCCAGATGCCGTGTAGGGGAGAACTGGTGGTATCGAGGGGAACACTGTGAAGAGTACATGTCGGAGTCCCGAGTGATAGGTATTGCTGTTGCCTCGGTGATTGGCTTTCTTCTTGTAGTCATGGCTGTCCTCTTCTTCCTGGCTAAGACCCTGGTAGACCAGTATGTGAAGAGAGGAAGAAAGGGTTCCCTCAGGTAAGTGAATGGACAAGTCTTTCTGGAGTGACTCCATTTCCTCTCTTTTTGTGAGGGACCAGAATGATTGCTATTTTGGATCATACCAGACTTAATCATAATCATAGCCAATGACCAATCAGGATAGAATTTGGGCAAGACCTGAAAAAATAGGGCTCTGTTTTGGCAGGTGTGGCTTCATTTGGTAGTGAGCTCTTGGGAAAGGGACCACCATTTTGCTTTATTTTTTTTTTTTAAACCTTTAACTTTATGTGTATTGGCTCCTAGGTGGAAGAGTGGTAAGGGTGGGCAATTGGGGGTCAAGTGACTTGCCCAGGGTCACACAGCTGGGAAGTGTCTGAGGCCGGATTTGAACCTAGGACCTCCTGTCTCTAGGCCTGACTCTCAATCCACTGAGCTACCTAGAGTTCCATTATCTTTTGGATGATCATGTGATCACACTCCATAATTATTCTGTTCCTTTGTTTAGAATAGTAGTAGCCTATTTCAGATCCCATCCTCTTTGTAATTATATTCCTATACCTAAAGGCAGATAGATGGTACAATAGATGGAGTGTTGGGCCTGGAGTCTACAAGGCCTGAGTTCAATTCCAGTCTCAGACTGTTATTAGCTCCATGACCTTGGGGCAAGCTGCTTACCCTCTGTTTTCCTCATCTGTAAAATGGGAACCACAATAGCATCTATCTCCCACAGTTGTTGTGAGGCTCAAATGAGATAATTATTGTAAAGTACTTTAGTGCAGGACATGTAGTGAGCTCTATATAAATGTTGGTTATTATTATCATATTTATCACTTTCAAATTCTTTCTATATTTTCAAACAGATTTGCCTACAAAATAGTCCTTTCTTTCATTGTACACTTCTAGAATCCAGAAAAATGGATACCCTCCTCATTCAGCCAAGCGACAGATATAGACAGGCACATTCATTAAGGAATAAACCTTAGGTGATCAGATTGGACGTTTCTGGTAGTCAAACCTAGCTGTCCACTGCTAGCCTCTAGAGACTTCCTCAATCTCCCCCAATCTGGTGTCCGTATTCCATTTTCTGAGATACTGATCTGAGATAACTCCCCTCCCCCTCCGGGTAAAGTTGACTGTGCTGTGGGCTGACTGTGTTGTGTGCTTATGGCAGGAGGGGTGACAGCCCTTCTTCCCTGGAGAGCGCCGTGAGGTACAACCCCGTGTTTGAGAGTGATGCCACTGGCTATGACCAGGACGGGAGGAGCTACCCTCAGCTTACCTCCTACAGCCCCGCTACGGCAGAGGAGCCTGCCCGCCTCAGCCCGGAGGAAATCGGGCACCTCTATGAGCACAGTGAGCTGACCAGCGAGGTACGTGCCCTCGTGCCGCCGCCTCCTCCTCGTTCCTTCTCTCTCTTCTTCTCTATCTCTCACTCCAGTTTTGTTTATGTACAAGGGTATGCATATGGGAATAAGCCCACACGTATGTAATGTGTATGTATATAGTAGATGTGTGTGTGAGGGAGAGGGAGAGACAGAGACTCAGAGAGAAAAATAGACAGAGAGAGAGAGGAGACACAGAGAGACAAGAGACAGAGAGAGAAGGACAGAGACAGAGGGAGACAGACAGATACAGAGGAAAGACAGAGAGAGAGAAAGAAAGACAGAGGAGAGACAGAGAGGAGAGAGAGAGTGTGAGACAGAGAGAGAGTGTGTGTGTGTGAGAGAGAGAGACAGACAGAGAGATAGCGAGACAGATACAGAGAGAAAGAGAGAGTGTGTGTGTGTGAGAGAGAGAGACAGACAGAGAGATAGCGAGACAGATACAGAGAGAAAGAGAGAGAGAAGAGACAGAAAGAAACAGAGATAGAAAGAGACAGAGAAAGAGATAGAAAGACAGAGACAAAGAGGGAGACAGAGAGAGAGAAAGAGAGAGGAGAGACAGAGAGAGAGAGAATGTGAGAAAGAGAGAGACAGTGAGAGAGAGAATGTGAGAGAGAGACAGTGAGAGAGAAAGAGACCCAGAAACACACACACACACACACACACACACACACACACACACACACACACACACACACACAGAGAATGAGAGCATTCTCCGGTTATCTGTCTTGCCACCATAAAGTATATACAATGATGTGCAGATAGATACATGCATGTAAAAGGTGACATAATACATATGGCATAACATTGAATAGTATAACTTTTGATTTGGGACTTTTGTGGAAAAACATATAAAAGTATACCTTTTACCTTTATCAGAAGATATCAGATGACAGCTAGGTGGCCCCGAAAGCCTGGAGACAGGAGATCTTGAGTTCAAATTCAACCTTAGCACTTTCTAGCTGTGTGACTCTGGGCAAGTCACTTAACCTCCATTGCCTAGTTCTTACTGCTTGATTATAAAACAGAATATAAAGGTTTAAGGAAAGAATCCCAGAAGATAGCAGGTCAAAGCCCTTCTTTTCAGTCCCTATTAAGATATAGATGAGTAAGATAGTATTTAAACTCTGCCTCTTTCTCTTAAGGGATAATTTTTTTTCTTCTTTTGGGGAATGTGGGAGAAAAGTAGCAGAATGCTACAAGTTCTTTTTAAAGATATTTGTGATTGTTTTTGAGATTTTTCTAAAGCAATTTTGGACTTTTTTCTTCAAGGAGATTCAAGAGAGAATCAGGATGTTTGAACTTTATGCCAAAGACCAACAGTTTGCAGAATTTGTGAGACAACATCAAATGTAAGTTTTTGAAATGCTACTTCTGCCCAGAATCTTTTGAAATTTGTATGGTAGTAATGCTGCCAGCAGTAGCTTAATTATTTTAGTTTATATAGCATGTGTGATGCCTAACCTAATGTTAATAGTCTGTGATATTCCCATTAGAAAATTCTCCTAGTGGAGCACTTAGTTCTAGCTTTAAGCTCTCACATATCCCATCATATCCTTCCACTACTCAATCCTACTCCACCCATTTCTTTAGGTCTTTCATTTTACTTTCATATTTATGTATCTTGTTAAGGAACAAAATAAAATGCTGGAATAGAAAGGGACCTCTGAGGCCATGTCGTCCAGCTCTTACTCTTCTAAGTAGGAATCTTCTCTCTAACTGAAAGCTGGAGAAACATTCAGTCTCTGCTAGAATTACTCTAGTGTCAGGGACCTGAAGGCATCCCCTTACTCTATATTATCAATGGACTGCCTTGTAGTTCAATCTTTTTAGCCTCCCATTGCATCACCTCAATTACATATTCCATTCCACTAGTTGTAGCCCTTTACAATCTCATATTACAAGATATCCTTCCTCTTTTATATCATTATTTCTCCAGATTTACAATTTTTCAGCACAGAACTTGAGAACCTGCTTGTAAATATTTTAACTGGTTATCTGCCCCACTGCCCTCACCTTAGGTAAAGTGCTTGATGTTAAAATACAAAAGGGAAGGGGGCAGCTGGGTAGCTCAGTGGATTGAGAGCCAGGCCTAGAGACGGGAGGTCCTAGGTTCAAATCTGGCCTCAGACACTTCCCAGCTGTGTGACTCTGGGCAAGTCACTTGACCCCCATTGCCTACCCTTACCACTCTTCCACCTATAAGTCAATACCCAGAAGTTAAGGGTTTAAAAAAAATACAAAAGGGAAAGTAGCGTGGGCACACAGTCTTGGGGAGCCTTCAATGTAGTACAGTATAGCCTTGTGACCTAAGCCTTGTGCCCAGATCTGGCATCTGTTCCAGGTCACAGTGCTGCCATGTGGGGTCTCCTGCTCATCATAAAACCTCACAGTTACTTCCTCAATTCAGATCTGGTGTCAGGTTGTTCCATTTTCTTCTCTCCTTTGCCATCTGTTTTTTCTTCCCCCTCTGGGATCCTCTACCCAGTTTTGTTTTTAGGAGAATATACACAGTTTTGTAATATCTCCTATCTGAAAGAAGCACGCCACCATTTTGTGTGTGTTTTCATGGATTTTGATGGCGACTGATTGAGCTCTGGTCTGTAGTCAGAGACCCTGCTTATCACCTGTGGGACTTTGGACAAGTCATTTAATCACGCTGGGCCTCAGTTTCCTCATTTATAAAGTGAGGGAGTTGGACTAGATGACCCCTGGGTTCCTCTTCCAGCTATAGATCTTTGATTTAGTGAATACAGGGGAATATTTTGCTGACTCTGTTAGAAAAGAGGGAGACTTTGGGAGAGATGCTCCCTCCATCCTCTGTCAGTTTTGTCAAGCTTCCTTGTATCCTAAGTCTGTATTTGTGGGACTTTTTTAGGCATTAGATGAAAGGGTTCTTCTTGGAAGCAGATCCCCTCATCCTCACAAAAAGACCAACAAGGGTAGAGAGAGAGAGAAAGAGAGACAGAGAAGTTTAATGGGAACTACCAAGCATATGGACTGCCAAGGGAAATTATTAGTTCAATTATTTTTGGCCCAGACCTATGATTTCTTAGTATAAACAATTCTTGGTGAAGAAATTTCCAAACTTACATTTATAAAAAATGAGTCCTATATAATGAAAATAGAATCCTTGATAGTCATTCTAAAAATACAAGACTCTTGCCAATGATTGGAAGGAGAATAGAAATGTTAATTTTTATATTTCCTACCATTAGAAGAGCACCAACCTAACACAGAGTAGTAAGTACTTAATAAATTCTTGTTGCCTTTTAATGAAATTGTGGAAGGTTTTGGATACTGTTGTATTACCACTTAACTGGGGTCTTTCTGCTTTTTCATTGCAGGAAGCAGCTTTAACAAATATATCTATTTTGAAAGAAATTGGAAGAAGAAGATTGCTTGTTCCCATTGCAATGGGCCATGACAGTAACTCAGTTTCCTGGATTTTGTATGCTGAGGACAAAATAAGAAACATTTTTTAACCATGGTTGAATTGGGGGAACCTTTTTTTTTCCAGATAAAGCTTTCAAGCGGAGATTTTCACAAGCTTTGAAGTGATTTAAGAAAATCAAATTGTAAACTATTGTATAAAGACAGAGTGTAGGACATATATGATCAGTTGAGTTTAGGAGTTGAAATTGCTATTACTTTAAATTCCTAGGTATTCCATTGACTTCTTTGAGAATTTCACTT
This sequence comes from Gracilinanus agilis, assembly GCF_016433145.1. NCBI lineage: Eukaryota > Metazoa > Chordata > Mammalia > Didelphimorphia > Didelphidae > Gracilinanus > Gracilinanus agilis. The sequence goes on from NC_058132.1 coordinate 370,148,725, forward strand.
AATTCTCTGTGCCTCAGTTTTTCAAACTAGAATACAGGGCAGGGGTACTACATATAGATGTTGTGAGACACAATTCGTAAGTTACTTTTGATAAGTAGGTGAAAAGAGGGAAAATTGCAACATATTGCTCATTTAAAGTATCTTTTTTGGAATGTTTATTCATGGAAGCTGTGGTCAATGCAACAGCTATTACTAATCTAGTTGAGACCTAAGAAAGCAGGACTAAAAGGGAATGAAACTGTCCTTGAGACTTAATTGGTCCAGGGTACTTTTGCATGAAACTTTCTGATTGCCTAAGATATAAATGTCTGGCACATGAGAAGTTGGGGTTTCTCAGGCTTGAGGACTTTTCTGAGTCAATAAATCCTTCTGACTTGGGGCACCAATGTGGCAAATGAGAAGGAAGGGCCTGATGCCAGCTGAACCTATGTTACATCTTTGCTGCATATCCTTTCCATCTGATTGTTAAAGTAAACATCCTTTGAAAAAGTGTTACGTGATCCAGGAGCATCTCATTTATTTCCAGGTCTGAGTCAGATCTGGATCAGAACAGAAGCCAAATTTTAATATTATTTAAACCCAATTATGCAGGACTTTTTTCTAATTAAAAAACCAAAACCCAAAAAACATCTTTTGATTTATTTTGGTGAAATGTGCTATTTGTTCTTACTAGCAAGACTTAGAAGTGCAACCCTAGTTGTGTCTGTATCTCTGTATCACTGGTAATATATCTGAATAATCAATGTCAAGGATTAGAATGTAAGCTCCTTGAGGACAGAGACTATTTTCATTTTTTATCTTTGTATTTCTAGCACTTGGAACATTGCTTGCCATGTAGCAGGTACTTTATAAATGCTTGTTGAATTTAATTAAATGGAATGATGCATTTACCATCGTGTCATAGATTTTTGACATTTTTTATGTTACCAAGGATATAAAGCAAGTATCAAATTATGGACAGCTAGATGGCACAGAAGATAGGGCATCTGTTCTGGAGTCAGGAAGACCTGAATTCTTTTTTTTAAATATTTTTATTTTGAGTATTTTCCCCTAGTTACATGTTTCATTTTCTTTCCCTCTCCCCGAATCCCCCTAACCCCCCTTAGCCAACACACAATTACACTGGGTTTTACATGTATCATTGATTAAGACCTAATTCCATGTTATTGATCGTTGGACTAGAGTTATCATTTAGTGTCTTCATCCCCAATAATATCCCCATCAGCCCATGTGTTCAAGCATGTGTTTTTCCTCTGTGTTTCTCCTCCCACAGTAGGAAGACCTGAATTCTAATCCAGTTTCATACACTTACTAGTTGTGTCACCCTGGGCAAGTTACTTTACCCTATTTTCCTCAGTTTTCTCCTCTGTATAAAAATATGGCCTTGGACACTTACTAGTTGTGTGACCCTGAGCAAGTCACTTAAGTCTGATAGCCTCAGTTTCCTAATCTATAAAATGAGCTAGAGAAGGAAATGGAAAACTACTCCAGTATCTTTGCCAGGAAAATCTCAAATGTAGTCACAAAGTGTTGGACATGACTGCAATGACTGAACCACAAATAGAAGGAGAAAGGTGAGTTTGGGGGATGGGGTCCTTAAGCCTACAGAATGTCTCATCCAGTTGTCTGGTAGATGTAAGTCTGTACTCTGAGAAGTCTTGATTTTCCTACTGACAGGCTCTGGCAGGTTGGAAAATCACAATACTTCTGGTTCTTGGTACTTCAGTTTGTAGAGTGGCATTTGGCCACCTGACAGTGTGTTCTTTGTGTTAGCTAGTGTAATAAAGAATGTCACATATTGGCCAACCAGGCTTTTACTCTTTGCTTCCTTGTGTAGTAGCTCATGTCTGATTCCATTTCTTCTTATGTTAATGCACCAGGCATGACAGATCCCACTGCTATGTTTCTTTTCACTTTGCAGACAGGAAATGTCTGTCACCTACATTCATTCAGAATACAAACAGACAGGCTCCTCTTTCTCTAGGGTGTTCCTTATGAACCTTTTTTGGAAGCAGAGAACAGGAGGAGCTAAAGAATTCCTACTGTTAATATTAGCTGAAAAACATATAAACTTTATAAAAGGTTGTATCTAGGTAATTTTATGCCAGACTCTGGTCATTCCAAAACCTCACCCCCAAACACACTTTCGCATTTTTTGATTCCTTCCTAATTTTGTTTGTGTAATTTTCATTTCTAATTTTATTAAAATTAACCAATGACTTTATGCTTTTAAGAGATTTCACATTGCCCAGTTTTTCAACAAGTGGATAATGATCAAAATGAATATTAATGAGGATTATTGTAGGCAAGGACTTTGTAAGCTTAATGTACTATAAAAAAAGAGCTTTTGAAAATATTTAGAAATATTCAATAGTTTTCAAAGGAACAAAGGTATATTTTTTTCCCCAAGCGACTCCTTCAACCATATAATCAGTTCTTTTTGGCTGCAGAATATGCACACTTCTTCAAATATATCTATTTTTATACCTGGTGTTTAAAAGAAAGAGGCATAAGAGAGCTACTGCTCCCAGAAAGGGAAACCTATTTCTATGGACCTGTCTGTATCAGACTGAATCACCTTATTGAAGACTTGTCAATACCTGGGATATTCAGAGAAGAAACTAAGGCATCTTTGGTGTAGTGAATAGGTTATTGGCTCTAGAAGCAGAAAACCTGGCTCATGTTTTGCCATTTGCTATTGGGGTGACCTTGGATATTTTGCTTTATTACTTTACTACTCTAATCCTGTAAAAATACCCTGTAAAATGGGCATAATAATTCTTGTAGTACCTTCTTCATAAGATTGTTGTATAGAAAAAATATCTTTTAAAACTTAAAGGACCATACAGTAGAAATGTGAGGCTTCATTAAAAAAAAACAACCAAAACATTGCTCATTATTATTTATGGTACCAGATGAAAATGACTTCTCCCTTGGAAGGTCTTATGTGGAGAGAATGCTGGATTTGATTCCAAGGGCTTAATTTGGAATCAATTTGGAATCAATCAATAATTGGAATCAATGAATCCCAGTCTTAATTGTTTGCTTTACTATTCACTGCCGATGTAACTTTGGGTAATTTACTTAGTTTCTCTGTCTCACTTTCCTCATCAGTAAATAGAAGGAGGCTAACCTAGATGATTTCTTACAAAGCTAAATCCTATAAACCTGAAATTTTCTTAAAGTATTTTAGATTTTTCAATTTCCCTTAGAACATTCTATCTTGTACCACATTTACTTGTAGATGTGTAATATCCTTTTATTAAACTGTAAGCTTCTTGAAGGCATTGACTGTGCCATTTCATTGTTTTCCTAGTACTTAGCTCAGTGCCTCACACATAGTAGGCATTTAGTTTCTTAAAGTGAAATGCTGCAAATTTATAACCTCATTTACAGTAATATTGCTTCTGGTACAAGTATAAATTTCCCAATGACTTTAACTGTGATTGAAGGAATAAAGAGGAGAGAAAAACTGGACATTTTTAACAATTAATGGTAGAGAATGACTTTTTAAAAAAATTTTTTAAACCCTTAACTTCTGTGTATTGGCTCCTAGGTGGAAGAGTGGTAAGGGTGGGCAATGGGGGTCAAGTGACTTGCCCAGGGTCACATAGCTGGGAAGTGTCTGAGGTCAGATTTGAACCTAGGACCTCCTGTCTCTAGGCCTGACTCTCAATCCACTGAGCTACCCAGCTGCCCCCTAGAGAATGACTTTTGACTGATTATGCGTTCAAGAATGTATAGTTGGAGATAAAAGGAATAATGTAAGTTAAAGTATTTCAAACATTAGTAGTGGCATAGACAGTACAAAAGGAAGTTACTTGTTTCAGTAAATAACTGAAGGGGAAAAGTATAAATTCTGAGTTATAAGCTTGTCTCAGTCTCTGATTTTCTCTTGTATGACCTTTCTTTCTATGAGGCATTTGCCAAATCATTTAACTTTAATCAAATATTTCTTCATATGCTAAATAGAAGAATTAAGTCATTAATCCAAGTAATTAGTCTTAGGGACTATGTGGTACAGTGGATAGAGCACTGTGCTGAGAATCAGGAAGATTAATCTTCCTGAGTTCAAATTCAGTCCCAGACATTACCTAGATTGTGTGCCCTGGGCAAATCATTTAATCCCGTTTGCTCTAGTTTCCTCATGTATAAAATGAGCTGGAGCAAGAAATGGCAAACCACTCAAGTATCTCTGCCAAGAAACCTGAGATTTTGAAAAAAAATTGGTTCCTTCACTACTAAACCTGAGTATACAGTAAAGGAGTCTCCAACTAGTCATGATGTCTTACATTTCTCTTTGAGTAGCAATTGATAGAAATTATATTTTTGAGGGAGAACTTTCTGCTTGCTTAGTAACTTCCCTTTTAACCTTTCATTTATCTTGTATGTATATGCTGTCTTTAAAAAAAAAATTCCTTACCTTCTGTCTTAGAATCAATATGTTGATTCTAAGGCAGAAGAGCAGTAAGGGCTAGGCAATAGGAGTTGTGACTTGCCCAGGGCTACACAGCTAGCAAGTGTCAGAGGCCAGATTTGAACACAGGACCTCCTGTCTCTGGATCTGGCTCTCAATACACTGAGTCACCCAGCTGCCCCTATATATGTTGTCTTAATAGAATATAAGCCTCTTGGGTAAAAGATCTCTTTCATTTTTGTCTTCATATCTCTAGAGTTTGATGATATAACTATTCAAGGTCAACAGTATATCAAAGAAAGAACACTAAGTGTAGAATCAGAGACCAACATTCAAATCTCACCAATCAATAAACATTTATTAAGCACCTACACTGTGCCAGGCATGGTGCTAAGTCCTGGAGCGGGGGTAACAAAAGAGCCCCTGTCCTCGAGAAGCTTTTATTCAAACCATATGACAAGGTGGTCAAATCTACAATAAAGAGGTGGATTAGGTGGCCTCTTAGATCCCTTTTAACTCTCTGTCTTCCTATGATGTTTCAAAGGAAAATAGAGTGCTGAAAATTTAGCCAGCAATAGGATTATTTGTTAGTGTATCAATGTATCTTTTTGTCTAGTTATTTCTTATATTAAAAAGGAATCTCTAGACAAATGAGAATATCTATATATAATCTTTTCACATTACTTAATGAGGGGAATGCGATGACATATGCATACATATATGCATGCACATACATGTATGTGAATATAGCTTTATGTATTCATAACTAGGGTGGACTCATCCAATTTTTAAAAAAACATTTATTTGTTTATTTAATTTAGAATTTTTTTTTCCCCATGGCTACATGATTCATGTTCTTTCCCTTCCCTCCTTCATCCCCACCTCCCCCAGAGCTGATGAGAAATTCCACTGGGCTTTACATATATCATTGATCAAGACCTATTTCCATATTGTTAATATTTGCAATGGAGTGATCATTTAGGATTTACATCCCTAATAATATCCCCATTGAACCATGTGATCAAGAAATTTTTTTTTCTTCTACGTTTCTACTCCCACAGTTCTTTCTCTGGATATGGGTAGTGTTCTTTCTTGTAAGTCCCTCAGAATTGTCCTGTACTAGCATTGCTGCTAGTAGAAAAGTCCATTACATTCAATTGTGCCATAATGTATCAGGCTCTGTGTACAATGTTCTCTTGGTTCTGCTCCTTTCACTCTGCATGAATTCCTGGAGGTCATTCCAGTTCACATGGAATTTCTCCAGTTCATTATTCCTTTTAGCACAATAGTATTCCATCACCAGCAGATACCACAATTTGTTCAGCCATTCCCCAATCGAAGGGCATCCCCTCATTTTCTAATTTTTTGCCACTACAAAGAGTGCGGCTATAAATATTTTCATACAAGTCTTTTTCCTTATGATCTCTTTGGGGTACAAACCCAGCAGCAATATGGCTAATCATTCCATTTTTAAAGATTATCTGAGTCCCTTCTTACTCAGTGACAAATTAGAAGATGTCTTTCTTATCTCTAGAGCCCCTAAGTGCTTAGGAATATATGTCTAGCTAGAAGTAGCCAGGAAGTTCAATATTCCCAAAGCACCCAAGCACTGAACTAGCATATTCTGTTTTTTGGAATCAGGAAGAGCATCTTTGTGCATACCTTGTTAAACTTCTAAGATATGTTTGTACTTATACACACACACACATACATAGATATGTATAATATTCATGTGTATATGTAGGTAAATATATAAATAAATGTTTTTATGGTGAGGGAATTTATCAGGGTGCCCCTATTCAATTGATCTCCCCCTCTACCCCAACCCACTGTCCAGTTGATGAAATAATAGAAGAGGCAGATACCAGAGACAAGATGTATATGTATTAAAGTTCAAAAGTTTTCTTTTTTGTTATTCATTCAAAAAGTGTGAGGAAGGTCTCTTTTAGCTTGCTATTGGCTGGCTAAAGATTTCTATACTTCTGAGTATGGTTTGCAAGCTCTTGCTCAAAGAATGTCACTTCTGGAAAGAGTATAGTGAGAATGTTAAGTGGAAGTACATTTTGAGATCCCTATTGGGTCATCTATTTGGGAAAGAAGACACAAATTAGAAAAGGTAACTATGTGGGAGAGTATGTAGAATGATAGTCTTGGAGTAAAGAAGACCTGAGTTTGAATCCTGTCTCAGACACTAGCTATGAGACCCTGGGAGTCACTTCACTTCTTTAGCCTCAGTTTCCTTATTTGTAAAATAGCCTCTGAGGTCCCATTTGGCTTTAAATTTATGATCCTTATTCTTTTTTCTGTATCATTACTCTATTCCCCCAGAGGTGTAACTTCTTTACTGGGCTGATTACTTAGCTGGGTTCCCTCAGAATTCGGGAGAATAAATTTCTTTATCCAAAGCTTGGTTCTCTACAATAAGTGGCTAATTCTCTTTTTAATCTATAGCTGGCTCTCTTCTCTAGGGTCCACTATCCTTATTTCTGCCTTCACTGATTCTTAACTCTAGGCCTGCTCCCTGTTGGTTGTAGTGTAAGATGAAAGAGTCTGTAGCTGATGGAAGGGCAGCTCCATGCTGTAGTGGATAGAGTGCTGGGCCTGGAGTTAGGAGATAGAGTAACTAGTTACCATTATATGATCTTGTTTAAATATGTGTACATATTTATTTCTATTTTATTATTTATTATTTAAGAAAAATTTTCCATGGCTACATGATTCAAGTTCTTTCCCTCCTCTCTTCCCATTCCCCTTTCCATAGCTAATGCACAATTCCACTGGGTTTTACATGTGTCATTGATCAAGATCTATTTCCATATTATTGATATTTGCAATAGAGTGATCATTTAGCCATTATATGGCTAAACGTTTAGCCATTAAGGAAAGGCACCCATTGAGAAAAAATACCCATTGATCCGTTTCTTGGCAGGATAAATGCCTTTAGGCTCTGTTTCTAATGTCTAATTTTTAAGGCATATGGAAATAGATTTTGTTCAATATTAGGAAGTGTAAGTCTTCTTATTAAAGCTCCTGAATCTGTGAAATGGATTAAGCAGGCACAAAGCCAGGGATCCAGAAAAGGTCTGGGGGTGTGGTGTGGAATAGAGCATGAGATTATGCACTGATTGTCATTAGATCCCCCCACTCCTGAAATTGCCCCAGAAATGTAGTTCTAGTACACTGCAGATTCATTATTATGGAAAATTATAGATCTGAAAGGATTAAAAAGGAGTCACCTACCATAATCCAGCACCTTCGCCTGATTAGACTTAAACCATATCTGAGAAAAACATGTGCTGAGAACCTTGCAAGCTCTGGAGATATGATTCCTAAAGAACATCTGAGATTTGACTTGAATAAATCAGAGTAAATTCTCATATAACTTGAATGATTAGAAAACAGGCCTTCTGATTTATCAGAGATGTTGGTTTAACTGAGAGGTGACATAATGTAGTAGAAAGAATAAAAGACCAATTTTTAAATCCTAACTTTGCTACTTACTATGCGAATGACAATGGGTAAGTCATTCAAATTCTTGGGGCATCAGAGCCTGGCATATAGTAGACCTTAATTAATACTGATTGATTGTTCCAGATCTAAATCTATGGCAATCCTATGAGTATTACATTTTACACAACTCTTTATTATATATGTGTGTATGTATCAACAAACTGATCAAAGCAACAACATATTTAAAAAATTTTTGGCCCTGAAATTAAATCTTATCTCTTTTAGGATTCAGAAGGCATATCAAACTTTTTCAGGGACATCTGCTGTCATTGTATAAATATTCTTGAACATATGATTCATACAATTCTCATTATTTCATATTTCTGGTTGTTTGGATTATACTAAAGAGATGTTTAGTTATGGTTCCATTTTAACAACAGGAATAAATGAAAAGGACCTATTCAGACCAGGATATATATGGGTATGACTTAAGTTTCTAATTTTTTCTTTGTCCTGACCTTTGCTTTCATTGGTTTCTACAGTTTCCACTATAGAAACTCTGGTCTGCAGATAAAGATTGCCAACTTGTAAGCTTATAGCTTAGTATATGTTAGACCAGTGATTCCCAAAGTGGGCGCTACTGCCCCCTGGTGGGTGCTTCAGCGACCCAGGGAGATGGTGATGGCCAAAGGTACATTTATCTTTCCTATTAATTGCTATTAAAATAAAAAAAAAA
>NC_058132.1:370161534-370201534 GCF_016433145.1 Gracilinanus agilis
TTTTTTCTCTTTCATCTGTTTTAGAATTTTGCTTTATCTTATTATATTTGTCCATCTATTTATTTATTATTTAAAAATTGTCTATTTTTTTAGAATTTAGGATATCAATACAGATTTACTTTTTAATCCTGGTTTTTCCATTTCCTATTTTACAAGAGGTCAATCACATCCTATCTCTGTGTTATAGTTCCAGATTGTAAAAGGATTTCTAAAATTCCCTTTGTCTATTTTGAGTTAATGAATCAAGAACTAACAGTACCCCTACTTAACACTTAGTCACTAAGTAAGAGAGTTCACAAATCACTTACTAGGGAAAAAAAAGAATTCATATCCCCAAAGACCACAAGAACTGTGCTCCCCTAGGGCAGTGCTAGGCAAATTGGGAGGCCGTGATTGGTCCCCATAAAATGAGAGAGAGACAGAAAGTGACAGAAAGTCTCTCTTGGTTGGTGTTTTGGTGGGATACTCTTCTCTTCAGCATGAGCTCTGGTGAAGAGTCTTGGGTGGTCTTGGCCTCCTGTGCGCTGAAGGTTCCTGGTGATTTTTCAGTATCTCTTGGCTCTTCAGATTTCGGCTTCCTGATTAAGACCTTGGATTCCTCTGGTGAGATTCGCTTTTGGATTCGCATTTGCTGTCTGGAGGCACTAGGACTAGGACTTAGGGTATTTGTAGCTTGGTGATTTTTTCTACCTCTTTCATATATTTCCCACTTTAATATCTCTACCTTCCTGTAAATAAAAGCTGCTAAAAGTCATTCTGAATTAAGAAGTTAATTATTTTTTATAAATGGTGACCAAAATAATTTTTAAAAATTATTATATTTGTCAAACCCATTTTAATTATTACAAGATCAATCAGTAAGAAAAAAATGAATGTTACTTGGTTCACTGTTGAGAACTAATGAGCTAAAGAGACACGTTAGACAATCTGTAAAATTTCTGGATAAAGAAATTTTTAAGCAGGCAATTGTATGTTTTTAAATGGTACTTGAGGTCCTTCTAAAATTTAAAGATTATTCCTTTATCTGTTTTCTAATTTATCCTAGTGATGGTATACTCACCCTGAGACAGTAGTTGGAAGGTTTTCCCTACCTCATAAAGAAAAGCTTTAAAACACATGTCGAGGATTATAAATACCTCCTGTTCAACACTGTAAGCTTGGTGAGATTTTCCATTGCTTCACTTTTTTCTTATTTCACTTTAAAATTTGCCAGTGACCTGTCAAAGTTAAAATTTACCTTGGAATTGAAAGCTGCCAGCTTAAAGAGACAGGCCTTTAATGCACACATTAGGAAGGCATTCTCTTTAAAGGATAATTTCAAATTACTTCTGACTTAGCAAAAACAAAACTAGCTATTTGGAGAAGAGTCACCCAATAGGATGGTTCTTTTAGGTTTTATTGGTCAAATTTGAAAAAAAAAATTAAAGTAAAAAATGGCTCCCATGCCATAATTTGCTAATGTCCAGTGGGTAAGCTATTTTAGGGCTTCTATAATTCCTATAATGGGGGGATATTGTGCAGTATATGGTGCAAGAGGGGGAAGGAAGGAAGCAGTTTAGCCTCAATCTTGGTTCAGTTCTGCTGCATTCAATTCTTTCATTTACTATCTGGACTCCCTTGGGTAAGTTACTTTACCCCTCCAGAAAAATGGAAATAATAAATCCTCCCTCTACCTATCTCAGAGGTTGTTGTTAGCAAAGTGTTGTGTGAACCTCAACTTATTCTATATGAATGTGTTATTAATAGTCTTTTCAGAATGATCTATCATAAGCTCATAGAAAATAGGAATTGTTTCATTTTTATCTTTTTCTCTAGTGTCTGACATTTAATAAATGCTTATGGTTTGATTGATGGCAACCTGGCAACCACCTGTTTGGACAGCTCCAGTAGTGAGGAATGAGTGGACACAATATCCATGTTAGCTTTTCCAGAATTCTGGATTGAGTCCCAATTGGAAGAGGCTTATGCATATCCCATATAAACTCTTATGGGGTCAAAGTACAAGTTATGTTTGTACAAGTAGTAGTTGAGTTAGTATACAAATCAGTCATTTCAATGTCCTTTATGAACATTCAAGGCATTCAGTTTTTATAATTAACTCTTAAAATTAGATTCAAAAAAGTTGCTAAGCAAATTTGGAATAGGAGCTTGAGTGAAATTGTTGCCAAATTTTTGACCACCTTTATTGCCAAATTATGTGGTCCTATAGTGGGTTTTTTTTGGACCTTCAACTTTTACACAGTTTTAAGGAGGAAATGACATTGCTCTTACATAGTTTACAGAACTCTTTTTTGGAACCAGAAACCACATGTTAACTATATTGAGGGCTTTCTTTTTAGTGTGGGGAAGATTAGAAAATAAAGAAAACTTCTAGAAAGTGAGAAGAGTTAACATAAGATTAGATACTCACCCTGGAGTTAATCCACATGTCTCAAATTATCCTTTCTTCACTGCAGTGGCAAGTAGAGCTATGGTAAAACTTTGAAAGAATCAGGATAGCATTATTTTCCCAACAGACTTGTGCACCAACTAAGAGTAACATAATAGATATTCAATATGGATAGGTCACCTTTCTGGAGTGTAGTGGAAAGGATATTGGGCTATAAGTCTGGAAACCTAAATCAGAGTCCTGGCTCTGCTCAATAATTAGCTGTGTGACCTTGGAAAAGTTGCTTAACCTCTGGGACTCAGTCATCTCATCTATAAAATGAAGACTGGACCAAAAGGTCTCTAAAGTCCCTTCCAACTCTGACATACTGTAAGTTCTCCTTTTCTCTACCCAGTCTTCATTCCATGAGCCTTTGAATTCCTACTATGGACCTTGGGCTGCCCATTCTTCTAGGCTTTGGCATCCTCCCTCTTTCTCCAGACTACAGTGTCTTTTGCCTGGGATAGTGAGGCCAATGTCTGGGCTCTTTCAGCACCACCTTTCCTAGTGCTACTAAGAAAAGGCATGTTTTTGGAGGTTGGTAAAAGTCACTCTGAATGGAGGGAGTGAGAAAATTGTTTGGGTAAGTACAGACACAGCTGGAAAGCACAATCAAAGGGAGTCTGTTATTTTAATGGACTAAAGTCTACTAGTAATGATTCTGTCAGATGAGTCATTCAAAATTTTTCCTTTTATCCCCTAAAAACATGTGAAAGAAAGAGGACATCCTTGATGACCACAAAACAAAATCATTTATGTTGGTTTTAGGTGTGCCATCAAGGAGTATTCATTGTCTCTTCAAAGGATCAAACTAACTTGGGTGGACCACTTCTTCACTTTCAAAAGGGAGCTTATAGGGGCAGCTAGTAGCACAGTGGGTAGAATACCAGGATTGGACTTGGGGGGACCTGGGTTTCAATCTGGTCTCAGACATTTCCTAGCTGTGTGATCTTGGGCAAGTCACCTAACCCCAATTACTGTCTTAAAATTGATACTAAGATAAAAGGTAAGAGTTCTAGGAAAAGTGAGCTTATTTCTTACTCTCTGTATTTCTATTGTCTCTTTGGACCTCATTTGGGTGTTGTGTGTATTTCTGGAAAGGTGGCCTGGAGTAGTGGATAGAGTGCTGGCCTTTCAGTCAGGAAGACCCTAGATTCAAATCCTGTCTCTCATGTATACTAGCTTGAAGGTCTCTTAACTTCTCTCTATACCAGGTCTTAGATTACAAACTGCAAGGTCAGGGGTTTCCTTATTAGGTACAACCAATAACAATGAAAAATATCCCCCTTACCACCCTCCAAGTATTCGAGGCTTAAGGACTAGAGTCCATATTCATGCCAACTACTTAAATTTCAATTTGGCTGAATTTTCCTTGTTTAGCAAGAAGCTTATTTCTGGGCCACCAGCTGGGCTGTGTTTAGCTAATGCAAGTCATCATTATTTGACTAACTAATCAAGAGATGACATTAAGTAGGAAGCTCCCATGATATATCTCAAAGCCAGATAGGGATGATTTTTGAGTCATTCACTAAAATTTTGTGTCTTGGTTCACTCCATTAGTAGGTCAAAATGGCAGTATATTTAGTTTCTATTACACATTTTCCACAGAAGTTCAAGACTGTATAAAGAACATAAATTCATGTTTAAAAAGATAAGAATAATTCAAGATAAGGAACAGAGAGCACATAGTAGGCTGGGAAGGCATAATCAGAAAGGGAAGTCAATCTCTACTAGCAGCAATGCAAAGATCCAGGACAATTCTGAGGGATTTATGATAAAGAACACTATCCACAACCAGAGAAAGAACTGAGGGAGAAGAAACGTAGAAGAAAAACAACTGCTTGATCACATGGTTCGATGGGACTAAGATTGGGGATGTAGAGTCTAAATGATCACTCTAGAGCAAATATTAATAATATAGAAATAGGTTTTGATCAGTGACACATGTAAAATCCAGTGGAATTGCTCATTGGCTACGGGAGGGGAGTGGAAGAGAGGAGGGAAAGAACATGAATCATGTAACCATTGAAAAATTTTCTAAATTAATTAATTCAATAAATAAACTTAATTTTGAAAAAAGAAAGGGAAGTCAATAGGGAATAAAATAGGGAAGGTGTAAATTAGGAAGGGAAATGGGTTAGAAAGGGCATAAAGAGGCAGTAAGGAAAACAAAGAAAAGTAAACTAATTCTTTCAAATCCTAAGCAAATAGTAATCAATCAACAATCATTTATAAGTTAAGAAGCACATATTAATCAGACTGAAAATATTATAGGAGTTTTTAATATTTACCTCAAAATACTGACAATCTATGAACAACTGATTGAGGTAAGGATCTAGGACACTGGGAGCTGGTGGTATGCCAATTAATCAATCAACATTTATTAAACATCTACAGTATGGTAGGTACAGTATTAGGTACTAGGAATGTGTGCACATGAAAATGTTCATACATATTTGAAAATAAAATAATGAACTTATGCAAAGTAAAGTGAGCAGAAACAGAACACTGTGTACACTAATAGCATTATTATATGATGAATATCATATGTGAATGACAGCTTTTCTTAGCAATACAGTGGTCCAAGACAATCTTCAATGACTCATGATGAAAAATGTCATCCATCTCCAGAGAAAGAACTGATAGAATCTGAATACAGACCAAAACATACTATATTTCATTTTCTTTCTTAATTTTTTTGAATCACTTCCACAAAATGACTAATATGGAAAAATGTTTGATATTATTGCACATGTCATACTATGGAAGTAATCCTGCATCCCTGAGGGTTTATGGCACTGGAACAAAAGTTCCACTGGGTATGATCAAGCTGGAAAGACTTGTTTTGGATAGAGTATGGTCCTGGCAACAGATTGTGTCTGTTGCCTAAGGACCAATCTAGTAAAATGTGGTCCTGGTAACATGTTAACTGACAACTAGATGAGCTAAAGTGATTAAATTAAGTGTTGATGGGAACATGGAGAAACAGGTCTAATATTACAGTGGTAGAGTAGCTGTGATTTTTTTTTAGAAAACAAGATGGAAATATACATTGAGATATAAATATGTTCATGCTCATTGACCTAGAGATCCCATCACTAAGGTTACCCTATGGCTGTGGTGGCAAACTTATGGTACATGTGATAAAGGGACACTCAGAGCCCTTTCTGTGGGCATGCGTGCTATTGCCCCAGCACAGAGTTCACCAGAGTTTGTTACTAGAAAGCCAGAGGAATGTTGGGCTGGTCTGTTCCCCTCTCCATCTCCACATGCACCTGTGGACATTTCTCACCCCCCCCAAAAAAAAGTTTTGCCACCACTACCCTAAGGGCATTAATAAGATGATAAAAAGTTGTCTATGTATAAAAATATTTGTGGAAGCTTTGTTATGACAAAATAACCAGAAATAACACAAATGCAATAAATAGGAGAAATGGCTGAATAGATTATGATTTTTGAATGTAATAGATTGTATTATATAATTAGAAATGACAAATATTTGAAATATAAAGAAAATAAGGGAAATGAAAAGAGAATAAGAATAATATATGCCATGATTACTTGGAAAAAGAAACAGACACAAAATTAAGAGAAAAAACAAGTAAAGAAGTAAAACAAATCCAAAGGGAACTCAAAAGTAGATGTCTATATTAGCATATATATAATTTAAATATTTTTAAACAAACTGTAAACAATGTGGGGTTTGTGGTTTTGCACATTATTTTTCAATGCATTTGTTTAGTTAATTATTTTTTTATTGGTAGTGGTGCTAACTAAGTATATAATGAAAAAAGGATGAAAAACCCCATTATTGTACATGTAAAAATCTCAGATTGTTTGCCATTTAGGGAGGGGAGAAAAGAAGGAAGGAGGAAAGAAGAGAATTGGGCTCAAAATTTTTAAAAAATGAAGGTTAAAAATTGTTTTTGTATGTAATTGAGGAAAAAATGATTGTTTATAAAAAGAAAAAAATGAAATTATTCCTGCCTTTGGGAAGCTTGCATTCTAAACTATCAGGATCAGATGATACATAGGTTTGGAAAAACCAGAAAGTCAGTCAAAGAATGGACTAGGCAAATGTGTGAGGAGGCTGGTCATCCTGGAAGCTAGCAATAGTGTGAGCAAGTAGCTGGCAGAGCCTTCACAGAGCCAGAAAAAGCCAGGAAGGAGTCAAAGGCATGAAGGATACTAGAATAGGAGGAATTTCAGAAGTCCAGCCAGATTGGGGGGTGGGAAGGATCACAAAACCTGGAGAGAGTACAGCAAGCAGGGTTCATGCATATAGGTGGTCTGGAGTTGAAGGCAAGTAGCCAAGATTTGGGGAGGCTGTAGGTGTTGAGAGGACAAGGTGAGAATAAATCAGAGCCCATGCCAGGATCATTTAGACATGATTGCCTTAGCTATTTCCTACCCTTGGTTCCAGGCTGTGTGTGGTAGGAACAAGTCCTAGAGGGCCTGGAGCAGGGAGTCAGGACATCCTGGCTAAGGTGGTGTCTGAACAGGGAGAGAAAGAGGAAAATATTGACACATATCTAGCACAGATGTGTGGTGTTCTTCCCTTGGCTTTCTCCAGCACTATAGTTGATAGATTTTTGATGGTTTAGCAGGATTCTTCTTTGCCAGAGAGACCCCTCTCTCTAGAGATCCCGTTATTAAGGTTAGGCTGTAAGGGCATTATTGATAAGGTAAAAAGGTGTGCATGCATAAAAATATTCATAGAGCTTCCTTCTAACTTTTTTATTTTATTACTCCACAATTCTCTAGCCCAGAGATTCTTAACCTGGGGGCCTATGAACTTAAGAAACAAATACTTAGAAGTCAGCTACAGTGGTTAGAACAGTGGTTCCCAAACTTTTTTGGCCTACCGCCCCCTTTCCAGAAAAAATATTACTTAGTCTTTTGGAAATAAATTTTTTTTAAAAATTTAATAGCAATTAATAAGAAAGATAAATGTACCTGTGGCCATCACCACTGTCCTGGATCACTGCAGCACCCACCAGGGGGCGGTGGTGCCCACTTTGGGAATCACTGTGTTAGAGGATGATTCCTGGAGTTGGGAGGTCCTGGTTTCAAATCTGGTTTCAGATACTTCCTATTTGTGTGATCCTGGGAAAGTAACTTAACCTCAATTACTTAGCCCTTAAGCTCTTCTGCCTTGGAACGAAGTTAAGAGGTTTAAAAAAATACTTAGATAACTGTATTTCAGTAGAAATGGTTTCTTTTGTAATTCTAGGTATTTCATTTTATGCATTTAAAAACTTATTCTGAAAAGGAATTTATGGGATTCATCAGATTGTCAAAGGGGTCTATGACACTAATTTGATTAAGAACCCCTGCCTTAGGCTACTCTTCAAAGCTACAGTATCCTGCCTCCTTCTGTCTGAACCTAGTTACAACTCCACTGACTGCCACTCATGTTTTTTTAGGGATTTTAGAAGAATGCTCTTATTTTAGTGATTGTGCATGGCTGCAAGTCATGAATATTATAATCTCTGAAGAACTAAAATTTGGGATTACTCAAAGGACAATGGATGCATGTCTGGTGGGCATGGGAATGAGCAGAGTGTGCAGCACATTATAAATGAGGAATTGTACAAGAGAAATAGGATAAAGAATGACAAGAGAGAAGTATCTTACAGAAAAAAAAGATGGGCTGTTCATATTGGTAGTCTGCTGGATAACTGATGGACAGTTCCTGTGCTCTATTGGTATCTACACAATGGATCCACATGGTGGAGGGAATACTCACATTGCTAAAATCACATATCCACTGGAGTCAGGAAACCCAGATTAAAGAAAATGTGAAGAGAAGGGAGGCCGATAAGAAGTGCAGCTAAACAGGATGACTTTGAAAGGCCTAGGTTAAACTTATTACATATTTAACTAGAAAAAACATTGTACATAATAGAGATATGCAGTTTCATGTAAAATTTTGCTTTTCTCTTCTACCTGTGTCTATTGAAATATCCATTTTATTTGGTGATTGTAAAGTTCAGAATAAAAATAAAAAAGAATAAATGAAAAGGAGATATTAAGAAGATTTATTCTTAATACTGTATAATTTGATTTCTAATAGACTCTGTAATCCTAGGAATGTTGTCACTTTACCTGCTCCAGAGCAATTTCTAAAATTAAGATAATTAATATTAAAAATATTAGCTCCATCTTTTATAGTAAACAAAAACTAGTTTTGGTCAAATATTGGCATCCTTGATTCTCCTATTAGGATGAACTGAGTAAAGTCAATCCTGAGCAGGTCTAACTTTATTTCTTCATCTAGGTCAGTAAGGATATTGGAATCCTATGATCAGATAGGTAATTTCCCCCTTCATCATGATGGGATTAGGGAGACACTGGAAAAAATGAGTTAATTTCTTCATTAGATATCCACCAATTAGAGATGCCTAGAGGAGGACTGTAAATAATGAGCTTCCGAAATTATATTTAATGACTCAAGGTGCTGAATGAATTTGTCTTTGATCATGGAAAGATATCACTGCCCATTAATTTATTGTTTATTGCTAGCCTAATCAATCATTGATGTTTCTTACTTGAAACCCCAGTTTCTTGGATTTTTTACTCATCGCATTATAAAATGTTAAATGGTTAGCCTATTTGATCTATCTATCTATCTATCTATCTATCTATCTATCTATCTATCTATCTATCTATCTATCTATCTATCTATCTTTCTATCTATCTATCTTTCTATCTATCTATCTATCTATCTATCTATCTATCTATCTATCTATCTATCTATCTATCTATCTATCTGTGTGTGGGCAACTAGTTGGCTCAGTAGATTGAGAGCTTGGCCTGGAGATGGTAGGTCCTGGTTTCAAATATGGCCACAGATGCTTCCTAGCTGTATGGTCCTGGGCAAGTCACTTAACTCCAGTTGCCTAGCCCTTACTGGTTTTTTTTTTACCTGCCTTGGAACCAATACTTAGTGTTGACTCTAAGATGGAAAAAAAGGGTTTAAAATATATATTACACAATCAACCTCAATGGATTTTATTCATATCATTTCCTTTCATTCCATCACAGGTATGGCCAGTATCACTATTCCTAAATTAATTTGCATTTTGAAATTTAGACAGGTGAAATGTTTGTATACTTACTAAGTGTTGAGTCCTTTCTTTTGAAATTTTCAATTCTCAAATGTCTTTTGACTTAGAAAGATAAAGAGGAGTCATTTTTACATATCCATACAATAAAATCACATTAAACCCCCAAATTAAGCTCATTAAAAATAGTCCACAAATATAATTAATACTGGTTCACAGCTTCAAACTCTTGGCCCTAGTCATGAAAAGTGAGTATCCAAGGGTAACAAGTTATTAATAGCCCAAAGGGCCATCTGCTATTGCCCTTCTTTTCTCTTGCTGCTAACAATGGATTAACCCAATTTAGAATTTTCACTGGCACTTATCCATCTTACTGCTTAATCTGTTGGCTTTGTCCTTGGATGTCTATTGTTAATTTTGAAAGCAGCAATATTTTCCTTTTGGGGACTCATTTTTTGACTTGTAATACCTTTGGAAAGAATGAGGCATCTCTGCCACTTTCTAGTTATGGGGACTGCTGAACTTACAATGTTCCTTAACACAAAGTCAGAAGTGTGTGTGTGTGTGTGTGTGTGTGTGTGTGTGTGTGTGTGTGTGTGTGTGTGTGTGTCTGTTGAGTGTCCCTGTAGGTGCCTGTATGCATGGGGTTGCTATCAAGCTTTACAATACAAGCAACACCTGAAACATAGCTTCACATGAACTTTTAAAAGAGGAGTTCAGTTGTGGGGATGGAGTGAGGGAGATCTTTCCTGCTTCTCTGGTAGAGGAGAGGTGGAATGGAAAAGGTGTCATGGTAGAGTGAGCAGGTCTTTTAGTTTCCTATTTTAAGTAATTATGCTCTTAAGGTGGCAATGTCTGTTGTTTCTGACCTGTTGTGGAATGTTAGGTCTTGCTAGTGCCCTCTAAATTTCAGCGTCCTGAACAAGCCCCAGGCAATTCAATCAACAAGTTTCAGAAAGCCTTCATTGAGGAGCAGACAGGATGCGAAGTCCTGGGAATACAAAGCAATAAAACAATCTCCACTTTCAAAGATTTTCTGTTTTAATGAAAATAGGAGGGGAGCACAGCTTGTACATATAGAAGTATATGCGAAATGAATACAAAAAATTATGAAAGAATTACAAAACATTTTTTAGGTAAGGAGTACACTAGCTGTTCACAGAATCCAGAAAAGCTTCTTGTAAACTCTAGTGCTTGAGCCTTGTTTTTGAAGAAAGGAAATCTATGAGACAGAAGTAAGGAGTAAGTATATTCTAGCAAAGGGAGCAGCCCAGTCTGAGCCATGGAGATGGAAGATGGATTACTGTGACTGAGGAACAGAGAGGAAGCCAATTTGGTTCAATTGGTGAATGAAAGAAGGGAAGTGATGAAAAGTGAGACTGGCAAAATGATGGTGTTTCTGGAAATAGGGCAGTTCACAAGGTGGGTGGATTTTGGGGAAAAGATCAGTTCTATTTTGAATATATTTTGAGATGCCTTAGAAAAGTATGGTGAATCTTTTAGAGACCAAGTGTCCAAATTGCAACCCTCACACATGTGTGAGCGCTCTGCCTTACTCCAGACAGGGGAAGGAGGAAGCACTCCCATTGGGCTGCTGGGCAGAGGGGCGAGTCATATGAGAAATGTCCTTAGGCACGCATGGAGAGGGAGAAGGGAGTAGTCCCTGCTGGCACTTGTGCCATAGGTTTGCCAACATAGCTCTAGAAGCATACAGTTTGAGATGACCAATAGACAGTTGGTGATGCAGGATATAGATTGGGGCCCTAGTTGGGATTCCACCTTAGCAGTACAGATTGAACTTACATATTGATTCAAGTCTGGGATTCATATTAAGCACCACAATTTGCATCGATTCTTCTGCTTTTCTAATTTTAGCTCCTATAACTCTCTTGCTCTGGGCTCAGAAAGCATTACAATCTGGCTGCTGTAAACATACTGTGGGTGTCCCTTATTGACACAGCTTCTAGTGAAAACAACCAAAGAAAAAGAGAAAGAAAATTTATTCCCTTTTAGGTCTGTCTTATCTACTTGGTTCCACACATTTTTTACAGGGCACAAGGCAATCTATTAAGTGGTATATAATAATATTAATAATGATTTTTGTTCTTCATTTGTTTCAGTAATGTCTGACTCTTTGCTACTACATTTGGGGTTTATTGGCAAAGATATTGAAGTGGTATGCCATTTCCTTCTCTAATTCATTTTACAGATAAAGAAATTGAGAAAATAGGGCTAAGTGATTTGTCCAGGGTCACACAGCTAGTAAATGTCTGTCACCAGATTTAAACTCATTAAGATGAGTCTCTGACTCCAGACTCTACACTATTCACTATGCCACTTAGTTGTCCCATTAATAATAACTAATGTTTATGTATTGCTTTAAGACTTGCAAAGTGCTTTGTCTATATTATCTCATTTGATCCTCACAACAACTCTCTGAGATGCAATAGTTTGCTTGAAATATCTTCTTAGTGAAATCCAAATCCCACTCTATCAGCTTCTGGGATACCTGGCAAAGCTGGACCACACAGCCAATACCTCCTCTTTTTAGCTTGGCCAAACTACTCACTCTCTTTCAAAACCTGGCTCCATTCCATTATGGAACTCTCAGGTCTTTAGAGACAGCCTGACAGCCTGGGTGCTAATTTCCTACTTTCCTCATTACAGATGGGTATTATTATTATTCTCCATCATCTCCATTTTGCAGATGAAGAAACTGAGACTGAGAGGTTAAATAGCTTGTGGGATTCAAATGGTTTTCTCTTTCTCATTCCAACTCTAGTCTTCTTCCCACTACACCAACTTGCCTTTCTCATACAACCCAAAATGTACAATTCACATTCTTAACATCAATTTTTTTTGTCTTCAAATTCTCATGTGTTCAAAGCTGAATAGAAAACCCCAAATACAGATTAACTTGTTTATGGAGTTTCTAATATTTACCCCCTTATGTTGCCATACACATTAGGTCAGAGGTTCTCAATTTTTTTTTGCTCACAACACAATATTTTTGCCACATGAAGTCATGGTATCCTGAATGTTTAAGTTGGCAACACAGAAAGGTTTCTAAATGGTTGTACCACCAAACCCCATTACCTGGGTCTTGGAACTCCTCTACCTTCTCCACCCCAATTACCTCACCCTCTTCTTTTTTAATTTTCCTTGGACTTTGAGAGGAGATGGTTTTGTGCCTCCATGGATAGACTGATTATTGTGACCTTTCTATTGTTAAATAATGAAGAGACAGCAGCAAACTGCATGCAGCTGAGATCAGGGGCTAGGGGATGTGTAAGTATTGGGGATTTGGGGATAAGTATTTCAAGATCCACTGTCTTAAGGGAACTTGAACAAGGCTTTTGGCTCCTTGTTCCAAAAGCTGACTTTGATCTCAGAATAATACATTTTGTAGGAACCTAAATGGCATGATGAGTGATATGAATGAACAGGTTGTAGCATGATATCAATGACAATTTGTACCTATTGTACAAATATAGAAAAAGATGCTATCCAGCAGATTTATGACTGTAAAAAGGAGTGGCCAGATATATTTTGAGAAAGAGGAACAATTAACTTCAATGATATGTTGCTTCTATTGAGATACTAAAAAAGAAACTTCCAATTATTTGAGTAGTCGCTCTTTGGAGGATTTATGGAAAATATGGCTAAGAATAGCAAAACTGGATAACATCAATCTCTTAAATTATCAAAAGCTGGGACTCTTTTTTTCTGAAGCTTATCTGAAAGCAAACATAAAGCTGTGTTTTTGGATCTGGCCTTGAAATGAGTAGCACTGTGGACATGGCTTTTGACTTTGGCAAGGTCAGACCGCTCTCATTCCTTTCTTTCCCTTCCTCAGGTAATGTGTGACAAATCACAGTGTATGACAAATGAACCCACTACCCTATTATAGGTCAGTCGATGGATATCAGATGAGAGCTAGAGCAAAGTTAGGAGTTGGGTAAGGGTAGGTAAGGATCAGGTTCCAGGTGAGTTTGAGTGAAGAGTGATTTCAAAAAAAGGACTAAAGAGAGAGGGAGATTGCAATACACTAAAAGATGGGGCTGGGAGTTATTGTGAAATTGGTGAAGTTAATATTTTCTTCTCCCACTTTTTGCCTCATTAGTTCCTTCTTCTCTCCGAGTTGTCCTCTCAGTACTATCAAGTGTACAATCCTTCTAAGGCCTCCTTTTGGCCTTACATGCAAAGAGGAGTTTATATTTGAATCTAGACATTTTAGGGAATCACGAGTTAGAGTAAGAAAATCATTGGGGCGATTGTGTAGATGATGGTTTGCAGTGGGGAGAAACTCCACTTAATGTAGGGAGACCAATTAGGAGACTATTGCAATGGCCCAGGTGTGCGATGAGGAGGACTTGAGATAATACAGTGCTTTGCAAGGTCAGTAGATGCTTAAATATTTGCTGAATTTGAATTTTCTATCAAAACTTATGGTCTTATGGATTCTATTCTCTTAGCCATTGATCTGTGTTTGCAAAGTGATACCTGATAAACTAATAGATAGTAAAAGGTGATACTGAATTCATATTTTATTGAATGCCTTCCAGGTGTATTTGTATTTTCTGAAAGGGCTTCTAGAGTCATAAACCCTCTGCCTGAAGGAATGATTCTCTAATGGTGGAAGTTTTGCTACCACTATATGCTCATTGCAGGGTGATGGGAATCTTTCAGCTGCCTTTGTGGAATATTAGATGGTTGCCCATTCTGCATTCAAATAAGGTTGGCTTCTAAAACTTGATGATCAAGGAGTATAGAGAGTGAATGACAGAGAGATGAGAAAAAGAAATGTACTCAGGTGTCCAGGCACCTTCCTAATCTACTTCTATTTTCCCCACCCATGTCCCATTTTTTGTTCCATTTTGGGGTTCCCCCTTGCTACTTTATTTTATCTTATTTCCCAACAATTGTCTTCTTGCTTGTCAATTCATTCCTTAGGCTTCTCCAGGGGCAAATTCTCTTCTACTATATGCCTAGGATCTGAGATCTGTCCTATGATTCAAGGAGCCAATCATAGCTTGAAGCCAAAGAATTTCATGCAGGAGCCAAAATGCAATCCCAGGTGGGGTCTGTATCAAAGAGGACATAGAAGAAAAAGGTGTGGCCATTCCTGCATGCCTGATTTTATATTAATGAAATAATTGCAGGAAGCATTTGTAGCACTGACTTGACTGGAAAGAGCTTACCATGTTTGTTTGCTTAGTGATGCATGTCTTAGGATCGTTGGGAAGATAAAGTAATCTTTTTTTTTTTTTGTCTCTTTTTCTCATGGTATTTTATTTTATTTAAAAATTTTTCCCATGGTTCCGTGATTCTTCTGGTCTCCCTCCCCTCTTTCTTCCCCCTTCTGGATTTGACAAGCAGTTTCTCTGGGTTCTACATATATTATCATTTAAATCTTATTTCCATATTATTCATTTTTAAAATAGAGTAATTTTTTAAAACCAAAACTCGAAATCATATACCCATATAAATAAGTGATAAATTATATCTTTTCTTCTGGATTTCTATTTGCATAGTTCTTTCTCTAGATGTGGATGGCATTCATTCTCATAAGTTCCTTAGAGTTATCTTGAATCATTGTAATGCTTTTAGTAGCAAAGTCAATCACATTTGATTGTCCCACAGTGTTTTAGTTACTGTGTATAATGTTCTCCTGGTTCTGCTTATTTCACTGTGCATCAGTTTATGGAGGTTTTTCCAGTTCTTAAAGAAATTAAGCAGTTCATCATTCTTTATAGCATAATAGTATTCCATCACCATCATATACCACAATTTGGTCAACCATTCCCCAGTCAAGAGACATCCTCTCATTTTTCCAATTTTTTGCCACCGCAAAAAGCCCAGCTATAAATATTTTTGTACAAGCAGAACCATATTTTTTATCTCTTTGGGATACAAACCCAGTAGGGGTATTGATGGATCAAAATGCATGCATTTAAAAAAAACCCTTTCGGCATAATTCCAAATTGTCTTCCAGAGTGGTTAGATCAATTCACAACTCCACCATCAGTGTATGTGTCCCAATTTTGCCACATCCCCTCCAACATTTATTATTTTCCTTTACTGTCATATTAGCTACTCTTCTGGGTGTAAGGTGGTATCTCAGAGTTGTTTTGATTTGCATTTCTCTAATCAGGAGGGATTTAGAACATTTTCTCATATGATTATTGATAATCTTGATTATTTCATTTGAAAACTGCCTATTCATATCCCTTGAACATTTGTCAATTGGGGAATGATTTTATTTCTTATTAATTTGACTTAGTTCTTTGTATATTTGAGAAATTTGACTTTTGACAGAGAATTTTATTATAAAATTCCCCCACCCCCATGATATTTTAGAGGAAAAAACTGACTCAGTTAAGGGGAAAGAAAGCTTCTGGGTGTATTTCTTCCTATAATTCTCTCATGTGGCAAGTAGATTTCTTTCACAGGACTTCCCATAATGTGGTGAAGGAGGTGTGTTGCCCTTCTCCCCCCACTCAAAAGTATGGTTTCTGTCATCACATGGCAGCTAAGCTAAGTACCAGGGTAGGTAAACTGAACCAGGACCTTAAGGGCTAACTTTCTCCACTTTGTGTTTTTTTCTCTAAGTATAGGTGATTGAATAGTGATAATTAGAAGGATGTGTCTAGCCTTGTATTATAGAGATTTGAGTTCCTGGATCTCTTGGTAGGAGATGAGTAGTTGACTACTAATAGCGGTATAGTTTCTGCATGAGAGGATATTATTAACATGGAGAGGAGCTAAGCCCCTGCCAGAAAATATGGATCTGGAGGGAATTGGACAACATATAAACAAAGGTGAAATATGAAATGGATGTTTGATCTCAATGAATATTCTGGTTAATGGTTTTAAGTCTAAGCCCTCAAAGTCTTTCCTCCTGAGAGACTATAATGATAGTTATGCTATCATTAATGCTGCTTTACATTTTGCAGGCAATTTGTGCTTGTGAGTCTTTTGTGCTTTTAACATTTCTTATGTGTGAGGGAAATGAATATTTGTCCTAACCTGATCTAGAACATAAATTGAATATCTTCTAATTTTTTTTCTTTTGGGGAGACCCAACCATGAACTAAACCTAAATAATTTTCCTCAGGACATGAATATAAAGAGCTAAACAGTGTGAGAAAAAGGATCTAATACCTTTCATTAGTGTATGAGTTACCACAAAACTGAATCTAGTATGGTCATAGTGTCTATGGGTCCAGAAAGTTCCTTTCCTCAATGGAAAGGGAAGAGAGCAGGGAAAGGGTACTCATTTGAAAAAGGGACATTCTATTTCTATTTCAAGTAGAGGCATAACAAACCCTAATTCTCTGCTAATACATACATGGATATTTCTAAGCACAGAGATAATGAAATGCTCACTCTCAAATCAAACATAGAGGCTCCCAGTTTCTTTCTGGAAAGGGTTAGGGCAAGTGAATTACATTTACCAAAGACTTCTTCCCCATTCCTCAACACATATAAACATATTAGGAACATAAGATTGTGATGGACAAGTTCTAGCTAGCAAACACATTACCATTAGGTTGAAGAATGAGAATAGTTGCACTGAATGCAGAGGAAATAGACATCCATGTGGGAATTCATGAACTAGAGAGAGGATCTATTGAAATTCCATTTCTGAAATTCCATGATTTTGCAAGGGTTGAAATTTCTCCAGTTCTATTATCCTAGAATAATTAACTATTGAAAGAATTTTTGATCTCAAAATGTAGGACAGATGAGCTAATAAAAATTCATATGGTTTTAGAATGTTGGATGACATAACAAATAGCCCCAGTGAAATGCTCTTATGCATAAAGTTCAATGCTGATTTTAGTGATGTTTAACATTTCTGCTTCCCTCCTTCAAAATAAAAATACAAATTGAGAGCAGCCATAGGAAAATCTTTACTATAAGAATATCCTAAAGCTTTTGCAGATGATTGTTGGGGAAATCAACTCTGATAGGAAACACATGCTCTCTTGTTTCGCACAGTTTGTAAATTCTGTGCTGCACGTACCATTTGAAGCAAAAGGGAAAGAGATGTTCTGAGGTTTGGGGGAGTCTGATTTAGGCATGCCTGAGGTTGAGGAGTTGAGTGCTCCTCGAGTCTCACATCTTTGGAATATGTGAAGGAACAAAAGCAACTCCTGCCAAGGTTGGTTTTCCGTCCAGAATTTCCTCCTGTTAAATTCCAGAACAAAGTGAGAGTGAGAGAGAAAGTGTTGAAATTGAATCACTGTCATGGACTTTAGAGAAGGAAGGTGATATATCCCAGTAGGTAGAAAGTAGGCAGGCTATTTACAACTTGCCTCCACATTCCACTCCAAGTTGCTACAGAAGGAACATGGGGAGTTTTAGTGGGTGGTTTTCTTTTAGGACAAAGGCTTATGGGAAGTACAAAATATTTAAAATGATTCTCTATTTTCATCAAAAAAATTGAGTTGAAACAGAATTTTGTGGTGCTTAATAAAGAGGATGATAATAGCTCACTTTTATGTAGCATTTTTGGTTTGCAGAGTAACTTATATACATATTTTTCCTTTGATACTATGAAAAAATGTGTGAGGTAGGGGTTCTAATTATACCCATTTGACAGGTGAGGAAGCTGAGACTCAGAAAGGTTAAGTGATTTTTTTAAGCTCATAGGGTCAGAGGATTTGAATCTAGGCCTTTCTGACTTCAGGTCTAATATTCTGTTCATTATGCTACACTGTTGAAAATAGTCCTTTGTGATCAAGAAAGCTTTGGAAGCTTAATTCTGCCTTTTAGCCAGAATACTTAGTTACCACTCACCCAGTACTTTTTGCATAGTTTAGTAGAAAAAAATCAAGAAGCAAGAATTAATCAGATTATGCCATTTAGTGATAAGTGACCTTGAGTAAATAAGTCACTTTATTTGTCTGATTCTCAATTTCTTCATCTCTGAAATGAAAGGGTTAATTTTGCTGACCTCTAAGGCCCCTTCAAGCTCAGAAAAAAATCTATTCATTTTAGTGCTCAAAGGTGTCCATCTTAAGGATTTGGGGCATTTTTGATGACCTGGTCATTTTTGATGACATATTGATGACCTGGTCATTACTCTCATCTTATCTATAAGTGAAAGCTAGCTGTTCAGTCACCTAGTGTTCTGAAAGAGTTAAAGGGACTTTAAGCAAAGATGTCATCACTAAAGTCCTATTCTGATGTCTCATTGTGGTCTGAAGGTCCTAGGATAATTGATTTAGAGCTGAAAGTCTCCTTAGAAGTTATTGAATCCTGATTCCCTATTTTACAGATGAAGAAACTAAGCCCCAAAGAGAGAGTCACACAGTTAGTTAAATGACTCTGTTGGTCAATAGTCAATAATTCAACAAAGATTTATTGAGCACATAGTCGATGTCAGGGACTAGACTAAGTGGTAGGGATACAAAGAAAGTAAAAAACAGACCCTGCTCTCATGATGCTCACATTTGAATGGGGGAGACAACGACATGCAAATCATAGCATATTCTAATGAGTACAAATTCTGAGAGACTGGATTCCTGTAAGAAAAATAAATTTATTGATTAGGCTAACAATAACCAATAAATTAATGGTTTGAGATCTCTCTTAGTGATGAGAGACAATTCATCCAGAGTCTTGAATCAATCTGAATATGATTTGGAAAGCTCATTATTCAGCTTTCTCCTAAATAGCCCAAGACATCTCCAATTGGTGGATGCCTAATGAGGAGGTAGGCTAATATTCCTCAGTTCCCCCCTAATCCTCTGAATATGGTGGGGTAAAATCACATGCCTGATCACAGGACTCCAATATCCTTGCTGATCTAGATGAAAGAATAAAATTAGGTCTGGTTAAGTTTAACTTCCTAGTGGAAGAAATCAGGAACATGGCCATGTTGCCCCTCAACATGTTTGGTTGGAGCCAGATTTCTTTACTGGAAAGGATGAATCTTATATTCTCAGTCTTAATTATCCCAATTTTAGAAGCTACTTTGGGACAAGGAATTGGAGGATATTTTTGTGATTATCAGGTCTAAGGAATAAGGAAAAAAAGACTTGAACACAGAACAGAATTAGAAATCAAAATGAAAAAATAAATCTCAAAACTTACAAGACATAGATGGTAGAAATTGGAGATTTTCAGAAGAAAGGCACTAGAATTAAAGGGAACCAGGAAAGGCCTCTTGGAGTAGGTGGGATTTTAGCTGAAATTTGAAGGCAGCTAGAGTGAGATGAGTACAAACTTGGATAGTCCCATTATGCTCAAAAAGCTTCAAGCATGGCTGGCCATGGAGTGCATGTCTGTCATCCACAGACAAGCCTCAGCCAAGGTCAGAGAGGCTCTTCTTTGGAGGGCTGACCACCAGGTAATGCATATTTTTCAACCCTAGAAACAAATTAAAATTATTTGCTGAGACATGGGAAGGTTTGTAATTTGTATAACTAGGAAGAATGCCTCCACTGATGAAATCATGTGTGTTTTGAAAGAGAGAAGTATCTACATTTAAGAAGTAGCTTTGACCTAGGGAGAATGCAGCTCAGGAATTACTTCCACATAATATTGTTGTTGTTCAGTCATTTCAGTTGTGTCCAGTTCTTTATGACCCCATTTGGGGTTTTCTTAGCAAAGATACTGTCATTTCCTTTGTCATTTCCTTCTCCAGCTCATTTTATAGATGAGGAAATTGAGGCAAGCATGGGATAAGTGACTTGTCCAGAGTTACACAGTAAGTGTCTGAGTCTGGTTTTAAACTCAGGAGGTTTAATCTTCCTGACTTCAGGGTCAGTACTCTATCCACTGTGCCATTTAGCTGCTCACACATAATACTATAAATAACAAAATAGACATTTATAAAATATATTATGGTTTACAGAGCATTTAAAATACATCATGTTATTTGATACTAACAATGTCCTCGTTTTACTTTTGAGAAAACTGAAGCTCAGTGACTTGTCCATAGTCATATAATTAAGAAATGTTAGGAGTAGGATTTGAACTCAAGACTCTCCTGATTCCAGTTATAGTTATCTTTCACTAGACCATGACTGGACACACTTTTCTCATGTCCGAGGGGCTCTTTTTTCAGATTTGGCTCATCCCTGCTGGCATGAACCATAATGATTCTTAACAGCTTAAGATTTTAGGGCAAGTTCTATGGTAGTGAGAAGAGAAGGGTCACGAAAATATTTTCATAGGTCTGCATGAAACTAATGGCATAATAGGGAAAAGTACCAAGTATGGACAAGCCCTTGAGGCACCCTGTGGCTAGGAAGGAAGGACAAAGGAGAGTCTATTGGGAATCATGAATTGACTAATCTTCATGATTTCACTATATACTTGCCAATGTTCAATTGGAATGCCTTATTCACAGAGAGAATAAATGTCAACCAAATGGTGTTTTCAATGAGGTGGTGAGAATTTTAAAGCCAATAGAAGGGGTTCATTTGCTAGGTCTGGCATTAGTAGAAGTCTTTACTTAAGCAGAGTTATAACTAGAGCAACTCTCATGGCATTGTTTTAGGTTGCTAACATCTGGGAGGGTGACTTTCCTCCCTGTTGTGGTGGTTGTTTTTGTTTGATCATGTCCAACTCTTCATGATCCTATATGGGGTTTTCTTGGCAGAGATGTTGGAGTGGTTTGCTACTTTCTTCTCTTTTTATGTATAAGGAAATGGAGGCAAGCAGGATTAAGTGAATTGCCCAAGGCCACACAGCTAGTAAGTGTGTTTGAACTCAGGAAGGTGAGTTTTCCTGATTCCAGGCTCAGTAGTCTATCCACTATTTGACCTAGAAGCTGGAGCTGCCTGTTGTGGTACTCCATGCCTTATTGTTTTCTACAGCCCTTAGTGATTTGCCTTGCTCCCTCAACTCACCTAGAGCTGATTCCTTTCATTTGACTTTTCCTGGCTGCCATCCCCTATAGCCATACTATCTTTCTTTTCTCCATTCCCCACCCCCCTTTCCCCTGGGTTAAGAAGACCACAGTGAAAGGGTATCAGCCAATTCCTAGGGCTTGAGCCAAACTCTCTGGGGGACTCATCCAGGGCAATTGTGCCCACTGGGATGGACTGATCCCTTCTCTTATCTAGTATCACATAGATAGTAAATGAGATTTTAATTCAGGCCTTCCTGATTTCTCTATTGATTGTGCCATGCCACCCCCTTTGCCCATCCTCCATCTGTGCAGCTTAAGATCACTCACACTGACTCTGTTGCTAATACAAATTGACTTTTACTGTCATTGCTATTCCCTAGTATTGCTGAAGGTCATTCATAGGAACTATTGGAAAGCTCTGTGTTCCCATTCTATACTGGTACATTCTATGGTTTTCAGTCTACTAAATGAAGATAGTAATAGAGCAACCTCTTTCAAATCGTATGATGAAAAGGAGTCTATGTTCAAACAGCCAAGAAAAAATATTTCTCCCAGGAGAATTAAAATAGTTTGACTTCCAAAACCAGGCTGGGCAGATCCCCATGATTCCAGGCAAGTAGGCAGAATTTCCAAGGATTGTCCCAGTAGGCTTCTTTCACTTTATTCCTTCTACTTATGCAAACAAGTACTTCATACAGTCTGATCCTGTGGAAAAGAGAGGTGATGGTGTTTTCCTAAATTATTATTACCTAAATATATTATCCTCCTCAAATATAGTCAGGTTTTATCGGGGAATGGAGATATTAAAGAAGCTGGGGGGTGAAAGGAAGACACTACAAGATCTTTAATAATACTAAAATATCGTAGTCAAGATGATTAATTTAGACAATGCATTTCCCACTTAAATAAGGACCATATGTTATTGTTCTCATCGCTATCATCATTACCACCACCACCACCACCATAATCATCATCATCATCATCATCATCATCATCATCAGAGACATCTGTTGTTATTCTAAATAGATCATGCAAGATGGGGACAGCTACAGAAAGATGCTATTAAAACAAAGTGAATCATTGGATATTAAAACAAGATGACTTTTTCCACCAGTTAAAATTAGGGAAATATAGTTCATTTTTCCAGTTGTTAAACTTGAGCCATGTGGTTGTCTTGTAGATCACATGTGATGCTTTGCCTTTGCAAGAGATTCCACTTAACTAAGCATAGAAAATTCATCTTTCTGCATCATCTTGAGAAGATATTTTGTAAGGCTCTGGAAAATAACTACAATTCAATGTTAGATGCCCAGAGAGAATTATGAAAAACACAATTTATCCACTAGTATTTATATAAGGAAGCTAGGTGGCAGAATGGATAGAATTCCAGACCTGGAGTCAGGATGACTCCTCTTCCTGAGTTCAAATCTGGCCTCAGATATTTACTAGTTATGTGTCCCTAGGCAAGTCATTTAAACTTGTTTGCCTCAGTGTCCTCGTCTATAAAATGATCTGGATAAGAAAATGCCAAATGGCTCTAGTACCTTTTCCAATAAAAACCCAAATGAGTTCATAAAGAATTGGTTACAACTGAAACATCTGAACAACCACAAAAGTATTTCTATAGAAGTTCTTTACATTTATCTTCTCATTTAATAATAAATGCAACCTCCTTGAATTCATTTCCCTAATCCCTGATAATAGGGAGCAGCAGGCTACAATGTCATCTGTCAATATTTTGTCAGCTGAGAGGGCTGGGGAGGAAAGAATAGGATGTGGTTTTGCCACCAAATGAGTGCTCTACCTATCCACAAGTAGCCTGCTTCTCCCAGTCCTTACTATTCCAACTCTCTTTGCCAGCTGATGAGAGAGCTGGTCCTAGGCTCAGTGTTATGCTGATAGGTGTTTAAGAACTGACTTTCTGAGGGGGAAAAAAGCACTTGACACACTTTAAAGTTAAATCTGCATTATACACGTTTTCTCCATCACTTCTTAACTCTAGACAATCAACAAAGCAAGCCCTTAGTTGTAGCATTTGCTAATTTCAATATTTAAATTTATTGTTGTTCAGTCCTGTGTCCAATTCTACCAGATCCAAATCTAGCTAGATTTATACACTTATTGGCTGTGTGACTCTGGCGCGTCCCTTAACCCCTACTTGTCTCAGTTCATATCTGTAAAACGGGAACGCCCTGGGGAAGGAATGGCAAACTACTTCAGTATCTCTGCTAACAAAACCACATGGATCCATGGGGGTCCTACAGAATTGGTCACAGGACTGAACAACAATAGATTTAAATATTGAAATTAGCAAATGCTACAAATAAGGGTTTGCTGTGTTGATTGTCTAGAGCTCTGTTCATTGCACCCTCTAGATGCTCAAGGTATTCATGCTGAAAATTTTAAGAATAACTTTTGGGGAGCCAATCTGAGCTACTCCTGCACACTCTTGCCTAGATTCATTGTAAGTAGAGTACATCCCAAATTGTTCAAATAGAGTACATGCCAGATTGATAGGTAATAACTCTCTCTTCTACTTGTCAAGCCATTCATGGACTGGATTCATATTCTTAATTACAATTTACCCAGATCCCTGTTGATGACCATATAATTTATCAACACAATCAGATAGGCATAGAGAATTCAAGCTAACAAAGCAAATCTTCAAATACCAGCTACAATGATATTAAATGTATTGATTTTTCTTTTTTTTCTCCAACCCTTCATCATAGGGGACAGAAAATGCAGGGACAGTCAGCATTAACTTCCCTTATTGTACTCTGAGAAAGGAGAAAGAAATTGAATTGAAATTCATCTTAATCTTGCCCTGATGACAACGCTAAAAGCTTTGTTTGGAGCAGTTCCCTGCTTATTCATCTCTGGTCTGCACTTGTACATCTGATCTTGGTATCTATGTGTCCTCCAGTCTTTATGTCTCTGTTTCCTCAAATTTGTATTATCTGTTTTGTTTTTGTTTTTTATAAATAATTTTCCTTTTAATTTCTAAATAACATTTCAATGTTGGGTTTCTGAAGCAAAGTTTTTGATGTTTTCACTTGATGAATACTATTGTGTATAACATTCAATGATATATTAAGGGGAAAAAAGAGGGATGTAAAAAAACCCAATAATAAATGTTTAAATGAGAATTTAAACATTTCCTGGATATTGACTGTCTGCCTCATTTAGGTCAGAACTTTCTCCTAATATTATATAATTTAGAGCTTAAAGTAACTTTAGAAAGCAACAAAAGTCACTTCCTTCTCATTTTATATATGAAGAAATTGAGACCCAGAAAGGGGAATTGACTGACAGAAAGTCATAATGATAGAAAATAGCAGATAGGAGAAATGTAATCAGGTGGTTTTTTTGTGTGTTTGTTTTTCCTGAATTCCAAATCTATCATTGTTTTCTATGATGTCACATTTCTCCTTAGTGATCGTAAAAGGAGGGGAGGAAATAAAAAGATTTAAAACTATGACATCTAGTCCAAAAGAATTCAATGGTGTATAAAAAATAATAAAATAATATTTACAGATATTTTATTTTTAAAAATCCAAGTATTTTCCCATGGTTACAGGATTCATGCTCTTTTCTTCCCCTCCCTCCAGAGCTGACAAACAATTCTACTGGGTTATACATGTATTATCTCACAATACCTATTTCCACATTATTCATTTTTGTAATCTTTTAAAAATGAAAACCCCACATCTAATACCCACATAAACAAGTGAAAAATCAAATGTTTTCCTTCTGCATTTCTATTCCCACAGTTCTTTATCTTGATGTGGGTAGTATTCCTTCTCACAGGTCCCTCAGTACTGTCCTGGATCATTGCACTGTTATCGGTAGCAAAGTTGATTACATATGATCGTCCCACAATGTTTTAGTCTCTGTGTACAATGTTCTCCAGGTTCTGCTTGTTTCACTCTGTATCAGTTTGTGGAGATCTTTCCAGCTTGTATGGAAATCAAGCAGTTTATCATTCCTTATGGCACAATAGTATGCCATCACCATCATATACCACAATTTGTCCAGCCATTCCCCAATTGAGGGACACCCCATCATTTTCCAATTTTTTGCCTCCACAAAGAGCATGACTATGAATACTTTTGTACAAACATTTTTTATCATTAGCTTTTGGGGATATTACCAATCTTTTAATTACAATGTTTAGAAACTCTTTCTACCAGGTGTTGTGAGATAAGTGACATTATAAATTATAAAATGACATTATGAATTGGAGCATCCATTGTCCAGAAAGGGGAGAAACTGCATCTAATTATGTAGTATTACTATGTGAACTAGAAATCATTTTGGGAGAGAGGGAAAGCATCTATTAATCTCACTTAGACTGTTATTAGTTGAATATTAATTTAATTCCAAAATATGAAAAGTAAATTTTTGTGTTTTCCAAATCCTTTCTCCCATCTTTAAATGGATTCCTAAAATAATTTCCATTACCTCTTCATTATCCTCTGCTCATAACTACTAGGACACTGTGTTTGTATCCCACTTCCTATTGCATAGCAAGAAAAAAATGGAGTAAATTTCTTCCTCCTACTCTGACAGCAAAGGAATTCAAATCTCAGGATGGAAGTTTCTCTCAGGGCAGAGGAAACAGAATCCCTCACAGACTCAGAAATGTTTATTTGCACAAATTTTCTAGCATATAGGTACTTGTTTCTGTTCTCTTTACCTTTTTCCTCTCTGGCAGTCTTAGAAAGCCTAGATAACTTTGTTGATTGGATGAATAAATTATAAAGGTTATATATCTTTTCTCTTTCTTTTTTCTCTGTTACATATACTTCAGAAATCTAACCTCTGGGCCCTGGCAATATCAGAAGTAATAAGTAAGCATTCTTTCTCTGGCTCATGCTTAACCTAGATCATTTCTTTTATTAAATCATTGGCACCATTTCTTTTAAATCATTCTACAGTGGTAATATGGCTGCAACACATTTATGCTCATTGTTGGCCACTCTATTAAGCTTTGGATAACAATATTAATTTTAACTCCACTTTGAATAGCCCCAATTCATAAAGCAACCTACAAAATGTTACTTCTTGTGGAAAAATTGTATTCTGTAACATTCAAATATGAAAAATTTACTCAGATATCCCTCAATTAATATGCACATGACTTGTTTCTAACTTTTTCTTTTACAAAGAGCGATGCAAGAATTTATTTTTAAAAAATAAAAATGAGTCTTCTTTTTCTATCAATAACTTCCCTTAGGTATAAACCCATTAGTGGAATTTCTGAACAGAAGATGTCATGAAGAACTTTTCAACTTTTTTTTTCATAATTCCCAAATCTTTTTCAAAATTGTTTGGATAAATTGTTTGGATAAATAAAATAGTTAATTGATTCTAATGTTTTATAATATACTCTTTCCCAATGTTGCATAATAATTCTCCCCCTACCTACATTTGCGAAAGATGTAATCTTCTCATTTTCCTCCAAACATTTGTTATGAAACTTCTATCCAGTTTTCCTAGCAATTCTTGTTGAACTAGTCCTTTTCCCAATCATTTGTGTTACTGAGTTTATTGAGCAGTGAACTGTAATATACTTTAAAAAAAGCACTGATTACCAAATCTACTTTTCAAAAACCATTGCTTTATAATATACTAAACAATTATGGCAATATTGTCAAACAATCTTCTTTCCTACTTTTTGGGTATTTCCCTATTTTTTCTTGAACCTTTTCTCCTTTGTGAAAATTTTATTATGTCTAAACCTATCTATAAAGTATCTGTCTAATGATTTTATTAGCATAGTTTCAAATTTGTAGATCAATTTAAACAGTATTATATATAACCTTTACTCTATTTATATGACCTAATCTTGAACAAAGAATAACTTTCTAATTATTTAGGACTTCATTTATTTTTGCAACAATTGTTGTATAAGTTATATTTACATAAATCCTGCATATCTTGGTGATTGAATTTCTAAATATTTAGACAATTTTATTGATACATTAAATGGTATTTCTCTTTCTATGTTTTCTTTCTGTTTCTTGTTATGAGTATATAGAAATGTTGATCATATCTGTTGATTTATGTCAATATTGTTACTTTGTTTAAGTTGTTTATATTTTGAATGTTTAAACATTTATTCTCTATGATTTATTGAGTAAATCAACATTGTTTACAAATAGAGAAGAGACAAAGATCCTCCTTTTTGTGATTGCTTGTTATCTTCACCTTTCTTTTGGACTTTTCTTATTGCTATAAAAAACATTTTTAGAACTGTATTGAATAATAATGGTGATGTGAGTATTTTTACTTCATCCCTTATATTCCTGAGAAAGTTTTCAGAGTTTCCCATTACAAATAATAATAGCTCTGGGTCTTAGAAAAGTTATTTTCATACATTTAAGGTAAAGTTCTTTCATTTTGATACTTTTAAAGTTTTTTAAATTATAAAAGATTATTGCATTTTACAAGAGGCCTTTTTGCATATATTGATATAATCACATATTTTTCCTATTGTTATGTTTTATTATATTGTTTGCCCAATTTTGATCTCCTGTTATAAATCCAACTTGGTCATATTAAAAACATTTTAAACATATTTCTGACTTTTGTGTATTTTTTATTTAGTATTTTTGTTAAAATCAGTCTATAGTTTTCTTTCTCTGCAGCATTCCCTAGCTTTTAAATTTTATTTTACGGAGTTGTTATGACAAGGGTGTTTGTGGTGGTAAGATGTTTTGAGGAGAAAATGCAAGTGAAGTAAATCTGAAAATATTATTTAAATATCATTTATTACATGACATACTCAAAGTCTGGAAATGTTGTTAACTATTACATACTTACATACATACATACATACATACATACCAGAACACAAAAATGTTGGTAGGCAGGTTGAGGAAAATGATCTGCCCCAGGGCTTACCTTTTGTGCTTGCTTAGATTCATTTGTAGCACAAAATGCTGAGTAGTGGATCACAGTCACGAATACAGTGAGGTTTCTCTGACAAAACCTTCGAGAATTGTGCTAGGTCTATAAGATCCCAGGGTTAAATTACCAAGAGTTTCTAACCTTAAGTCACAGTGAGAATTCTGATCAAGAGGCTGCCCTTAGTGATCAGTAAATACCAAAGAGAATTAAATGGAAAGGCACCAGTTAGCTGGAGTTGGTTCTTCTTTGCATTCCAATAAGCATGATATCTCAGGTAAGGAATCTCCTCAAGGGGAAATGTCAATTTCCAACCATCTAAGACTTGGAGAAACTGGACAAGTGTTTATAAGTTAGAAAGGGATTCTTTCTAGTCGGATAACTGAATATGTTAGAGCTTTTGTATTTTCTAAAAGAGCTGAGGCAGAAAAGACTTTGTGCTTTAAGCCATAAGTACAAAGGCTGAGCCCACTCCTCTTTCCTGTGTGGGAGAGGCAGCAGTTCAGTTGAGGAATCTAGACAAAGGTAGAAACTACAACCAGAGGACAGCTCTACAGTCTTGTATCCAGTGGAGCCACATTTGGCTGGGGCCATTATCTATCATGAAAAACAATGGAGCCCCAACAAGCCTTTGACTGTAAAAATAGGGAGCTACACATAAAAAGAGATCACATACCATACCTATATCTCTCACAGTCTCCCACAAGACCATTGGCAGTGCTCAGAGGGAGAATCACATTGACCAGAAGATATAAGTGACTCTACAGTATCAGAGTACAGTTGCCTCTCCAGTTGTGTACATATGCCATATGTGTTTCCTAAAAAGCATTCCTCTAGGAATATATTTACTATCCTTTCTCCCAATGGTGTATGTATTTGTAAAGAGTTTGAATTATAATTTCAAGTGAATGCCAAACCCCAAAGTAGCCTTGCATGGGAGATCTTACCTGGGCAAGTTGGGAGTGCCCTCAGATGCTGACCTTTGTCATCACTGTTGAGTAGAAAATTATTTATATTTTTAACAGTGGAATACCCTACCTATTCTCAAAAGTTATGATAATAATTCTGATTAGTTTTTTAGTTTAGAGTCTTCTAGCTCTTTAGCGTCTCACATAATTCAGTAAATCAAGATGCAAAGTCTTTCTCCACCCAAATGATCTTAGATTCCATTTTCCTGAACACCTTCATGTTACCACTAGAGAGCAGTAGAGATTAACAGCCATAGTCAATGAGTGCCTGCAAATTATTGACCACAAATTAGTAAAAACAATGAAGCATTTTAAATTGCTAAACCATATCCAGAAACATCTCTCTTTGGCATGTTCCTTTCTTTTGTGCTCTTAAAAATGGTTAAAATGTATATAACATTTTACTATGTGCCATGAACTATACTTAGTACCTTAGAATTATTATTTTGTGTAGTCTTCCCAATGGTCCTGAGAGGTAGGTGTTATTATAACTTCATTTATACTTTTATAAATGTATATATTATATAAAATTATAGATAAAACATGTATTTATACATAATTTATATTCCTATTTTATTAAAAAAGTTATAGATGAGGAAAGTGAGACAAACAGTGCTTAAGACAGTTGCCCAGTGTCATATGGATCATATTTGACGTTGAATTTGAACTCAGGTCTTCTTGAATTCAAGCCTTCTGTTTTATCTACTATATCACTTAATTGCCCTAATAATAATTTTTATTAATAATAATAAAAGAAAACATTAAACAATTAAAAAATTTTTAAATTTGCACTAACATTTACTAAATGCTTATTTGCTTCTCATAACAACCTTATGAAATAGAAATAATAAGTGTTATTTTCACCATTTTTATAGATGAGGAAACTGAGGCTTAGAGAAGATTAGTGATTTGTCCATGGTCACACAATTAGGGGTTTGAAGCAAATTCTTTCCCGATTTTAGGTTTGACTGCCCTAGAATGGAAAGGTTTTTTAAACTTTCTAAAAGCTTTGCAGATAGATCAAGAATATTGTCTCCCTGGAGGAATCTGAGATATTGTAAGGTCCAAACCCCAGATTTCACAGTCGAGGAAATGGAAGCCAAGAGGGGCTAAGTGACTTGCTGAAGATCTTATTGATATGTAGAGGTAGAAGCAAACTAAAGCAATATTCTAACCCAAGGAATGATGCTTAGTCAACTATTGCAAAATGTCACCCTTTATCAGATTCTCCTTCATTATCTGTGCTGT
This sequence comes from Gracilinanus agilis, assembly GCF_016433145.1. Lineage (NCBI taxonomy): Eukaryota > Metazoa > Chordata > Mammalia > Didelphimorphia > Didelphidae > Gracilinanus > Gracilinanus agilis. The sequence goes on from NC_058132.1 coordinate 370,192,027, forward strand.
AGCAATGATATAGCTGAAAGTTTAAAAAGTGTATGAATAAACTTCTGGGTGATCCTATAAGTCATGACTTTATTTTTCATTCAAATAATATTTTAGAAAGTCTTATTTTGCAGATGTATATATAACTTGAATGTTTCTTACATAATGGGTTTTTTTTTTCCTCGTAGCAATCATTAAATTTAAACATCTCAGTTCAAGAATCTGATGTACAAAAACCTGGATGGGAGTCCTGGTTCTATTACCTTCTATGTTTTATGATCTTGAGCAAGTCATTTTATTTCTTCAGGTTGCAATTTTATCATGTGGAGAAATGAGAAGATTGGACAGGCTGATCTCTAAAGGTCTCTTCCAGCTCTAAGTCTTTTGATCTAGTTAACCTTTTTCCCCCTTGTTGGAGAGTTCAATGAATTGAGATGTAGTGAAAGTGATGGTGTTCTAGAAGGGTACCAGACTTTGAGAAGGATATTGATAACATGGAGAGAGTAGAGGAAAGCCACCAGGATGGCGATACACTTTGATTTTATATCCTATGACAATGTTGTTGAAATTGCTTTCATTGTTGTTGCTTGGTTGTATCTGACTCTTTGTGATCGTCTTTAGGGTTTTTTTTTTTTTTGGCAAAAATACTGTGATGAGCCATTTCCTTCTCCAGCTCATTTTATAGGTGATGAAACTAAGGCAAACAGGGTTAAATGATTTGTCCAAGGTCACACAGCTAGTCTGAGGCCAGATTTGAGCTCAGGTTCTCCTGATTTCATGTCTGGCACTCTACCCACTGTGCCACCAAGCCACCTCTATGAGGAAGGTTAGCCTGTAGAAAAGAAGGGTTTGGAGACATAACAGTCCTAAGCAAGTATTTGAAGGACTGTTATGTGAGGGAGGGATTAGATCCTTGTTGGCAAACCCATGGCACACGTGCTAGAAGGGGCTGCTCCCCTACATCTCTCCACAGCTCCTGAGAACATTTTTCAAGTGTCCAGCAGCTCAATGTGCTTCCTCCCTCATCTGGGGTAATGTGGGGAGCTTAGGCAGCATGAGAGTGTATTTGGGTACGCCATCTCTAAAAGGTTCTCTATCACTGGATTAGACTTACTGATTTGTCCTTAAAGAGTCAAAACAGGACTAATAGATGGAATTTACAGTGAGACAAACTTATCAGAAAAAACTTTCTAACAATTAGAGCTATTCAGCAATGTTGTACAATGAACAACTGTGAATGACTTCGCTAATTTTTAGCAATACAAGGATCTAAGATAATTCCAAAGGATTCATGACGAAGAATACCACCCACCTCAAGAGAAAAAACTAATGGAGTCTGAATGCAGATTGAAGCAAACTATATTACACTTTCTTTTTTCATTTTTTTTGTTTGAGTTTTCTTCTACAAAATAACTAATATGGAAAAATGTTTTATAAGATTGAACATGTAAAATCTAGATTAGATTTCTTAGTGTTTCAGGGAGAGGGGTTCGGGGGGGGGAAGAATTTGGAACTCAAAATTGAAAAAAAACAACAGATGTTAAAAATTGTTTTTACATGTAATTGGGGGAAAATAAAATATTATTTAAAAAATTAGAGGAGCAGGCAAGTGGCTCAGTGGATTGAGAGTCAGGCCTGGAGATGGGAAGTCCTAGGTTCAAATGTGACCTCAGATACTTCCTAGCTGTATGACCGTGGGCATTAACCCCCATATCCCAGCTTTTACCTCTCTTCTGTCTTGGAACCAATACACAATATTGATTTAAGAGGGAGGTAAAGGTTTAATAAAGCAACAATTTGTGCTGTTCAAGAATATTGGGCTGCCTGGAGTGGTAATAGGTTCCCCCATTTTGGAGGGTTTTCCATAGTAGAGGAAACTGAAGCTAAGAGGGGTTAAGTGATTTGCTGAAGGTCCTACTGCTATATAGAGGCAGATTAGAAATGTTATAGTGAGAATTCCTTTTAGCTTTAGATGTGAATAAATGGATATTGAGATTCCCTCCAACTCTTAAATTTGGTGATCTTGTAATCTGTATATTCAGGAATGGGATTAATAGGCAACAGTGCTCTAATTGGGGGCAACATTCATTCAATAACTAGAAACTTACGCAGTCTCCCATGGAGTTAGTGGTGTCTACCCCAGGCATGTGAAGATTCCCCACCATGGAATGGGCAGATGAGATGTTCCAAAGGCCCTGCAGATGGCTAAAGCAGGCACTGTGGAGGCCTTAGAGCTTGGTCAGACATCAAAGATGCCTAAGTCATTTATTGCATCCCTGGCCACCATCAGTCATCTTGACTTTTGTCCTGCTACTGATAACTCTGAAACGAAGAATAAGGCTGATGACTGTTCTCTGCCTGTCTTAAATCCAATTCACCTTCAAGTCAAGACATCACCCTGTGATGCCATTGGTCCTCTTTGAAAATGAAAGACAAACAACTTATGAAGTATCAGTTACTAAGTTTCAGGCACTGGGCAACCTTTGGTGTGTGAGACAAAAAGATCAATGGGAGGCAACATGGCACAGGGGGAAGAGAACTGAACTTGGAATCATAGAATCTGAGTTCAAATCTCAGCTCCCTTGTGGGCAACTTGCTTAACATGTCTTGGCCTCAGTTTCTTCCTTTGTAAGATGACAGTTGGATTACACAAGCTCTTAAGATCCCTTCCAACTCTTGCTCTGTGATTCCATGAGTTCTTAAAAACTTGAAACATGACCATAATTTCTTTACCTTTTGTTGTTCAGTTGTGTCTGATTTTTCATGGCTCCATTTGGAGTTTTCTTGGCAAAGAAACTGGGGTGGCTTGCCATTTTCTTCCCTAACACATTTTACAAATGAGGAAACTGAGGCAAATGATTAAGTGACTTACTTAGATCACACAGCTAGAAAGTGGCTAATGCTAGATTTGAACTCAAGAAGATGAACCTTTCTTAATCCAGTCATGGCATTATCCACTTTGCCACCAAGTTGCCTTTTTTTTTTTTAAACCTATAAAGGGTTATAACACTCTTGCCTTTGCCTGAAGGAAGCTCTGGGGAGAGCAGAGATGTGGAGGGGGGACATGGAGCCTCCATAAAGTGAGATAGCTCTATGAGTTTGGCTGATTGGGTATCGTGTGACACTGGAGATGGGAGCTGGGGCAGTGGTACCCAGAAGTCCTATGGTCCACCCGGGTACAACAATTCTAAGAGATTGAAGGGCCATGATCCTTGGGAAAGTACATGGGAATGGTTTAAGGAGACGGCTGCCTTGGGTAATCAAATTTCCTCTATTTGGAGGGGAGATTTGGATCTGCTGCTTCCTCTAAGAAAGATATGACTTGAATCTGTCTAAGATACTCTCAAATCAAGGGGAAAAAGAGGTATGTGCATTTCCCCTCTTGTCAGAGAAGCAATTCCTTTGTAAATTCCTTCCTTTTTTGTGGAGTTACATTTTTTATATTCATTGTAGTTTAGCTCTTCATTCATAATAAGCAGTTGAATCACAGGTTCTGTGTATTTTGGGGCCTTTTGCTTGCATAGGCCCAACATCTAGTAACTCTACATCATTCTAAATAAATATTTTATTTCCCAAGGCAGACTTTTCTTTCCCACTTTCTCCCGAAAAACCAGCTACTTGAAAATGTTATGCAGTTACAATATGTTGTAAAGATGCCTACATAACTTAACTTCTACTATTTCCAAATTGCTTAGATGATCTTATTTGAATCTGTCACTCCTGGAAGCTTATTGCATTTGACAATAAGACCATGGAAGCCTTAGAGGAACCTGTCCTGACACTCTTCACATCCTTTTGTCACTGCTTGTAGCATTACTGTTTCTATTCCTTGGACCTCCAATCTTAAACAGTAGCTAACACTTATATAACACTTTAAGGTTTGCAAAATACTTTGCAAATATTTCTCATTTTATTCTGGCAATAATCCTGGGAGGAAGGTTCAATTATTATCCCCATTAAAGAAACTGCGTGGGAGCAGCTGGGTGGCTCAATTGATTGAGAGCCAGGCCTGGAGATTAGAGGTCCTGAGTTAAAATCTGGCCTCAAATACTTCTTAGCTGTGTGACCCTAGGAAAGTCACTTAGCCCCCATTGCCTAGCTCTTACCACTCTTCTGCCTTAGAACCAGTACACAGTTTTGTTTCTAAGATGGAAGGTAAGGGTTTAAAAAAAAATCAAAAATCTGTGGCAGATGTTGTGACTGACATAGCTAGTAAGTTTCTGAGGCAGTATTTGAACTCAGGTCTTCCTGACTCCAAGTTCAGCTCTTTACTTATTACATACCATTTAGAACTGGACTTAGAAGTCATAGCACCCATCCTCCCTGATGAGAGAAGTGAAGCCTAGAGAAATTAAGAGACTTATGTGAGGTCCCAGAAGTCCCAGAAGTGGCAGGGTTGGGTACAAGTCTGGCTCTTCTGGTTCTAGCCAGTCATCTTTCCTCTGGACTACAAATTTTAGGTGACAAAGACCATTGCCAGGAGCAGGAATCAGGATACCCTTTTCCCCCTTCCCTTGTAATAAGCAGCTTTTCTAACTAAATACCAATCGGTTTCCCAACACTTTATTACAGATTAACTTGGCCTTTTTGCATGAATATGTGATTATTCTGATACTTTGTTTATAGTATTTTCCAGAAGAAAGCATGGAAACAATTTTTATAGGAATTAAGTTGTTTATAGAGTGTCTACTGGGCTCATTAGACTGTATTATTAGACCAGATTTCTGAAAAATATAGAAAAGTGAAAATAAATAAGTAGAAGCCCCACTCTAGTCATTTTTCAGCTAGTTTTCCACATGTGTAGGGGATTGTCTTGGATTGAATCTAGCTTCACAATAATCCCCCCTGGTTCTTTTTTATTTTTAAACCCTTACCTTCTGTCTTAGAATCAATTCTGCGTATTGGTTCCAAGGCGGAAGAGTGGTAAGGGCTAGGCAATGGGGGTTAAGTGACTTGCCCAGGGTCATACAGCTAGGAAGCATCTGAGATTTGAACCCAGCCCCTTCCTGATTCCAAGTGCTCTGTCCACTGTACTACCTAGCTGTTCCACTGGTAAGCATTTTATTTTTCATTCTCCTGGTTCTTAATAATCATCATGAAAGTAGAAGCTCAATTCTTGTGCATCTTGATTTATGTACTTCCAAGTTACAATATGCTTATTGACATGATGTTTCTATGATTAAACTGCAAATGTATGTCTTTTTATTTCCATACCATTGCTTCCGTCTCTTCCCACACAGCCATCCCTCTCAATCAAGCCTTTAATATTTTTTGCTCTGATTATTGCAACAGCCTCCTAATGAGTCCCCTTCTCTAATCCATCCTCCATGGAGCGGCCAGATTGCGCTTCCTACAATACAGACTTGACTGTGTCATTCTCCTGTCCCAGAAGCTCTGGTGGTTCCCTGTTGACTGTGAGTTAAACAGTGAAGTTCTCTGTTTGGCATTTGAAGCCAGTCAGAGTTTGACTCCATCCAAATTTATTACACACTGTTCCTTTTCACGTACTCCATGTTCCAGTCAAATTGGCCCCCTTATTCCTGGAGCAGAGCACTCCGTCTCCTGACTCTATGATTTTGCACTCTCTCCCCTCATGCCTGGAATGCTCCTTCACTTTGCACACCAAAGCCTCAAAGCATCCCCAGCTTCCTTCAAAACTCAGCTCAAGACAACCTCATCTAGGAAACCTTTTTGTGCTTTCCTCCATTTATTTCTTCCCACTCCAGTTACTTTGCATTTACGGTGTATGTATTTTGTATTTATTTATGTATTATTGCACATAGTATTTTCCTCAATGGAATGGAAGTTCCTCCAGAGTAGGGGACTCTTATTTTTTTGTGTTTGTGTCTCTAGTATCTAGCATCGTGCTTGACTCCTGATAGGCTTTTAAAAAAACCCATACCTTCTGCAGAAGTCTTAATTCTAAGAAAGAAGAATTATAAGGGCTAGACAAGTGGGGTTCAGTGACTTGCTCAGAGTCACAGAGCTAGGAAACATCTGAGATTTGAACTCAGCTCCTTCCTGATTCCAGATGCTCTATTCACTGTACTACCTAGCTGTTCCACTGGTGAGCATTTTAATAAATGCTTTTGAATGAATCAATCAATCCTGGTTCCATCACTCTAATGTCCACAAATTATGGATTTGATGCATACTATACATTTAGGTTACATTTGGGCATCTTTAAAGGGTCTTTGATGCTTTGCTCCTCTAGAGCTGGCACTGACAGTAGAAGTAGGCAGACATCTCTGGATTTGAAGTCAAAAGACCTGAGTCCAAATCTCATATCGGACTCTAGCTGTGTGCCCCTGGGCAAGTCGTGCAATCTCTTTGGGACTCAATTTTCTCATATGTAAAAAGAGAGAGTTTAACTATGTCCTCTAAAGGTCCTAAATCTATGATTGCTTTGATCCCTCTGACTTATGTTTGAGTCCTGGCTCTATGAATTCTAGCTTTGTTACTGGACAGATCACCCAATTTCTTTGCAGCTATTTACTCATTTATAAAATGGAAATGATAGTACCTTCACAGGCCACCTCATGAGATTGTTGCTAAGAAAGTATGGAACAACAAGACAATTTCTGGTTCTAGAGTCAGAGCAATTGGGTTTGAATGTCATCTCTGCCTCTTGAGATACGTATGACCTTGGGAAAGTCAAGTGACTTCTTTGGATTTCAGTTTTTCTTTTTCTACAAAATAAAGGGGTCAGGTTTTTAGAGTATGCCTAAGATCCCCTCTGGCATTTAGCCTGTGATACTTTTAACTGCAAAAACTGCTTTAATTTTTAACCTAAAAATCACACATGAGTTATTGTTATTCTTATTATTGAAATTGCTATTGTTATTATCAGGCATCTCCTGAACAGTGGATAGAGTGCCAGGCCTAGTCAGAATGGCTCATCTTGCCGAGTTCAAACCTGGACTCAGCCTCTTACTAGCTGTATGAACTAGACAAGTCACTTTTCTTTGTCTGTTTCTATATCTGTCAAATGAACTTAGAATGAAATGGCAAACCACTCCAGTATTTTCACTAAGAAAACCTCAAAAGGAATCATGCACAAATTGACTGAAAAATGACTGAACAAATGATTATTGTTGTTGTTATCTACCCATTCATTCACATGGGTAGAAAATGATAAACTGTCCTAGTGAGGAATTAATGGTATCAATTTATTCTCAATAGGGAATGTACCGGGGACAGCTAGGTGCTATTACGAATTGAGAGTCAGGCCTAGAAACAGAGATTCTGGGTTCCAATCTGACCTCAGACCCTTGACCCTGGGCAAATCACTTATCCCCACTGCCTAGTCCTTACTTGCTCTGCGGCCTTGGCACCAATACATAGTATTGATTCTAAGACAAAAGTAAGGGTTTAAAAAAATTAGGGCATGTACCAAATGGCATCATGAGGCAGTGATGGAGAAATTAGATTTTTTACTAATTGGCCCCAGAGGGCAGAACCAAGAACAATAGATGGAATTGACAAAGAGGAGAGTTGAGGCTTGATCTAAGGGAAAATTCCCTAACAATTCAAGCTTCAGGAGGCAGCAGATTCCTCTTTTGTAGAAGGCCAGAAAGCAAAGCCTGGGTGAGCAGTGGTCAGATGCATTAAAGAGGGGATCCTTTTTCTTCTTCAGGATATGTGTTGTTGGACTTGATGATCCTTCAGGTCCTTCCTTTCCTAACTTACATTCTGTGAATCTGAGTTTTTATCTCTGTAGTATTCCCCCACTCCCATCCCTGCCCTGCCTTTACTGAGATCTAATTGCTAGGAGAATTTTCCTCACATCAAGCAGAAATCTACCCCTCTGTGGCCTCAACCTATTGCTCATAGTTTCGTCTAATGGGAACAAGAAGAGTAATCCCAATCTTTATTCTATATAATGAACTCTAAACTCTAAAGGGGGAGGGAGGTAAGGAGGGAGATAGAGAGAGAGAGAAAGAAAAAGAGAGAGAGAGAGAGAGGGAGAGAGAGAGAGAGTAGGAGGGAGGGATGAAGGGAGGGGGAGAAAGAGAGAGGGAGTGAGGGAGAGAGAGACAGAGAGACAGAGACAGAGACAGATGGAGTCAGAAGGAGACAGACACAGAGATACAGACACAGAGAGACAAAGAGCGAGAGGGAGGAGAGACAGTGAGAGAGAAAGAGAGAGAAACAAGTATTTATATGTACCTACTATGTGCTAGGCATTGTGCTAAATGCTTTAAAATATTTCATTTGATCCTCAGAACAACTCTGGAGAATAGTTGTTATTACAATTCCTATTTTATAATTTAGGAAACTGAGACAGGTTAAATGACTTAACTAGGGTCATGCAGCTAGTCAGTGTCTTAGGTCTGATTTGAACCTGTGTCTTTTGTCTCTAGATCCAGCACTCCATCCCTTGTGCCACCTAGTTGCCTCCAGATAGGGCTGATTCTGACAAGCACCATTTTGGCCCACTTTGGTACTCCTTTCTCTGTTGCTGTCTGCTTTCATTTGGGCTCAGGAGATGACATATAACTGTGAGTAGTTAATATTAGAACATATGGAGGCACACAATCTACTTTTTTCCCTGAAGAATTACTCTAAATGGATCTGACCTCATATCAGAATTATATTGTTTTTTGATATATGCTCTGTGTTCTTACATGCTTGTAGATGTACGTAACTTATGTAATGTATCAATGTTGATAAGCTTCCAGTTTTTGCCTATGGAAGTCTGAGGTATAGGAAACTCTTACCTCTAGATAATTAGAATAGAAATCTATGTCTCTGGTAGCCATAATTCAGCTTAAAGACAAAAGTCCCCCAAACAAACCAATAGTCATGTTCACAACTATTTAAATAGGGCTACTTGCATAGTGGATGGAGGGCTGGCCTGGGAGTTTGAAATACTCAGATTCAAGTCCAGCCTCTGACACATACAGGCTGTGTGACCTTAGGTAAATGATTTAACTTCTCAGTGCTTCAAGCTTTCCAAGACAAGCTAAAGAACAGCTTTCATCCATATTTACAAAGGGAGTTCCTCACCAGGAAATCTAAATACTAATGAAATCACAAATCTAGTCAAAATAGATATATTTTTTTTATATCTGTTGTGTTTTCATATACTTGCCATTACTTTCTCCTTTAAGCTTTTTTTTCTTTAAGCCTTTTTTAGCTAGATGGTGTTTAGATGGATTGAGTTAGGAGGACCTGAGTTCAAATCCATCCTCAGATATGATTCAATATGACTCTGGGCAAGTCACTTGTTGTGGGGGCAGTCCTAAGCAAAGTGCCTGTTGTAATTGGACATGTAAGCTAAGAGGAAGGTACATGAAGTGATGCAAAAGAAGCGCCTTTAAAAGGGAGTGACAACTTCTTGTAACTCTCTTCTTGTTCGTGTCTTGGACCTGAAGGAGCTCTGGCTGCCTGGCTGGGACCTTGGATGTGGTGAGACTGCTCTTAAATCTTTCTCTTAGAACTATACGTGGTGAGTGCAAAAACTGGCTTTTCCTGTATTTCTCTGAAGGCACTTTCCTTTCAAAAGATCCTTCGTGACCGAAGCTTT
>NC_058132.1:370206534-370219774 GCF_016433145.1 Gracilinanus agilis
AACTACAACCCTGTATTACCAGCTGCCTGCTAGACCTCATCATCTGGATGTTCTGTCTTCATCTCAAACTTAATTGTACTAAACAATTTCAATATATTCTCTCCTCCAAACTTCCCTGTTTGTATTATGGATAATCATATAGGTTTCAAGATGTGAAAATAAAGCCTTGCCTCTTGCCTCTCCCTCATCCCCCCAACTGATCGGGCACTATTGATTTTGCTTAAGTAATATCTTTGGATACTATCTTTCCTCCCCCCCCCCCCCCCATTATATGGCTACTTTTTAAATGCAGGTTCTTCTACCATTCCCATGTATTTTCACAAAAGCCCTTCACACTTACCTCTAGACTCTCCACTTCCAAATTCCATTTTTCCACATCTGCTTTTTCACAATTACTTTCCACAGGGCTTCAACTCAGTTGCTGCCTTCTCTGTGAAGCTTTATTTCATTCCTCCCCAGTGGTTCACGTTCTCTTCCTCCTCAAATTTCCCTAGGTTACTTTGTTCTGTTATCTGTCCTTCTCTCTTCTCTATCTACCTAAGCACTATGCTTAACTCAAGTACTAAAGCCTGCTGGTATTGGGCTCTAAGGAGAGGGACAAGTTGACAAGGACAGGGAAGAAAATTCCAGTCTCTTCAAGTATCTTCAATTTCTTAGTCTCTTCAGTTTCTTTGGGTTCTGAAGTCAATTCAGGCTCTTCTGGCTTCCAGCTTTAAGGGAGGAATGGGGGATACCAATCTTTTTCAGGTTGAAGAAGAAAGAGACTCTGGGAAAAAGCCATATGAAAGAAGCTGGCAGTCTCCATCATGCCCCTATCCCCAGCTTTTTATACTAGAGACAGTGGGGAATTTCCTCTCAGTCAGATTTAAAACCCTTAAGACTCTGACTTTGTCTCTGTTATGCTGAATTATCTCTCTCCCAAAAGGAGAGCTCATTCACTCTATTGTCTGGTACATATTCTTCTATTCTCCAATTTCTGTTTTGTTATTGATGTGGATAAATATATATATATTCTTGGCTAATTGTTATGTGTGTTTATATTATTGTTGCTAGTTGACATTGTGGAACTGGTGAACATTGTGGGAACATTGATGAAAAGGAGTCAAATTTTGGTTATGTAACTTGGGCTCCTACTTTCCCCCAAAAGAAGTAGTGATCAAAAATTTAGCTTGAACCAGAAAACTGTATCTTGTAATTAAAGAAGCAGAAGGATATAAGTCGAGCCTGAGAATCTCTCCCATCCCCATCCCCATCCCCAACCTCAACAAAGAGAACAGAGTGGCCAAGCTTCTGGCCCCGAATTCTTATTTCCTCTCTTGTCAGGAAATCTCCCTTGGAGAAGACTGTGGGGAGAAGAGTCTAGAGATGTCTTTTTTGCGTCCTTTAGGACTACATGATGACAGCTCTGTGCTACATAGGAGTATAGCCTTTGCTACATGTACAAACAGTTCCCTCCTCCATCTATCTCCACCCTCAGTGGACCAGAAGTTATTTGAGGAAAGAAATTGTCTCATTTTATCTTCTCTCTCTCCCCACATATCACAATGCTTTGCATGAAGTAAGAGCTCAGTAAATATTTATTGGACTGAATTTTGCCTTAGCACCTACTACAATCCAATTTACAAGTAGATGACTGGTAAATCTTTACTGATTAATGAACAACCTGCAAAAGTACTACAAATGGCATTGGGATTAACAATGAATTTATTCTTATTTTTGACAGCAAGCCACAGATTATAATTGCCAACGATGGCTAATAAAATGCCTGATGTCCAAAGATTCTTTTCCTAAGCTTAAAAAGCAATAGCCATTTCCAATAAATGTGGTACATTTTGTTTTAATAAAAGTGAACAAATCACATTTGTGTTTGCATAAATTGTAGTAGTTGGACACCACACAACAAGGCAATATTATGAAAATCCCATTTATTTTTCATTTAGTGGACAGATTCAGTTCGTGTGGTCCATTTTTTCCCATTTGTAACAACTTATTAAAATATATTTGTTCCAAGATTCTTTTTCTTTTTTAGCATCTACTGGATTTTGCGGCATGTTCAGATAAAGCCCTTAGTTTGAGATGATTTCTAAAAGTTCTTCTAAAAGGAAGAAATGTGGCAAGTATATTCTGTAATATTTACTGCACTACAAATTGTTGAAGAGCCAATAATGTTTAGTTTTTTAAAATGATCACTATAACAGCTCAGTTCAGGAAATTAAAATTTTTAGTATACTGGTTCCAATTTTCCACATTGCTATTAATTTACTTTTCCTTTAGAAATATAAGAGGAAAATAAAAGTCCTGGTCCTAACAGAATCCTTTATGTCTGTTCCTCTATACTTTGACTGAAAAACAATGATAATTTTAGAGAGTGTATAAAACGCTGATAGGTTGAGTACTAGTCAGGATGTATGAGTTGTAGGACTTAAACTCAGACCTGCCTGCTTCTAAGGTCAGCTCTATACAAAATACCATACTGCCTCTAAAGGTTTGTAAAACAGTGAGAAAATTGGCCTGTCCATAGTGAAATAAGTGAGTGAGCTAACAAGTGAAACACAAGGGTGCCAAACACAATCAGGACCACATCCACAATCCCACACCCACAATCTACATCACAAGTGATAGGACACACAAGATACATGTGTAACCTACACAAGGGATATGGGAAATGGATAATGACAGAGTACACACTCAAGGTGGTATCTAGCTTTTGACAGTTACTGGTCCACCATGCAAGCCAGGGAAAATCAGGGTTTGAAAGGTATTTTACTGTGGGCTCTTTCTTGGGGTTGAGGAAGACACAGGAAGTACATAAAACAGTTTAATAAGGGGTAGGTGATAAGGGGCAAGGTCACACTAAATCTAAAATAGCTAAGGATAAACTCAAGGGACTGGAAGGTGGGAAACAAACTACATTGACACTAACACAGGCTGTCAGGAGAAGCCTGGCTTGGTCAGGAGGGGAATGGATGTCTCACTACTGGGTCTTCTTCAGCTCCAATGATGATCTCAGCTTTCCAGGAACTCAGGTACCACAGCAAATAAATCCACAGGGAGATGAAGTCAGGTAGATGAACTAGTCTGGAATGTCCACCATACAGAACTAGATTCACTGCTCAACCTGATCTTCCTCACAGGACTTTCTGGTAGGAGACAATCCACTTTCCTTGGCTCTTCACTTCAGAAAGTTAAGTCAAGCACCTAACTGCCATCAGCCACACAGAGTTTCTGAGAAAGTCCCTACTCTGACCAATGTTCCATGATTGGAATTTTCAGGCTTTGCCTGTCAGCTCTGGTTGCTGCTTTTGCTCCTTACTTTAAAACTTACATTTCCCTAAAACAATAGCAAAAATCCATATTTGAGATACTAGGAGATGACACTGAAAGGCCTGTAGAGCAAATGTAAATGCCAAGAGGAAAGCAGGGACCATGCCATGTACATGCAGACACATATTGCCTTTTTATGCAGCTTTTTCACAGTTGATTATTCAATAAGCATTTATTAGGCACTTCTTATGAGTGTGGCAAGCTAAGCTTAGGGAATGCTAAGCTCTCAGAATAGAAACACAAGCAGGAAGTCCTTGCTCTCATGGAGTTTGTCTTTTAATGGGGAAGACAACACATAAAAGGAAGCCAAAAAGCACCATGTTGTTATTGTTCAGTTGTTTCAGTCATATCTGAGTCTTCATGACTCCAGTTGGGACTTTCTTGACAAAGATACTGGAGTGGTTTACCATTTCTTTCTCCAGCTCATTTTATAGATGAGAAAACTGAGGCTAATAGGATTAAGTGACTCACCGAGGGTCACATGCCTAATAAGTGTCTGATTTTAACTCCCGGAGATGAGTCTTTCTGACTCTGGATTCAGCTCTCCTCACACTACAGTGCCACCTAGCTTCCCCAACAGCATCATAGTCAGCATTTAAAATGGTGGTGTCATGAAATCTTCCCAGAGGCTGGGAGTGATTAGGAAAGAGTGACTTTCTTTATCCTGTAATTCTTCAGCAAAAGTATCAGATTAGTTTTTGTAAGACCTGATTGTATCAGATTGAGTTTGACAGGTCACCTGAGCTGGGCTGGCCCAAAGTGGCACATGCCTGATGGTGGATTATTTACATCTTCAGAGAAAACAGAAGTCTGGAAGTAGATCCAGGAATGTAGCCAGAACCTGAGCTGGAGCTTTGTTGGGCTTAACAGTCTGACCATTTTAGTTTGGTTTGAAGTAGAGATCCCATCACCAGAAGCAGAGATAGGTCTAAGTTTCTGATCTTTCATGGTCAGAATCAATGATTTTCACATGACCACTCAATTGCCATCCATAGGAGATTCCAATGGGCAAAGTCAGCAGCAGGCCTCTGCTAGTACTCCTGTTCTTTTTCTTAGATATCTCCAGGCCTTATGTCCCTACTTGGACCATCACTTATACTGGCTCTTCCTGGAAAATTAGACTTTTCCCTGGAGTTTCCCTAGATTTTGGTAAGCCAGATTTGATCTTCTCTTGCCATGTTCCATACTGAGTACATCTAGGACAGTTCTAGCCATGCCACTTCATGTATATTTCTCCCTCACCATCCCAACAGTTTTTCATAACCCTTGTGAGACATTCAGGTGGTTCAATGGATAGAATATTAGTCCTGGAGCAGGAAGACCTGGGGTCAAATGTTCAGCTTCAGACATTAGCTGCATGACCCACTTAACCTGCCTTATTGTCTTCAACTTTAAAGTGGGGATAATAAAAAAGCACCTTTCTCCAATGGTTATTGTGGCTATCAAATGAAATATTTGTAAAAGCACTCAGCACAATACATTGCAAATAGTGGGTGCTTAATAAAGGTTTGTTTTTTCCCTTCCTTTCTTCTATATGTCATCTTTCCCCATTATATTGTAAGCTCCTTGAGGGCAGAGACTGCTTTTATTTGTATCCTGTGGCCTGGCACATAGTATATTTTCTCTCTCTCTCTCTCTCTCTCTCTCTCTCTCTCTCTCTCTCTCTCTCCTTTCTATCTAGATATTTCCAAAGATGCCTCAAATAATTTAAAAATTTAAATAACCCAGTCCAGGTGGGTGAGAGGGGGAGTGGTAGGACAATCAGGAAGATTCTCTGCCACAAAAATTATATATTAATATATGTACATGACCAAAAGTTGCTTTTCCCACATCCTTACCTCTCCAAAGTCTCATTCTAGCTGGAAATTCATATGGGCAGGAGATACATTCTGCAGGTACTGGGGAAAACAGGAAGCAAATCATAATGAACATCTTGGAGATGGAGAGAGACAGAGAGACAGAGAGACAGAGAGACAGACAGACAGACAGACAGACAGAGAGAGACAGAGAGACAGAGAGAGAGAGAGAGAGAGAGAGAGAGAGAGAGAGAATGTATTATATGTCATAAGGGATCATGAAAGGCAAGTGTATAAATCTATGCCCTTATCCCCCCCATTTCCCTTTCTTCTCTTTATTTATTGTTTACATGGTCTATAGTGAAATAAATTATATTACATTGTTGGATATGGTTCTCTTAAGTTTGGAACTCAGTTCAGTAGCACAAATGTCTCCCATGTTAGGCTGTTTTAGAATAAAAAAATTAATATGAGGAATACATAGAAGTAGGTTCTGTTGTGGGGTACAATGGTGAACCCTTTGGTTCGGGAAGGATACCTTTTGCAAGAATGCAAGACTCCAAAACTTAGCTTAAAAGTAAAAAGAGAGATTTATTAGTAAGATACTGTTGGATTTAAAAATCAGTCTGGCAGTCTACTGAACTATTTCTGGCCTGGGCTAGCTACCCCCAGCCCCCAAGGTTTCCCAGCACAGTCTTCCTTATCTCCCCCTATCATAAACCTAAAACTGAAGCTATCTTATCTGATGTCTTGAGGAATGTTTGTCTATGTTTGCCTGCTTTACAATATTTGCCTATTTAATGTATGTTTGCCAAATGCTTACAGCCCCCTGACCCTGAAACCCCCCTCCCCAGATGCTTCCTGACCACCTGTCCCTGACACTACCTTGATGTACCAACCCCCTTCCCCAAACATTTCTATATAAACTCTTGGCTGAGAATTCCAAGGGGTCGTTCAGGCATGCCTCTCTGCCTAGCGACCCTAGCTATTATTGCTAGTAAAGAATGAGCCTCTTCTTGCATATTGCATTGTCAGTGTGGTTCTTCCTTCGGCCATGAACCTGGGTTAGGTATTAAAATTTGGGTACAACATATGGGGGCTCGTCTCTCATGGCCAGGAAAGGACCCGCTGCCAGAAGAGCCAAGAGGGTGAGGAGATCTGGGGTTGAGTGGCCTGTGCATGTGGTTGTGTAAGTGTGTGCTTGCATTGTATGAGGAGGGAGCCTGCCACAGGCCCCCTTCTGCATGTGTGTGGATGTGTGATTGAACTGATGGGGAAGGTGATGCCCTGGTAAGCATATAGCTAAGTGGTTTGGCTTGCCCCGCCACTCTGGGATTGATACGGAGGAACCTAAGCCAAGCTTACCAGCCACAGGCACCCCTTCTACCTGTTTCTGAGAGAGGACTGGGGAAAGTACGCAGTTCCTTTTGATCCATGTGGACAAAGGTTGGAAACCCTGGGAGCAAGTGCTGTGTGTGACTGGCAGGCCACGTAGACCAATTGATCTCTCTATTCCCTTGGAATTACTACGGGAACTGGTGAGGTTTGAGGCCTCACAGGACACCAAAGCAAAAGGTTCGAGTCCTGTCTTTGGAGTCCGTCTGGTTGGTTCGAGTCCAGCCGGATTTTCTTGGGGATTGAGGCCCCAAGTCAGGGGTTCGAGTCCCCTGAGGAAGGCCAGTGGACGCACTGGAGGTTGGGAGGAGAGAGAGGACTGAGGCAGGATCCCCATATTAATTGTTTGGGATCTGTCTGGGCTCCCCCAGGCAAGTGAGTGTGAGTGTGCGCACCTTTGTCTTGTGTTGTCCTTGGCCAGTCAGGAATCTGTCAGGTTTAAACTGTCCTTAGTTCGTCTTTTGTGTGTCCTGGCTGGGTCTGTGTCTTTGGTGTTATTTCAGTCCTTATCATGAGCCAGGGAGAGTCAACCTGGTGCTTGCTGGTTTCCCCAGCTTCAAGGCGAGTTCAGAGGGGAAAACTGCAAACATTCGGCAATTCCCCTTCCCCCATCTACATTTCTCACCTCCCAGACTGGAGAAACTGCTGCTGGGGCTGCAGACTTAACAGTTCAGACTGGAGGAACTGTGCTACTCTGGCAGCAGACAATATTTGAATAGGGAGAGGATTCCAAATAAACCTCTCAGACCTGGAGGCAGATTTAACATCTGAACAGGAGGGGATTTGAAAGTTCAAAGTTCTTTCCTTAAGAAACACAGCCAGCTTAATGAACAGCTCACTTCCAATGCCCACTGTTAGCAGATAGCAGTTTGTTTAGGTGCTACAAGAAGCATTTGTTAGAAATCACAGCCAAAAAGAGAGACAAGTTTGGTCAATCAGAGTGTAAAGCACAGGGAGAGTTAGGGGACAAGGAAGTCAGCTCAGCCAATCAGATGGCTGATGGCTGTACCTGAGTACCCTCAGTTGAAGGGACAGTGTGCTGCAACTGTTTTAATGAGCTTTCTCAATGCAAATATTTCTTTTTAAACATGGATCCTAAAGAACTGATTTTTTCCTTTTAAAGCATGCTTATCATAAGGTTGTATGTTTTTGTTTATTGGTGTCTTTGTCACAGTCTTGTCTCTATGTATTCTTAAATTGGACATTACAAAAAAAAAAGAGGGGGAGTTGAAAGATTGAACTTCCCACAGTCAAAAATCCTCAGCAGAGGACAAAAGAAAATATCTGTTCAATGATTTTTCCTCTTTCTTCCTTTGGATGGGCCCCCAAAGGAGTGAAAAAGAAAAATTCAGAGCAGAAAAGGGAGATTTTACTCCATAATTGGAAGCATTTTCACTTAAGATCTGATTTTAAGGGTTGAGGATTGCTAATGATGTTGATATGATACAATGTAATTTTATTTATTGTGGTAACTGTCAGTCAAATGTGAAATATTAACCAGATTTTATTGAGCACAAAAACTCATGGTTAGAAGTTTGTTAAGCCTTGGTTTCAGTGAATTGAGAATTGTCTAAATGTGGTTAATAGCCAGTCTGACACAGAGAGGGAATGTTTTTTCTATAAGGTCAAAAATTGTATTGGCTACTTTGTAGATGTAAAAGTCATTCAGAAAAAGTTGTAATGTTATTATTGAGAACTTATTCTAGAATTTAAACTTGGGATTTTAAAATGAGATGTTCTTTTAATGCATGTGCTGTCAGAACTAGCAACATGTAATCATATGATACACAAGAAGTTTTTAAAGTGGTTAATCTGTGCATGGGTTTTAATAATACAGATACTGAAAATTTGGTAAAAATGTGTGCAATGTATAAGAAGGAATTTGTGATCTAGAGATTAACATGAATTTAGAGTCAAATTGCTAGAAAGTAATGATGAATGAATACAAAATATGTATGCATTTGGACTATAAAGAGAATTAAGTTTTTCAATAGGTTAAGAATATATGAACTGTATGAAATTAACAAGAGAAAATTTGACCAGCCCAGGAAGCTAATAGGATTACATGCAATTAAATATAGTACCTTTCCTCTTTTTTGCAATAATGGTAAAGGAAGAGAAGCCAGAGGAAATAAGAGTAATTGATAAAGAAATAATAGGTGTGAATTCTAGAACAAATGGTAAATCAGAATAATATTGATGGAATTTAATCAGTTATGTAAACAATGCTTTGAGGTAAAAGGAAACTGAACTAGAGGTTCTATTCTGTTTAAACAGAGGTCTGAAAGGAATAAAAGTAAATGGCTTTGAAATTCAGTTGTTTACATACTGAAAGATTGCTAAAGGACTTAAAGTTATTTGGAAGTTGTGGAGTTCAAACTAAAGTTTGTTGAAAATAATTTATTATGAAGATTTTGGTACTTGCTAAATTTTAAATTGTAGGTGATCTCACTTGGTAAAGAGAGATAAGAGACAAGGTTGTTAAGTCATAAAAACCTAAAATCAAGCCAGGCAGCCTTAGGGTAAATTGCTCATAAACCCTTCCTTGCAAACAGGAAGGAAAAGAGAGAAATACTTTTAATTGTTCCACTTTGATACTTAGGAACTGATATAGCAACACAGTACATAAATAAGATCTTAAAGAGTTTAAAGATGAGGATATTTTAATTGTATACTTCAGAGTTTTAAAGAGATGTTCAAGCAAGTAAAAGCTGATAGAAAAGTCATGGATATCTTGTAAAACAGGTTCTTTTTTAGCAGTACAGTTGTTATAGGGGTGCAAATGGTGAACCCCTGGGTTCGAGAAGGAGGCCCTGAGGATGAGAGGACTCCAAGTTTAGCTTAGAAGTATCCTTTTCAAAGAGCGTGGACATGACTCCTTGCACTCAGGCATTTAGTGAGTGGGGGGTCTGTCTGAGATCCTCTGGGCTTTGGCTATCAGGGTGTGGCCAGAGGTGTATCTGTTTAAATTGATTAAAAATATTTTTTTGGGTTAAAAAGTTATCATAAATGGTTTTCCAACTCAGTGTATTAAAATTAACTAACTTCATTATTACATTTGATTCCCTGCTCTTGAAAATAGATAAACAGCCTGCTGGTCAAAAGGCTTTCTTTAAGGTTTATAGTGCTTAAAAGGTTTCAAATCTTGTAATTGAAAATAGACCCTGTAATACTACATGCTTTATGATATTTCTTTAAGTATGATTTTTATGTAAATTGTTGCTAAAACATGTGCTTTAAGTGTTGTTTGAATGTAAGCAAAAGCTCATTGTAAACCTGACTGTACCATGGGTTTTGTTCAATACTCAGTGGTTACCTCAGTTTACCAATTTGTACTATGAACTGAATCTTATAATGAGCACTATGCTAAAGTTACAGTGTCTCAATTCTTGGGAGTTATTGATTAGCATTTGAAGGGATACAAAATGGTATGTTTGTTTTTGTGATGGTAATAGAGAGTCAGAGAAAGTGAAGAGGTAAGGTGTGTTGTGTTTGAATACAGAAGAAAGAGAGACTTGGATGTCCTGAGTATGCAGATTCGTGATGGGTAAATGGAAGTTGTGTTCTGCTTTTTAAGCAGAGGGTTTGAGGGAAAAAGAGAGAGGAAGAAGGAGAGAGAAGGAGAGATGAAAGAGAACAGATAGGGAGGTGAAAGAGAATAGATAGATGTTCTACTCTTTTAATTGGATCCCTGACCTAGGGATAATTTCTAAAGTTAGTGTATATGGTGTTGGGAAAATCATAAATAGTTCTGGAATTTCTCTTGAAAGTTACACTGAAGAGATTCCTGTCTGGCTTGTCTTAGTCTTTCAGATGGCCCAGGTACAGGAGACGATACAGCCCTGATTTATATTTACTGTGGAGCTACTCAATCCAGCACTCCTGTTCCTTAATTCAGGTTTTGTGACTAAAGTGTGATATGTTAATTATTGCCAAAATATGTAAGAATAACTGAGTGATCAGCCTGGTAGGGATGTGAAAGGCTTGTTTGAGGGTATGGAAATTGTTTCCAGAATGCTGCTTAGCAGAATTTCTCTGAGCTGTAATGGGAAAGACTTGTCTTTTAAGGAAGGAAAAGGCTTCTGGGATCCAGTAGTGATATAGTGCAAAAGACAGAGAATGTTCTGTGATGGTTAGAGAGGCAATTCTAGGGCTCAACTTGGACTGGACCTCTTCTGACCATCTAGGCTACTAATGCTTGAGTGACACAAGGATGGCATGAGCCAGTGACAGCTTTGGCCTACACATGGAGCCCCTCACTATGTGTCCCTTGGGACATGAGGAAATGCTTTCCTATCTGCCTTCCCTTTTTGGAGCAAGTTCCCATAATCAGCACTTAATGCAAATTGTAAATTAATGTTTCCATCTCCCCAAACAACCTATTAGGTTAATAACTGAAAATTGTCAAATTGTTAGGGAACACACTTTGAGAAGTAGGTGAAGTTTAGTGATAGATGACTTGTAGCTTGCAGCCTTAATTTACCACAGCTGAAGTTCAGATCTTGACCCTAGAAATAACCCAGGGCTTTCTGGATTTCCTCCAGGATCTGGGATAAAGAAATTTATCTGTAAAATATTGTTATTCAAGTAGTTATAGATGCCATATTAATGTGGGCCTTATGAAAGGATATTTTTTTAACAGAAACATCACATGCCAACTCTGCAAACAACTTAGGGATCAAATTTCCTAAAAGGTTTAATTCCTGTCAGAGGATGATTTCTGGGGATAAAATCTGTTGGCTAAGATACCCAAATGTTAATGTTTAATATCAGTTTCTATTGTGCTAATTTTCTTTTTTTGTATCTGGTGTTCTAGTTTTTGCCCTAGTCCTAGGTTCTATACTTCTGCCTTAGGGATGGATGCTCCCCCTTGTGACCTGTCTGTCAGTCTGGGGAAACAGTCTCTGGTCTCCAAGCCTTCAGGACCCTGGCATTCGCTGCAGAGGTGCCTCTGAAGACCCTGTGCCCACAGCTCCTCCTCCTGTTCCCCCTCTCAGAGATTCTACGCCCCTTCTAAGCTTGAAGAAGCTACAGAAGATGGAAACCATCGACCCTCTTCCCTTAGACATTTGGAGGAGGGGAGGGGAGACGGCATGGGACATTGTGGGACATTGTACCCCAGAAACAGCATAGAACACTGTACCCCCATAGTGAAAAAGTTTTTTTCAGGCAAACTATAGGCAGGAAAATCCCTTTGCTTCCACTATGTACCCTTCCCCTTATTCTTAACTGCCTAGCAGCTTTTGTAAAGGAATGAATTAACACCATTTAGCTTATGGTCCTGCATCAGCATTCCCTGACAACCCCCACCCTTGATATGGCGTGTGCAGTCACCAATCTTTAAAGGACCACCTGAGGATGATTCCTCAGGATCAAAAGAAAAAGAAGGTAATGTTGGATTTAAAAATCAGTCTGGCAGTCTACTGAACTATTTCTGGCCTGGGCAAGCTACCCCCAGCCCCCAAGGTTTCCCAGCACAGTCTTCCTTATCTCCCCCTATCATAAACCTAAAACTGAAGCTATCTTATCTGATGTCTTGAGGAATGTTTGTCTATGTTTGCCTGCTTTACAATATTTGCCTATTTAATGTATGTTTGCCAAATGCTTCCAGACCCCTGACCCTGAAACCCCCCTCCCCAGATGCTTCCTGACCACCTGTCCCTGACACTACCTTGATAATTATGTATGTACCAACCCCCTTCCCCAAACATTTCTATATAAACTCTTGGCTGAGAATTCCAAGGGGTCGTTCAGGCATGCCTCTCTGCCTAGCGACCCTAGCTATTATTGCTAGTAAAGAATGAGCCTCTTCTTGCATATTGCATTGTCAGTGTGGTTCTTCCTCTGGCCATGATCGAACCTGGGTTAGGTATTAAAATTTGGGTACAACATATGGGGGCTCGTCTCTCATGGCCAGGAAAGGACCCGCTGCCAGAAGAGCCAAGAGGGTGAGGAGATCTGGGGTTGGGTGGCCTGTGCATGTGGTTGTGTGATTGTGTGCTTGCATTGTATGAGGAGGGAGCCTGCCACAGGCCCCCTTCTGCATGTGTGTGGATGTGTGATTGAACTGATGGGGAAGGTGATGCCCTGGTAAGCATATAGCTAAGTGGTTTGGCTTGCCCCGCCACTCTGGGATTGATACGGAGGAACCTAAGCCAAGCTTACCAGCCACAGGCACCCCTTCTACCTGTTTCTGAGAGAGGACTGGGGAAAGTACGCAGTTCCTTTTGATCCATGTGGACAAAGGTTGGAAACCCTGGGAGCAAGTGCTGTGTGTGACTGGCAGGCCACGTAGACCAATTGATCTCTCTATTCCCTTGGAATTACTACGGGAACTGGTGAGGTTTGAGGCCTCACAGGACACCAAAGCAAAAGGTTCGAGTCCTGTCTTTGGAGTCCGTCTGGTTGGTTCGAGTCCAGCCGGATTTTCTTGGGGATTGAGGCCCCAAGTCAGGGGTTCGAGTCCCCTGAGGAAGGCCAGTGGACGCACTGGAGGTTGGGAGGAGAGAGAGGACTGAGGCAGGATCCCCATATTAATTGTTTGGGATCTGTCTGGGCTCCCCCAGGCAAGTGAGTGTGAGTGTGCGCACCTTTGTCTTGTGTTGTCCTTGGCCAGTCAGGAATCTGTCAGGTTTAAACTGTCCTTAGTTCGTCTTTTGTGTGTCCTGGCTGGGTCTGTGTCTTTGGTGTTATTTCAGTCCTTATCATGAGCCAGGGAGAGTCAA